>NC_136261.1:217780422-217842922 GCF_964187855.1 Myxine glutinosa | reverse complement strand
GGGCTGAGCAAATGTTTGTGACCGATTGATTAAAAAGGCCGTCTGTGTTGTTTATCTGATTGTCTGTGTTTGTGGAATGCGCTGACATTTCAAAAGCTTTTCGAAATGGACGAAAGGTGATTGTGTGTTCATTATTTCTACATTGTACTGTGATAAGGTTTTAGAACCCTTCTTGGCCTTGTTATTATGGAAATAAACAGTACACCATCTTTTGCAGCAAGTGAGTTTGTAGTTGTAACTCCAGTTAAGTAAAAAAAATTCATGGAAAATGTTTCCAGTATCAAGGCAGGGGTCTTTCAGTTGTAGAATAGTGAATGGATAGAATGATCTCCCTGGAAAGGTAGTGGCAGCAGAAAGAGTAGATGGGTTTAAATTGGAATTTGATAGGTACCATTGTAGATAGAGGGTTACAGGGATATTGGCAGGACCTGAATGTAGCAATTGTATGTGGACAGTGTTGGTGTTGGGGTTATGGCTGACTGACCTCCTGCGCCAAAGCTCCTTGTTGTGAAGCTTGATTGTCCCTTTTTACCTCCGCCTTCGAAAGTGGACGGAGGTTATGTATTTACCCCAGTCTGTGTGGCTATTTGTCTGTAAACAGGATATCTCAAAAAGTTATGGACGGATTCGGATGATATTTGGCGGACAGGTTGAGTGTGTGACAAGGACGAATTGATTGGATTTTGGTTGAGATCCAGATCCGGGTATGAGAGTGTTAAAAAAAAATCTTAAGTGATTTTCACCATTGAGAGATGGGACCAAAAACGATACATAGCATGATATTTAAAAAAGTTGTGGACGGATTATGAGAAAACTGGGTGGATGAGTTGGTTAGGTGACAAGATGAACAAGCCAATTACATTTTGGTTAAGGTCCGGATCCAGATCGGCCTATCAGGAGGATACGAAATGTAAACTGTTCAGCCTGGTGGAGGTATGCTCTCCACGAAGTGACGTTCTAGTTTAGTTGAGATGAGTTTAGTTAGTTCTAGTTGAGATGTTGAGTAATATTCCAATTCACTGGGAGACCCTGTCATCCGCATAATAAATGGAAATGTTATTGCAGTTTCCAGCAGCACATTGGAAATTTATATTAACACTTGTAAAAAGCTGGTCAAAAATGACTGGTTGGAACAGTTTATTCGACGGAGCAGCCTCATGAGTGTGCCAAAGTCTGAAGCCTCGGCCTAGTGTCAGGTGTGCTTGTATCTTCTTTATTTATTAGACATCCTACGGATGTAAATGAACACTCGTTTTACTCTGTGCACCTTGCACATCACGTGCAGCGAATTTCACGTACCTGCATCTTGTACTTATTGTTTTTTTTTTTAACGCTTCTGTACACCGCCCTTGAGTCTCGGTTTGCAAGCCACCGTCTACAATTCCAATAGAAGACACATAATTTTACTCTTTTATGGAAAATGTTTTTCGAGTTTGTTTTATCCTCAAAAATAGACCGCAGTGAACACACATTCGTGTTAAAAGATTCGCCTTTAAAACCTACACTTATGAAGGGGGACAGACATCTGTACAAACACACAAACATACAAACTGACATTGTGTTTTATATGGGAGATTGGGATATCGTTAGGGACAGAAGCGAGGCAGAGGGATGGAATTAGAGTATGATCTAGCAATTACACGATGCAAAGGAGACAAAAGCAATCGATGTTAACGGATCATAAAATATGTGGCAGTTGCAGAGGTTGAATTGAATGATCTACTTGTGTTTGATGCATGTTATATCCCATTGTGTACGCAATGTTTTCACCATTGTTAAATGTTTTATAAATAATAAATCTATAAAGTTTTATAAACGATGTAAAGACATATTGTCAACCATATAAAGAAACTTTTGTCTATTGTTAATTGGTCTATGTTGCATTCAGTGCCATGTTGATTTCTGCTGCACCTTGCCTGTCTTGTTGCACTGGTGATTTTGTAGATGTCAAAGGAGTTGCTGATTTCTCTTAGAATATTGTACTCATGTACGGCCTTGAGAGCGACCCAATGCACATGTGGGTGCTTCAGGGACAAGGGAAGTGGGCAGCCCAGACACGGTGCTCGTTGTGGGATGATCTCTGTCAACCACAAACAGCATTTTAAGATCACCTTATATATATATATATATGTATATATGTATGTATGTATGTATGTATGTATGTATATATATATATATATATATATATATATATATATATATATATATATATATATATATATATATATATATATTCTCCACATCCATTATTAATAAAAAAAAACATACCTTTCTCTTTTCGACCTTTACACCACAATCTTGTCACACTGATTACAACCCCTGTGACCTCCACAACTGCTTTGCACTGTTGGATACAACACAGCATAAACAAATAATTCAGAGAATTTTATAAGTTAAACAAGAAGAAGAAGAAGAAGCGAGTGGTATCAAGATCATGGCATCTCAGCAATGTTGAACTTTCAATCACTAAAGGAAGGTAGGAGGGGCAAGAAATGTCCTGTCGGGAAAGGTGGGGGGTAATATGTCACATCTCCCCAAAATAGAAACTATAATCTCCTCTGTTCTGGTTATATGTTACTATAATGGAGCAAACGTGGATGTCATCGAAACTCCAAAATTGGCATGTGGCGGAAATAGCGCCACCTTTGGTGGTAGCAGGTATTACAAATCGTCTTTGTTAATCTTATAATATGGAGCAGGATACGATGTGATCAATAAAATTTCTTTCAAAAGTGACAAAAATTATGAAGCGCATTACCAAGATTAGGCCGCAGCGCATTGCCCAATGTAGGTGGGCTGAGAAGGGTACTCCCATCCCACCTGGAGCGTGGCAGTGCCAGTTAGTGTATATTTAATGGAGGGAATGTATGTATGTATGTATGTACGTGTGTATGTGGGTGTATGTATGTATGTATGTATGTATGTGGGTGTATGTATGTATGTATGTATGTATGTACGTACGTACGTATTGTTACGGATCTCAGAGACGGCACTCCCCTTAGCAAGGGGGGGGTTCATCCCCTTGGCCCGTTAAGCTGGCCGTCTCTCGTCCTGGTACTTATAATGCTCTTTTGCGGGGTGAAATTGGTCAGGGTTATTGGTCAAGGTGTTCTCCCGAATACCTTTACCAATCCATCCGCAAAACAGGGAGACAAGTACCGCTCGAACCACGGACAAGATGGTATTTGCCGAGCGGTTTAGCAATCCACGATTCGAGCCGTTAACAAAGGACTAAACCCGACTATTGCGGTTGGCTGAATCGTGCCACAGGTACTCAATCGAAAGTAGGGACTAAAGCGATCAGGGGAAAGAAGAAACCAAAGTAAGGAATACCAGACATTTATTAATTATTATGTACAAAACCAAAGAACCAGAGAAGAAACGAAAGTAATATACAGAAGAAGAAGAAGACACAGGGCAGCCTTAAGCAGTCTTATATTATTCCCCAGGACAACAAACACGACAGACAAACAGACTTACACGAAAGGGGAATAGCAGGCAGGAATGACTGGAAGAAGGGATGAGAAGGCCCAGGCAGACGGTAGGCGTCGAGGTCCGGCTCCAGGAGTCGACTCGCGTCGTGGTGGGAAAACCCTGACAGGCAGCGAGCGCGTATTGTTCACCACGAGCGGACGTTGCATATAGCGATGGGATTGGGATGCTCCGTCTATAACAAATGGCTCGTGTCAACGCTCTCTCCCTTGAACAAGATGCCAGTTCGTCGCCACTCCAGGTCCTTCCCCTCTCGTCGGTACCTTCTCACGCGTCTCTCTCTTGAACAAGCAACTCTTGAACCCTCTCACTCAACTGGCCAAGCAGTCCCTCGTAGCCGCTTTTATTGCTCATGTTGGAATCAATGCGCGCTCCATAGAGCCACGCCCGCGATGGTCTTTCGTCAGCCCTGGTTGGCTTGTGGGGGCTCGCTGGCCCCGCCTCGGGTGGTGCGTCGGCGTGCCACGCCCGTGATCTGGCGGCTCCACCCCTTTCTTCCTCGGCTTGACCGCATGGCTAATGGCGGCTGGGGCGAGCGCTGAGGCGGCTGCGGCTGGCAGAGGCGCGTACCACAATTGGTTGGAGAGGGACGTCGCAAAATGAACGGAATAGGGCCTATCTTATTTGATTAATGCAACGCAGATTCAACTACTGGGAACAGATCCTTAACTGAAACACATAATAATGAAATAACTACGGAGAGGTCCTATGGTTCACTACGTGTTGTACATGGACTAACTAGGGTGCGATCTTTAACAAACCAATTGATGGGGATATTTACAGGGGAACATTTATAAGGGAAACATTTACTAAAATTTACTAGTGAAGGTTCTAAAAACCGTAACACAGCACCCGTTTTTCCTCTAGGGACGTCCCGGCCCGAAATAACTTTACTTAATGTGACACTCAGGTGTAGTAGCCCTCTACTATTAACCTTACCCTTGAGTGCGACAGTTTTAAAACGACTACGTATGTCCCGCCTGCTACGTTGCATCCTACCTAACAGACTCACGCCCACAGAATAACCGAATTGCAGAATGGTCTTCAAACTATACATAAAGCCGGTGGGGAGCATTATTTACAAGACACTAATTTGTATTTACACTGCAACCCAGGACCTGTCATTTTGGGAGACAAAAAGAAAAGATCTGAAAAAGAGGAAGAGCATGCACTGCACTGCACCGATACACCATACTCAAGTGCCCGGGGATGCACAATTGATATTGCAGTGCACCCCCGAGCACAAGAGCATCACAAAGCACCAAAGCACCATCAGCACCAAAAAGCACCATGAACACACAAAGCACCATCCAGTGCTCATTGCACACATAAAAACCACACAAACTATTGACCTTTCTTCTTGTCAGCTCCTGCTCTGCTGGCCGATGTTTCTTCCTGACGTTCTTCTTGGTCTTGTGGCTTGCTGCCTATTTGAAAATAATAAAAAGGCACACAACGCGTCCATTTTTATTTAGGGCCACCAGGGGCCAACTATGGGTGGTCCACCTGTATGGCAAGAGGCGCCACCTCACCGTGGTCCACAAGCAAAGGACTCTCTCTGGCCATCATGGCCGGTCCCAGCAGAGGGGCCAGGCCCCAACACGTGGGGTCCATCAGTGTGTGGTGCTTAGCCACAGAAGCGTGTGGTCCATATGCTGGTACTAGGCCGCAAGTCGTGCGGTCCATAAGGTGGTGTATCGATCCAGGCAGGCTGTGCAGTGGCGGCTCGGGCACACAAGTGCGGCTACCTGCGCACTCCCCCCCCCTCCCCCCCGGACCCAAAATAACAAGCCGTGAGTGGGGAAGGAAGGGACACAGCAAGCATCGGAGCAAGGTCACAAAAGGGTACACATTCAAACAAGGCAATGCAGAGGTGAGGTGTGCATGGGAGCGAGCGGAGAAAGCTCGTCCCTACCGTACGTCACCCCCCCCCCCCTGTCACCTACCCTACCCTTGCCCTTATCCCGTATTTACACAAAACTCTGCACATTTACAAATTCCGTCTCTACTGTCTCGTCTTCCCCATATCTCCCCTAATACCAAATTCATCAACAATCCCAATTTCTAACCAAATTTGCCATCAATCAATTCATCATCAATCCCTCATAAGGAGGAAGAGATGGAACAACAAGCACAATGTCACCCCCACGGCATGATGCGTCTCACCATTCCAAAACATTTGCACAAAAAAAACAAAAAAACAACCATGGTGTGGAGTCATGTCATCACCTCAGGTGAGTGGCTGCAGATGGTGCGAAGGAATTTCCATCCTAACTATCCTCGAAATGACTAACACTTTTACTCCACCCGGGGTCTTTCCCTGCCAAACCATTGGCCAACTTACACGATGTGGTTCTAAGAACCGAACTCCCATTGACCAAACTGTGGTGCTCACCAATTTGGGGTCTCACTCCCCCGATTCAATTCCCTGTGCCTTCGCACAATTTCCGGGCTGGGTCGTGTGGCTCACCAGCAGGTCTACTCACCTGCACACCTCCGCCACCGCAGTTGCCTCCGAGCTTACCTGCTCCTTACCCTAACCTATCTACCTGGGGAAGGCCCTCTGGCGCTCTCCCCCTCGGTGCCCTCTCTGGCACTGGGCTACCCGGGTCCGTCCGCCGGATCCTCGGGCCCCATTCACAACTACACAACTCTACTGGCTCCCAGAGCCTACCTGCGGCCTCACCTGGCCGACAGACTAACAGTGGCGGAGTGCCCATTTAACCATACACACACTAACAGGCCACACGCCCAGCCATTTCACTCCACTAATGCATCCATCCAAACACCATTCTACCACACGCACCACAGATGCCAATATCCACCACAATTTACCTATACCCTCTACCTACTCTTAAAGTACCCTCCCCGGGTATTCGTGAAAGGGGTCCATCTTCCCCATCCACTCCTTTCGCACCAACCACTCCACTCCACATATTCCACACTACTCACTCCACACCATCCATTCCATACTCCATTCCATACCATTTATTTCACCCAACCATTCTCCATACACCTGTACCTCACTTGCACACCTGTGCTCACACACACCTGGTGGCTCTTGCACCCGTCTCTCCTCCAGGACCATTCATTCAATACAACTCACAATCATACCTTTCACCATACTCTGCTCAATGCACAATCATGCCAATCATCATGCTCACCACAAAGAACTTCCTGCACACACACTGCATCGTCTAAGCTGACTACCCCCTTCTGAAACTCGCCCTTCCCAGTCGCCCCTTATACTATTGCGCTCCCACATCATTATGATCCACTAATCTGCTACGTCCCCTCTACAGGTACATGTCGCTACTTAACCCTACAGTTACCTATGGTCATCTTTCTAAATCCTAACAATTATCCAAACCCTCCCTGGCTTGGTTTTCACCGCCATAACCCCATAACAAATGCGCATGTGCCCGGGTGGATGTGAGGGATGGTGGATTTACTATCCCTCTACATCGGGCATCTCTCACTATTAATTTTGCCCATCCAATTTTTTGCCAATCAAATTTCAATTTTGCCAATCAAATTGCCCATCCAATTTGCCAATCATCAATTTCCTACCCCTATTCGTCCATTATTCTGAGCCTCGGTGCGTCATTACATCATTAAAACTCGGCTTCGCAAAGCCGAGCAATGAATTCGGGTGGTTTGGTCGCCTGCAGGTTGGGTCCGTCCGGCATTCGGTTCAGGGGAGGAGGTTTGGTTGGGCCGAGATTTAAAGCACCATCCCGGCGCGGGGCCTTTCGCTCCCATGCGCGGTGGGCTAACCTTGTCCGGGTGGAACGCCGCCACCACAAGGCGGCACCGTTCCGATCCCTCCGACCTTCCCTCGAACCAGGCCGGTCGCCTTGCCCGGCAAACCGCGGACGCGACCGTGCAGGGGGGGGCCCGGCAGGGATCGTGCACGACGCTCCGAACAGGAGCGACGCTGCACCGATCCCCGCCGGCTCCCGCAATACCCAAAGCCCGGCACGAACCGGGAGCTCACATCGGCTAAACGTCTGTCCGAACGCTATCCCATTTAATGTCGATGCTCCCCGAACATGCTCACATCTACACGTGACCCCTTTCATACTCACAAAACCCGGCGTCTCAGCGCCTCTCATGCATTCCACACACTCCGTCCATTCCACTACCGCACTCCCTGTTACACACCACTCCTCTCGCGCACCTTCTTGCACACACTCGTCGTTCGCACACTCCCTTAACACACCTCCTTGCGCACCGTCTTGCGCACTCTCCCTTGGTACGTACTCCGTACCACTCATGGGGGTGCACTCTTGCATCCACCCACTCACGCGCTCCAATGTGCCCTCCCGCACACGCGCCACAACCAACCCAGGTGTGCGTTCTTCCTCACTCGCCACAACCAACTAGCACTCCGTGTCACTCTCACCACCACACTCTGTCGTGCATTCACTCCCGTACTCTGTCGTGCATTCATTCTCACTCTCGACAGCACACTCTGTTATCATGCACTCCTCTGTTACACACCTTCTCGCGCAACTTCTTGCGCACCCTCTCCCGGTACATACTCCATACCACTCACCACAGGCATGCACTCTTCTGCACACCCAATCATCACCGCACACTCTCGTGCCAACTCTTGCGCACACTCTCCCGGTACGTACTCCGTACACTCTGTTTCACACATACCGACCGACGTGCATTCGCTCTCGCACCCGGTATCACTCCCATACTCTGTCACAAACTCACTCTCCGACGCACACTTTTTCCTCACAAGCATGCCATTTCCACTCACACCACTCACAAGGGACCCTCCACCAACGCCCGGGTGCTTTCTCGATCCCAAGCGCGTGAAAAACCCTCTCGCACCAAACATTCTCCTGCAAAATCTCCCCGCACAATATACAGGCTGACTCACCTGGGCGCTTCTTCTTCTTCGCTCCAACACCACCTGCAAATCTTTATTGGGGTTACTAAGCACAGCATCGTGATGTGAGCACGGACTTTGCACATTTTCCATCTTTTCCTCCCGCAGTTGCTCTACCAAGTCCGTCTGTCCAATCCCAATTTCCACTATTGGTTCGGTCATTTGAATTACTTTTTTTTCCTCGACGACCACGGGCGCTTGTCTACTTCGGCGGTCGCCGGCTCCCCCATACCCCGGGTCGCGATTTCTACCCCGGTCCAGTTACCTGCGCTTTGCTCCAACTCGCTTTTCCTGCGCTTCTCAAGCCGCGTTACCTCGTTGCATACCGATGTGCCTTTCCCGCCCGACATGCGGTCTATGTACCTCCCCATCTTTTTTATGTTGGCGTTTATTTGCTCCTGAAATCCCTACGGGTTGTCCATTGCTTCGTTCCTCATTTTTTCCATGTCGATCCCCTGGGTAGCCATCATTGCATCCAATCCCTTCCTGTCACCCTTCATAGTTGCACTGAAATGCATCATAAAAAGGCCCCAGTCCATTGGCACTGCGGGCCCGGCTATCGCCGTCATCTACGGGAGGCCGCCATTTTGTGCGCCTACAACCCCCGCAACCGCACCCTCATTGCTCTCCTCTTCCATTATTCCCACTGCCTCCCTGGGGTCCTGGGTCGCCTCTAACCCCACTTCTATCTCCCCCACCGGCATCCGACCGCCTTGACTATCCATGGCACGACTATAATTTGGATATTAAATAATAAATTTCGGCCGCTCGTAATTTCGACCAAATTTTTTCGATGGATTAAAATTTGGTTCGGGCTTCAAATCCCACTCCCCTACACCAATTGTTACGGATCTCAGAGACGGCACTCCCCTTAGCAAGGGGGGGTTAATCCCCTTGGCCCGTTAAGCTGGCCGTCTCTGGTCCTGGTACTTATAACGCTCTTTTGTGGGGTGAAATTGGTCAGGGTTATTGGTCAAGGTGTTCCCCCAAATACCTTTACCAATCCCTCCGCAAAACAGGGAGACAAGTATCGCTCGAACCACGGACAAGATGGTATTTGCCGAGCGGTTTAGCAATCCGCGATCCGAGCCGTTAACAAAGGACTAAACCCGACTATTGCTGTTGGCCGAAACGTGCCACAGGTACTCAATCGAAAGAAGGGACTAAAGCGATCGGGGGAAAGAAGAAACCAAAGTAAGGAATACCAGACATTTATTAATTATGTACAAAACCAAAGAACCAAAGAAGAAACGAAAGTAATATACAGAAGAAGAAGAAGACACAGGGCAGCCTTAAATTATTCCCCAGGACAACAAACAGGACAGACAAACAGACTTACACGAAAGGGGAATAGCAGGCAGGAATGACTTGGAAGAAGGGATGAGAAGGCCCAGGCAGACGGTAGACGTCGAGGTCCGGCTCCAGGAGTCGACTTGCGTTGTGGCGGGAAAACCCTGGCAGGCAGCGAGCGCGTATCGTTCACCACGAGCGGACGTTGCATATAGCGATGGGATTGGGATGCTCCGTCTATAACAAATGGCTCGTGTCAACGCTCTCTCCCTTGAACAAGATGCCAGTTCGTCGCGCACTCCAGGTCCTTCCCCTCTCGTCGGTACCTTCTCACGCGTCTCTCTCTTGAACAAGCAACTCTTGAACCCTCTCACTCAACTGGCCAAGCAGTCCCTCGTAGCCGCATTTATTGCTCGTGTTGGAATTAATGCGCGCTCCATAGAGCCACGCCCGCGATGGTCTTTCGTCAGCCCTGGTTGGCTGGTGGGGGCTCGCTGGCCCCGCCTCGGGTGGTGCGTCGGCGTGCCATGCCCGTGATCTGGCGGCTCCACCCCCTTCTTCCTCGGCTTGACCGCATGGCTAATGGCGGCTGGGGCGAGCGCTGGGGCGGCTGCGGCTGGCAGAGGCGCGTACCACAATTGGTTGGAGAGGCACGTCGCAAAATGAACGGAATAGGGCCTATCTTATTTGATTAATGCAACGCAGATTCACCTACTGGGAACAGATCCTTAACTGAAACACATAATAATGAAATAACTACGGAGAGGTCCTATGGTTCGCTACGTGTTGTATATGGACTAACTAGGGTGCGATCTTTAACAAACCAATTGATGGGGATATTTACAGGGGAACATTTATAAGGGAAACATTCACTAAAATTTACTAGTGAAGGTTCTAAAAACCGTAACAGTATGTATGTATGTATGTATGTACGTACGTACGTGTGTATGTATGTATGTATGTATGTACATGTGTATGTGGGTGTATGTATGTATGTATTATCACGCAACTGCGATTAACATCAGAGTTGCGGAGGCCGATTATGAGGCTTTAAACTCCCGAGGCAAAAACTCAATAGCGGATTCCAATCAAGCAAAGCGCGCAGGATGGAGGGGAACGACGAGAGCCCTGTAGCCTTACATATTAAAATCAAACACCCAGGAAAACTGCGTTCAGATATATGTACAAAAATAATACAAGGATTTATTAATGAAAAGTAAAGACAGTGAAAAAGCACGCGCCGGTAATAACTCTAATAAGAAGCCTAAATTGGGATCGCACACACAACACGAGGGAGATGAATACGAAAATAACACGTCTCGTCATGTAAAGTGTAAACGCGGAGCTCGGGCTTATCTGGCTCTAGTCGTCTTCAGTGTAACACGGACCGCGGCCCTCTCCGTCCGCCTCCGAGCGCCACCAGGCCTCGTCGGTTCAATGGCACACCACGAGCTACCTTGCTCCAAAGGTACAATGGAGGGCTGCACAAAGCAAGCGAACTCCACTCGGGCTGCCGGCCGGGACTAAAGCTGCTCGAGCTGCAACTCTCCACTCGACCAGGGACAGGAAGGACTCTCCAAACTCGGGATCGCACCGGGACTCTCTCAAGCCGTGAACTCCTTCGAACTCCACTCAACTCGACTCTTAACTCGACTGCCGTCTCATCTCAACTCTTTGACTCGACTCGACTCTGTTCGGCGCACCTCCGAACTGCACTGCTGAAAATGGCGTCCGACCCCTCGATAATATCCCTGGCCGATGACGTCACATTGGCGCACTGCTCTGCCAATCAGAGCCTCCCACGACTCACCGGCTCGTCCAGGTCACACCCACTGCACCACGGCCGCTCCCGTCACCGACTCCGTGGTCACCGCATGTGCTATGCGAGGTGGGCAGGCCTTTTGGAGGTGTAAATGGTGGCCGCCAATTGTGGCGGTGTTTTTGGCCTGGTTTCCTGTCCGTTTTCTTCCGAAGTCATAGTCAGGGAAAGGAATTATTTAATGTTGCGCTCGGGACCTAACTAATGTTTATGTGGTTTGCAGTGCCATAATGGACAAAGGTTTGACTACTAGGTGAGACTCACAGGGGCGTTATCTTTAATTCCTAACTACTTGACACTCGAATCTCCTGGTAGATCCACAATCATACATCTTACCCCGACAAACATCTAAACATGAAGAACTTATTACAGGTAGATTCCCTATTGCGACAGTCGAATACCTACCTATACAGATCTACCTGGCTCTAGATATTGCTTCACCCCCAGACATAACACAGCCCCCCCCCCCACCCCCCCTGGAACCGTAGCTCCTGCAAGGTTCACTGCAGGCGCTACCATCCCAGCCTTAACATTTACTGTCACACACTTAATTAACCTATGAAATAAATCAGGAAGGGCTGTGGGAAGTGAGTCGGACTACCTACCTACACTTCCTTAACATGCTAAACCCCTTAACAATCATGCAATCATGTATTTACAATGATCTGTCTTCATTGTTCCGGCGGAGGGAGGAAACAAACAACATTCGAAACTAACTTAACCACAAAACGTAACCTTAACCAGAAAAATTCCAAAACTCTACCCTTTGTACATACCCCGGTCTGCAGACCACGTCCCCCGGTGGATGCCACAAGACACAACCTTACCTGCGGGACCATCCCAATGCACCCCCTTAAATTTCCACGGGCCCTGTCCAGGTGTTGCAGGTGAGTGACATGGCTCGGTGGATTTCGCCCACATTCATTCAACACAGACCCCTTATCCACTCATTCTCTTTCCATAAGTCATCATTACTCAAAATCGTTTCACAGCACTTATTTCACTACACCCACCCTGCAGGACCATGGCATTGATGTCATATACATATGTGTGCATTCCTCAACTAGGCAGCGGGGAGGTACCGCACAAAAAGATGGTGGGGGCGCTTCAGGCTGTGGTGCCCGCAGTCCCAAAACAAGTCAACCGACTTGCAAGTTCATTGCCCCCCCCCTCCCCTTTACCTCTTGGCCCATGGCAGCCCAACAGCCCCTTTCCCCCATTACCTCGCCGGTGAGGGTCTCCAGACACACCAGGCTCCCTTGCCTCCTGCTTCCGCGCAGCTACACGGGTCACCGGGGGACTTCCTCACCCCGCGGCGCCGAACCAGACCCTCCACCGACGAGCTCCAATTTCCAGTTACCACCGGCTGCCAGGGGTTATTGCCGCAGAGGGGGGCCGCAGGCATCGCTCCTCAGAGCTTGATCCGTACCTGCGGACACACACACCTTCCCCACCCACAAGATCCCCAAAAACACACTTCCTCCCCCGCTGCCATTCAATTCTCCACACAACTCAGCACAATTTCATAGATGGTAGTACAAAAGATGTTTCACAAGTTTTTCCATCACCTGCTACATATGAAATCCCCCAGTTCACATGGAATCACATTACATATTTCCAAAAGCACATTTCCAAAAGCACAATCATCACCCGTCATTATCTCCAATAATCATCACTCACTCTCCAGGTTCCACTCTCACGACCACATCAAAACACATAACATCAACACGTAAACACACGCCACCCACAAGACACTGTGTGGCCCCCATTCCATCCCCTCACCGGCCATGTCGTCACTCTCACCTGCCTCCCAGCTCCAAATTACATGTCCCTCAAAATTTCCACAAGCAAGTCCTGGAGCCTGGGACAGTACACATCAAAACTCCACTCAAGTGCAGGTAGTTACCGGTTGGTCAGGTCCAAAGTGCAATCCACCCACAAAATCCCAAAATTTCACATTTGGCCGACCAAATACTTCCAAATTTCTCTTTTGTCCCCACTATGCTGGCAGGTATGTGGATCCGCATCCAACGGTGATCATCACTACACAACTACCTGTGGCCACGACAGCTCTGCACCTCTACCATGCAAGGGTCATCGGGACAAGGTGAGCAGTCAAAACGCCAACATGGCGCATGAGTGTCCATAAGGGTGCGACCCACCATTCATCCTTCGGCCCCCCTGCGAGGAACACAGCTGCACCAGCCCCAGCTGGCCAATGTGGTGAGCACTTGCTGCCACAACACACACTACCGCACACACAACCTCGGCCCTGGGGGGCACGGTCGCAGTGCGTGGCATCCCTACAGCCACGTCCCCTGCACCTCCCCATCATCCCCCAGTCCGACTACAGAACTGCACCCCCTCCCCCCCCAGTGCTCACCCACACTTGACCACACCAAGGTCCAGTCACAGCCATGCTCCATCAGGAGACCCACCCAGAAGACATGGTCCACACCCCTCGGACACCCATAGCACCACGTTGACCCTCAGACCACACAACTACATCCCCATGACCCCGCGTCCCAAATATCAACACACTCGCCCCTGCAACCAGTTGAAAGCTGTCTTGCTACCCTATTAATTTCATCACAGCCTCCAACACTTTGGTCTAACACACCTGGATCAATAATGGCGTCACTGTACAGTGTCCACCATTTCTTTTCACAAAATTCACCCATTAATTTACATCTAACCCACAGATTACCGATGCCAAACATTTTTCACAATTCACTAATCTCACCAAAGAAAGATGCTTTGCCATACACATGCCAGCCGAGCATGGCCCATATGCTCGGCTCGTTACACATTCCAAATTCAACAATCCCCATGGCTCTCTTACAACCCGAGGCGAGAGTCCATAAATCATGACGGAGCATCTGTGGAAGGTCACTCTCACACCATCACGTTCCACAGATGCCCCAATGGTTGTCCGGCAGGCTATCTCCATCCCTGTCCATTCGGATTGACCCGCGTCCATAGACCAACCACCATGCCAGGTCACCACATGCTGGTTGTCCCAGAGTCTCAGGGAGAGGGTGCCAGGTCGCATGCCCGGGTTGTCACTACATCAGGCCCAAGCTGGCCATCCGCAGTGCCACCACAAAAGCGCGACCCACAACACCTCCCCCTAGTGCTCCTCAATATTTGCCTTCCCAGGCTTGAGAAACCACCTCGGACCCCCCTGGAGGTCTTAACCCCCACCAGAGTCTGGTGACCCTGCCGGCCCGAGCCACCAGCTCGGACGGCGCCCCGACGGACAAGGGACGCCACACTCCGCCAGACCCCCCGTGGGGCCCAGGTCGTACCTCGACACCCAAGGCTGGACCCCACGTCCAAATCTCACCAGCACAGCCCCCCAGCTGGCTGGCATACCCAAATTTTGAAAGGGGCAACTTTTGCCTGAGGCCATCACCCTTGACCTCTCCCGGTCCAAATCCCGCAGCCAAGGGACCAATTCTCCCATGGCTGTTCCAAATCAAATTCCCATTTTAATTTTATTTTAAATTTCCTCTTTACAATTTTTATTCCCAACTGTGCCAAACCACAGCTGCAGGTAACAACTCCCTCAGGTTGTTTTGCCCCTCCCTGCAGCTGGTCCACATTCCATACGGGGATCAAATCTTCGGAGGCTCTATCCCCCGATCCTCCAAGGTCCAAATCCAGCCTGGAGCCAACACACTCCCCCAACTGGTTGTCCAATTTTGGAGCCTCCGTTGCCACATCATAGTGTTCGGTGAGCGTCCCCTTGGTCACCACAACCACCTCCTCGGACCAACTCACCTCTTTACCCAGGCTCCTTTTGGCCCGGTCAAACTTGTCCTCCATGGGACTGTCACAGGTCTCCAGCCGCTGGATCAAATCATCCTCATCGTCATCATTCCCACAAATCATTTCTGGCCCCGCCAGGCTTTGATCAATATCCCCAATAAATACCCGGTCCGGCTCTATTACACGGACCCCCAATTGCTCTACCCCCTCTTGCTCCGCACCTCCGCCCTGGTACTGCACAATTCCAAAATAATCCCCTGGTTGGGGTGTTGTGACATCCACCCGGTCCCGACAAACAACCAGGCCACCAGGTGGGAAACATTCCCTGTTACAATTCTCACATTCCAAATTTCCATCCCCATTCACCTGTGGGCACTCCCCGCTCACCTGTGGACACTCCACGTTTACCTGCAGGCATTCCCCATCTACCTGTACACATTCCCCATCCAACTGTGGACATTCCCCATCCACCTGTACACATTCCCCATCTACCTGTACACCTCAATATTGTACGTCTCTCCATCTACCTGTGGGCATTCCCCGCTCACCTGTATACTTACCACAATTGCCATTCCCGGTGCAATTCCCAATTTGTCTTCCCCCGTTTCAGATTGAATTCCTGCCACCTTTGGCTTCTCCTGTGCCACGTCGGCACCATTCGTTCGTCCTTCACTCAATTTAATCGTTTGTTCCTTCAAACTGTCACTCATTTCCTTCAGTCCTTCCTTACACTCATTCCCCTGGGACTCCATTTTGTTTTTCATTTCTCCCATCTCCTTACTCATTCCCTCCATTTTATTTTCCAACCCACTTTTCATTTCTCCCATATCATTACTCATTTTGTTTTCCAGCCCATCAATTTTTTTACTCTGAGCATCCATTAATTCCTTTAAAAATTTCATTGAGGCCTGGTCGTCTCTGGGGGCTGTCCCACTTGTTCCCGGCTCCCCGGCAGGGGAGGGGGATAAGTTGGTGCTCGGGACGGGGGAGGTTCCAAGGCTCACCTCTACATCTAATTCCCCTATTTCCGGCTCACTCCCGACGCTGACGGAAGCCTCGCTGCGTACTTCCATCTCATCAATCTCCGACATCCGCCTTCCGGAAGATTGTTTCCCGCGCGCGTATCTATCTATAATTCCACTAATCTCTGTGTGTATGTTTGTATGTATGTATGTTTGTATGTTTGTCTGTGACCGCTGTTTCTCGACAACTACCGGTCCGATATACTTGAAACTTGCCAGGTATATTGCTGGGGACCCGAGGATGTGCCTTTTCAAGGTTTTAAATTAATCGCAGAAGTAGTTACCGAGCTATGTCCAAAAAACGATTCAACCAATCAGAGAGCAGCGAGCTATCGCGTGTGCCGAACGTGGCGAACACACTCTGCCTCGGACGGCACATTTGCGAGCGTATTCATTTATTTCACGTTGGCAAACTATGTTGCCGCTATGTTGGCGTTAAACTATGTTTTAAAACTAATTAAAACCATTTCATGTAAATAGAGGGGGGGGGGGGGGATTGTCACTGTACTCGCAAGCCGTTCGCCGTTCGCTTTGGCGTTGCGAATGGACCAAAACATTTCATGAACCAAACCATTTCATGTAAAGCGTTCGCCGTTCGCTTTGGCGTTGCGAATGGACCAAAACATTTCATGAACCAAACCATTTCATGTAAATAGAGGGGGGGATATAATTTTAGATATAGATATAGTACGGGCATGCCCTAGTTTATTTTAATTCCAGAAACACAATAAATTTGACGAAGACGCGATATCGCGCTCTGTATGCCCAATTGATTATTAAATTTCTCCGCCTCGCCTATAAAAAATTTGCGTTCAACGTCGGGCGCAATCAGCAATGTACGCCCGACCATGTCGATGTATCGCCGCAGACAAAAAAATTTGTCCGACGGGTTCGAATCCTACACTTCTGACACCAAATGCCACGCAACTGCGATTAACATCAGAGTTGCGGAGGCCGATTACGAGGCTTTAAACTCCCGAGGCGAAAACTCAATAGCGGATTCCAATCAAGCAAAGCACGCAGGATGGAGGGGAACGATGAGAGCCCTGTAGCCTTACCTATTAAAATCAAACGCCCAGGAAAACTGCGTTCAGATATATGTACAAAAATAATACAAGGATTTATTAATGAAAAGTAAAGACAGTGAAAAATCACACGCCGGTAATAACTCTAATAAGAAGCCTAAATTGGGATCCCACACACAACACGAGGGAGATGAATACGAAATAACACGTCTCGTCATGTAAAGTGTAAACGCGGAGCTCGGGCTTATCTGGCTCTAGTCGTCTTCAGTGTAACACGGCCCCGCGGCCCTCTCCGTCCGCCTCCGAGCGCCACCAGGCCTCGTCGGTTCAACGACACACCACGAGCTCCCTTGCTCCAAAGGTCCAACGCAGGGCTGCACAAAGCAAGCGAACTCCACTCGGGCTGCCGGCCGGGACTAAAGCTGCTCGAGCTGCAACTCTCCACTCGACCAGGGACAGGAAGGACTCTCCAAACTCGGGATCGCACCGGGACTCTCTCAAGCCGTGAACTCCTTCGAACTCCACTCAACTCGACTCTCTGGTCCAACTCAACTCGACTGCCGTCTCATCTTAACTCTTCGACTCGACTCGACTCTGTTAGGCGCACCTCCGAACTGCACTGCCGATAATGGCGTCCGACCCTCGATAATATCCCTGGCCGATGACGTCACATTGGCGCACTGCTCTACCAATCGGAGCCTCCCACGACTCGCCGGCTCATCCAGGTCACGCCCACTGCACCACGGCCGCTCCCGTCCCCGACTCCGTTGTCACCGCATGTGCTTTGCGAGGTGGGCAGGCCTTTTGGAGGTGTAAATGGTGGCCGCCAATTGTGGCGGTGTTTTTGGCTTGGTTTCCTGTCCGTTTTCTTTCAAAGTCATAGTCAGGGAAAGGAATTATTTAATGTTGCGCTAGGGACCTAACTAATGTTTATGTGGTTTGCAGTGCCATAATGGACAAAGGTTTGACTACTAGGTGAGACTCACAGGGGCGTTATCTTTAATCCCTAACTACTTAACACTCGAATCTCCTGGTAGATCCACAATCATATATCTTACCCCGACAAATGCCCAAACATGAAGAACTTATTACAGGTAGATTCCCTAACGCGACAGTTGAATACCTACCTATACAGATCTTCCTGGCTCTAGATATTGCTTTACCCCCAAACATAACAGTATGTATGTATGTACGTGTGTATGTGGGTGTATGTATGTATGTATGTATGTGGGTGTATGTATGTATGTATGTATGTATGTATGTATGTACAGTATGTACGTATGTATCAATATGTATGTATGTATGTATTGTACTGGATTGTATAAGCCTGGTGTTGGCTTAACAGTTAGGGTGCTGGCTTGGGATCTTAGGATCCCGAGCTTGAATCCCGCTCCAGAGAAATGATGCAAGCAGCAGCCACAGGCTGCATACAAAACAACAACATTGGATTGTATGTATGTGTATTGTATTGTATTGTATATATGTGTATATGTATGTATCATCTACTCCAAGATGACTTGACCTAGGAAGCTGATTTTTTCAGAGATCAATGAGGGCACCCTGAAGTTATCCCTGTGCAACTTTTGTTTGATTCCATCAAGTTTTGAAACATACATTTATTTCATCCATCATCTCTTTCGCAGCATTTCTTCCTTGGGAGGGGGGAAGTGGTGCGTGAGGTGGTTTGAATGAAAAAGTGGTATCAAGATCTCAACTCCAAAAACCTCATTTGAAAACAAAACTCAATATTAGTGTGATAATTTAGTATATCCAGAAATTCCCCAATTTAAGCTTCCATAAAAATAAAATCTCATCTGCTTGGTGTGAAAACTCCACTTTGGAATCGTAGAGTTCGGATAATTTTTGTGGTTGGGTAACTGGGCTGAATATCCAGATAATGCCTTCTGCAGGAACTAGGAAATATTCCACCTGCAGGGCAGTATTTGCTCGTTCATATAATTCAGCGAAGTGAAATTAAAAGAATATTTATTCATTGATTATTTATTTTTGCAAGCTGATAATTAATTAAATGAGAACAGACTACATGCATACCTTGCGTGGACAAAACTTTCTTCTTCCTGTCTGAAATCCACCTCTTCTTCCTATCATCCCCCGCCCTTTTCCTCTCCTATTTTGACAACCTCTTCCTCTGTGTCTTCCTTTACCATTTCCCAGTCTTATTCCTTGACCCCTCCGACACCCCGGTCTATGACCTGCTTCACGGTCATCTTCTGACTCTTCAGACACATCTTCAGATTTTTCCTCCCCACCAGGTGCTTCTTCTTCATCAGAGGAATGATGTCCTTCATCGCTGCTTTCTTCTGCCTCGTCATGATCATAAAGCTGCTCACTCTCCTCCAGCATACACCGATGCTTTTCCAGAAGAAACTCCAGTAAGTAGTGCAACACATCTGATTCCGACTCCTGTTGTGTGGAATACAGAGAAAACGGAGGAAGCACTGGAATCATTAAAATAGAATGGATTGATCTTGAGGAACATTACATTTCTTAGGTTGAATCATCTAAAAGTACTATTGCCAATAGTGCCAAATCTGACTTGTTCTAACAAACACTTCATTTTTAATTGCACGTTTCATTAGTCCACTTCGAAACAAGGATACATCATATTAATTAAATTACAGAAACAAGGACCCACCTGCTTCCTGATCTTCAAAATGGTGATCGGGGAGTTGTCTTCCATGGTGTAACCCTGGTCTTTTAACTTCAGCTGAACCTCATCCAACGCTGGATCCAACACTTCATCCGCTAGTGGTGTCTTCAGTGGCCTCCATTCACCAGAATGTCCTTCACTGGATTCCGACGAGAAGTCATGTGAGGCGAAAGTTTTGCTTGGACCAAGGGGTGAAGACAACACAAACACAACCAAAACCAGGGCAGAACTGACCCTGTTACGTGTCCGCCACATTCTAACTCAGGTTGTAATACAAAGTGAAAAGACAAAAACCAAAATCTGATTGTAGTTTATCAGATTGGGTGAAAAGAGATGAGGATGAGCTCTGGATTAAAATAATTGAGGATAGAGCAACAAATTACTCCAGAAACGAAAGAACACGATTCCGCAAGAAGAGTAACGGTGAAAAAGAATGCGCATTCCGGTGGTGGATTTTAAATGGCAAAGGGTTAATAATTATTAGTTGGACAGAGAAGAAACTAGAAGGGGAGGATCTCGATAGAGCAAGGACGTGAAATAATAACGTTTTTCATACAGTGGTGAATAACAGGATAAAGTTGATTGTTTTTCCATTTTTGAATTTTCATTCAAGGCAGTCCTTGATCGTATAGCTTGGGAAGATATCTGTCAAATTATTGTTCCACATACAAACTAGAACGCCGCTCAGTAGAGCGCATACTCCCGCCGTGGGTCAAGTTCGAAGAGTACGATTTCACAAAAGTTTGAGGGAGTAGTTCAGTGACAACACAAGACAAGACAACACAAGACAGACACTGCACAGATATATATATATTTAGAATATATAGAAGATAATGTTAAAAAAACAAGGCAATTTCACTTACATTTTCGGATTCAGCGTTCAATTCCATATAAGTGAGTGTATTTTGAGGCATGTGTGACTTCAAATAAAATTGTAAGCCAGGAAAACGTTCGTTTCATTCCTTAGGGATACGACATGTAAAACTGGCCCAAACGTCAAAACAAAACTCGCTCATTTTGAGTCGTACTAGCTAATGCGACCACTCATTCTTCTGGGAAGAATCCCGTGCACATGCTTGTCACACTTATAACTAACCTAAGTCTTTATAAGTTCATCAAATACTAACACCGCGATTGACATTCGCTGAGGTAAATGATGATATTGTGGCGGACACAAAAGCCCACTGGCGTGGTGACATCATTCCGCGCACCAAGTGGGCGGTGGCCACGCCCGAGGGGTAGGCGTGGCCTCATGATATACACCGGGCGCGCAGCCCGGAGCGCGCCAGTGTTACAGTGAGCTCCTGAAATAAAGACGCTTATAAGTTACCGCTTGTCCGCTTCCTCCTTGCTCGCAAGCAGCGTGCGTAACGCCGCGCTTTACTGGTGACCCCCTCGACGTTGGATCTGCCGGAGCGATCCTTCCACATGCGACGCCATTGCCATGGCCAACTTCATCAAACTTCCCGAATTTTGGGAGGCTCAGGCCGAAGTCTGGTTCGTCCAGGCCGAAGCCCAATTTCAGCTTCGGTGCCTCACCGGCGATGACACGCGCTATTGCCACGTCGTCGCCTCCCTCGGGCCCGGCACGGCCGCTCGAGTTGTGTCCGTCCTTCGCCACCCACCGGACGGCCACAAGTACGAGGCACTCAAGCGGCTACTCCTAGCCACGTTCGGCCTCACGGACGACGCACGGGCCGACCGCCTCCTGGATCTCCCCGAGCTCGGTGACACGCGCCCGTCGGTCCGAATGGACCATATGCTGTCACTGTTGGGCGACGAAGCCCCCGGTTCTCTATTCCGGGCGCTTTTCCGTCGCCAACTTCCAGCGCAGGTTCACCTCGCGTTGGCCGGGACCGGGCTAACTGAACCCCAAGCATTGGCAGCCGAGGCGGACAAGTACTTCGCTGCTTCGGACACGCGGGCGAGAGTCGGCGTGGCCGTCACGGCCCTCGTGGCTGATGCTGCTGATCCACAGCATCAGCTTATACAGCATACGCAGCATGCTGATACGCACCTCGTGACCGCCGCCACGCCCCGCCCACCGCCGCGGCGAAAACCGCCACCGCGGGGAAACCCGCCAACTCCACCGGCCTGGCGGAGCCAGCCGCGCTCCTCCAGCTCCACCACCTGGTGCTGGTTCCACGCCAAGTTCGGCCACGAAGCTCGGCAGTGTCATCCGCCATGCTCCTTCAACAGGTCGGGAAACGCCCGGGCCGGCGCTCAATAGTGGCGATGAGCGCCGGCCGTTCGAGCAGCCTGCTGTTCATAACGGACACCTTATCCGGGCGCCGTTACCTGTGCGACACGGGAGCGCAGGTGAGTGTCGTTCCCGCCGGCACATCAGACAAGCACGCCGCGGGTGGGGGCCCCGCGCTGCTTGCCGCGAACGGGACGCCCATCCGTACGTACGGAAAACGCTGCCTCTCTCTGCGGTTCGGAGGGCAGGTTTTCCGATGGACGTTCGCCACCGCCGACGTGCCCATGGCACTGCTTGGCGCGGACTTCCTGTGCGCTAATGGGCTCCTGGTCGACGTCAAGCGCAGACGTCTTGTCCAGGCCGAGACGTTCAGCTCGCTCGCTTGTGCGTTGCCCAGCTCAACGAGCGGCTTGCCAAGCGGCTTGCCGAACGGTTCGGTTCCGGCCACGTTGGTCTGTACGCTTCCGGCAGCGGACGCATTCACCCGCCTCCTCGCCGGCTTCCCGGCCCTCACGCGGCCCACCTTCTCGGCGGGGGCCGTCAAGCACGGGGTGGCCCATCACATCCCCACCGTCGGGCCACCGGTCTACGCCCGGGCACGCCGCCTCGAGCCGACGAAGCTGGCGGTGGCAAAAGCGGATTTCGCTACCCTGGAGCGACTCGGCATCGTTCGGCGCTCAGAGAGTGCTTGGGCGTCGCCGCTGCACATCGTGCCGAAGCCCGGCAGGGGATGGCGACCGTGCGGGGACTATCGCCATCTCAATGACGCCACGACTCCCGACCGCTACCCCGTCCCCCACATTCAGGACTTTTCCGCCCGTTTGGCGGGCATGTCCTTCTTCTCGAAGGTGGACCTCATACGTGGCTACCATCAGGTCCCCGTCAGGCCGGAGGACGTCCCGAAGACGGCGGTCATCACGCCATTCGGACTCTTCGACCACCCAGACCAGGAGACCCAGACCCAGACACCCAGACACCCAGACCAGACCAGGAGACCAGGATCTGGGAGACCGCCCAGAGGTTCGCCCCGGTGCCAATGGCATGCCACGGGCACCCACCGACGCACGTCGCCCTGGAGCTTCGCACGGCGGAGTACGTCTTCGTCCGCCACGATGCCCACCGGACACCACTGCGGCCCCCGTACGACGGGCCTTTCTGCGTGCTGGAGACCGGGGCGAAGCACTTCACCCTGGACATTGGCGGTACTCCTGACCGCGTTTCGGTAGACCGCCTCAAGCCGGCCCACCTCGACGTGGACCATCCACCACCAGTGGCCTGACTTCCACGTCGGGGCCGCCCCCCTGCGGGCGGACCCCCGGCACCGCCCAGCCCCGCCGCCACGCCGCCCCCCGGTCCTGTACCCATCCCAGGGGCAGCCAGGGGCATCCCACCTGGCATCCCTGCACCCCGGACGCCGCCGATCGCCAGGGGGTGCTTCGGCCGGGTCATTCGTCTGCCCCGCAAACTGGCCCTCCAGGTGCGCGGGAATTCTGGGGGGGCGCGTGTGGCGGACACAAAAGCCCACTGGCGTGGTGACATCATTCCGCGCACCAAGTGGGTGGTGGCCACGCCCGAGGGGTAGGCGTGGCCTCATGATATACACCGGGCGCGCAGCCCGGAGCGCGCCAGTGTTACAGTGAGCTCCTGAAATAAAGACGCTTATAAGTTACCGCTTGTCCGCTTCCTCCTTGCTCGCAAGCAGCGCGCGTAACTCTGCACTTTAATATCTCTTCTGAGGTAAATAAATAAAAAACAGTTTTAAAGCATTATACGTATCAAACGATACATTTTATGAAACGGGGAAACCGAATACACACTTTGGTGGTATTAAAATGACAGAATATGTCTTTATTAGAAAAAACAAAGAACCTTGAAGACGACGCTGCTAACAAAATACACCGCTCTAACGTAACCACGAGTTTAAACTACATTTACAACAAATACGAAAACTATTCTCATATCACAATGTTAAATATAGAATATATAGAAGATAATGTTAAAAAAAAAATGAGCCCTATCTTCCAATGATGAACAATCCTTCAAAAAATTCCTGGATCCGGAATAATATCCTGAGCTTCACCAAAAACTAATCAATTCTTCCTTATCCCAAGGGCAATCATCCCACCAACTTTCATCCAAATCCGTTCAGAACCTTTCCAGATATCTTGTTCACAAACACACGAACATACGAACACACACACACACACACACACACACACACACACACACACGATCGAATGCATTACTCCCTGGCGGGAGTAATTACTTACATAATATGGACAACTTAAATGATCTTCAGAGGTTCATCAGTGAGTGCCTGAGAAGTATTTTGGGGTAAATACTTTTTTGAAAAATTTTCAAAAAAAATTCGGTCCATGGTGGCTGAGCCTTTGTAGCTATGTGAAAGATATTAAATTATCCCCGCTTAGTGTGTGTGTGTGCGTGTGTGTGTGTGTGTGTGTGTGTGTGTGTGTGTGTGTTTAATGTAATATTAAATATAAATTTTCCTTAGTGGATGCAGGGAAGTGTTTTAGGCACGCACAAAAAAAATAGAAAAAAAATGGATTTCTTCAAAGTGCCAACAGGATTACAAGATCACCGGGCAATGCCGGGTACTCCTGCTAGTTTTATATAAAATGCAATTGAGGGAGGTACTGACACGTGTGATCTTTCATTTCCAAGAAGTCATGGATGGTTGGTGTGTGATTTGATGCATATGGTAGCATGGATTATTTTAGAAGTGAACTAGCTCTCTGCGTGCGTGTTCCCAGTAGGTAAAGATAGGAAATTTCTTCCATTCTGTTCTTTATCTCATCACAACTTGCAGTTTTAGTTTCCAATGCAGCATTGTAATTTATTAACATTGACCTCCACGTAATATAAAATGTGGTTTCAAGTCCTCAACTCTCCCACCCCCTCACAAACTGCATGTCTTTATTGAGGACTCCTCAACTTCCGCCTCCCAACACCAATTCCTTACCCTTCCCCTCCCAACCTTATGGCATCAACACCCTCACCACTCCGAGCACTCACATCCCCCGAAAGCCCCAACCTCCCCAAACACCCTTACCCCATCTTGGCTTCCCTCTCCCCTCCCCAAGCTCTCAGCCTCTCAGCCTTTGATCCAATATGGCTGCCAGACCAGTGACCAATGATGTCACTTTTATCAAACTATATTTCCCATGTGTAGTTGATCAATTTGTTTAAAGTTTCACATTGATTGGTTAAGTGGTTTCAGAGAAGAAGATTTTCAAAGATTTTCGCTTAGATACAATATGTCTGCCCAACCACGTGACCTATAACATCATAAATTTACACTGGCTCCAATTGGGTAGGGGATAAGTTGTGTGATGTTTCCCGGATGGATGTAGTTGTATCCAGGATGAATGTCAAATCACGTGACCGATAATGTCATCATTTTCACACGATATGCAGCAATTGTGGTAGATGATATTTGAAAAGTTTCACTTCGATATGTTCAGCCGTTTCAGATAAATAATTATTTTTTTCCTTTGCTGCAACATGGCTTTCAGACCATGTGACCTATGATTTATTCATGAACACCATGGTATCCCAAAGGCTTGGGTTTAGGTCAAATGCAATATGGCTGCCAGACCATGTGACCTGTGATTTATTCATGGAACAATTAACCTATATGTATTTTAAAGGTAGTAGGTTGTAGACAGCAACTGCTCAGGGTAGTACTACCGTTTTGCCTTCGGAGCATTAAAGTGGTGCCCGGAACCATCTGACACTATCCGTTTCAGGATTGCTGCTCTTACTTTCTGTCTTACTCAAACTACAGCTACCGGGCTAGCTTCAATTTGTCTTTCTCGCAAGCAAACATCATACAATTTTCTTCTCTTTTATTTAAGACAGTATGTGAGATGACCAAAACTGAAACTGGGAAAGAACCTTGCTTGAAGCCAACAATTAAGCACAGAGGATATTCAAATCAACATGGAGGAGGCCATTAGTTTATATCAAAGTATATTGTGCATATACAGTCACGTGAAAAAGTAAGTACACCCCATGTAAAGTTTTGACTTTTTCAACATATTTCAACATACAGCTATTTGATCTTCATTTCAACAATATTGATAGATAAAGGTGATATAATATAACAAATATCATGAAATGTTTACATTTAGTAGTCCATTGTATAATTTAAATAAACATAAATGCAAATTTCGCATGTGGAAATAGTAAGTATACCCGTGGCTCTTATAGGTGGTATTGCCCCGTTTGGCAGAAACAACCTCAAGTAGGCGTTTCTTATAACTGTCTACCAGTCTCTGACATCGACTGGGAGAAATTTTTGCCCACTCCTCCGTGCAGAATTCTTTCAGCTGTGCGATGTTTGAGGGGTTTCTTGCATGCACAGCTCGTTTCAAATCCCCCACAAAATCTCGATGGGATTTAGATCCGGGCTTTGACTTGGCCATTCCAGAACTCTCGATTTCTTTCTTTTCAGCCATTCCCAGGTGGATTTACTTGTATGTTTAGGGTCATTGTCATGTTGCAAGGTCCACCTTCGGTTGAGCTTCAACCCTCCGACAGATGGCCTCACATTATCCTCAAGCACCCTCTGGTACAATGAAGAATTCACAGTGGATTCTATGATGGTGAGCTGCCCAGGCCCTGATGCAGCAAATCTGCCCCAAACCATAATATTTCCACCACCATGCTTTACAGTTGGTTGGTATCAGGTTTTTGTGGTCAAATGCTGTCTTTGGTTTTCGCCAAACATGTCTTCTGGTACTGTGGCCAAATAGCTCGACCTTTGACTCATCTTTCCAGAGCACATTGTTCCAGAAGTGCTGGTCTTTGCTTTGGTGTTCATTGGCAAACTTTAGTCTTGCCCTGATGTTCTTTCTGGACAGCAAAGGTTTCCTCCTGGCATACCTCCCATGCAGATCAAATTTGTGCAGCCTCTGTCTAATGGTAGACTCGTGCACTTTGACATCAACAGTGGCAAGAGATACCTGTAGGTTCCGTGATGACATTCTGGGGTTCTTAGAGAATTCTTTCAGCATCTTGCGGTCTGCTCTCGGGCTGAACTTGCTGGGGCGGCCTGGCCTGAACAAGTTGGCAGTTGTTTGGAATCTTCTCCACTTGTAGATGATCTTCCGGACAGTCGAATGATTGATTTCAAATTGTTTGGAGATCTTTTTAAATCCCTTCCCAGAGTCGTAGGCATCGATAACCTTCTTTCTGAAGGCCTCAGAGAGCTCTTTTGATTTAGGCATGATGACGCCGCACACTTCAACAACAAAGAGCAAACCAAACGAAATGTCTGAGGTTTAAATAAGACAGGTTCCTCCAAGATCCTCTCCAACGATGTTCTAATCATTTGCACCTGAGCTGGTGCACCTGATTCTAATTTTAGGTATTTGAAGTACTGATAAATGTGGGGGTGTACTTACTTTTTCCACATGCAAAATTTGCATTTATGTTTATTTAAATTATACAATGTGTTGTGTAAAACCAATCAGGTCCACACAACTTTAGTCCAACGGTTTGGTTTAATTGCATTTAGATCATGACATCATCCGGTAAAGTAGAAAATACAATAAGTATACGATGTGACGTCACATGGGTCCATTCATATCATTCAATGCAAGCAAGCTGGGTATTCTATGCAGGCGTACCGTTAGCGAGTCTACCAGATGTAACATGTCACAGGAGAAGTCTCGGAGCACCGTTCGCAGCAGCGGGTCTTATAGTCACGCCCCTAGCGGTGTCAACGAGCAGCGAGCATCACCCCGGGTTCAGTACGAATACGATTTCACTACATTCACCCCTACCCCCCCCCCCCCCCCGTCAGAATTATACGGCAGTGCGGCTAGAAGCGAGTGAGCGTCAGCACGAATAGGGTGGAACATCAGTCGACCCAACCGTATCGGGCCGGGCGGCGAATTTCCCTGCCAGCACGCGTCCGAAATTCCCCGGGTACGGCATCACGTATCCCTGTGTCCCCGGCGTCGGAGGCGCCAACAGGGTCGGGTGACGAAGGGGGTAACTCCAAGTCGTCGGGCTCAGGTAGTCTCGGCGAGGGGAGGGTCGGTAGACTTTCGGCGATGGGAGCGTCGGGAGAGGCCATAGTCTCATAGATGGGTTCGATCGGTTCGTCCGATTCCCTACTTAGGTCGTCGACCCCGCAAGGGGCAAGGTGACGGACGGAGACAGTAGTCTCTCGGCCATCAGTCGTCATCACACGAGCATGCTCAGGATTAGCCTGGAGAATCTGCACTTTGTCCACTAGGGGGTCGTACTTGCTCGCGCGAACCGCCCGTTTAAGGTAGGCCGGCCCGGGCCCAGCGAGCCAACTGGGCAAAGACCGTATACACCCCGAGCTCCTGGGGTGGTGGAAAAGTCGCTCGTGGGGAGTTTGGTTGGTTGACGTACTCAGGAGAGCCCTGATCGAGTTCAACGCCGCAGGTAGCGACCAAGCCCATTTATCGAGGCCCCGGCCGAGGGTCCAGAGGTGGAGCATGACGGCCCTCCAGATAATCCCGTTGAAGCGTTCGATCTGCCCATTAGCCTGGGGTCTGTACGGCGTGGTGTAACTAAATGCAATTAAGTGTTGTGTAAAACCAATCAGGTCCACACAACTTTAGTCCAACGGTTTGGTTTAATTGCATTTAGATCATGACATCATCCTGTAAAGTAGAAAATACAATAAGTATACGATGTGACGTCACATGGGTCCATTCATATCATTCAATGCAAGCAAGCTGGGTATTCTATGCAGGCGTACCGTTAGCGAGTCTACCAGATGTAACATGTCACAGGAGAAGTCTCGGAGCACCGTTCGCAGCAGCGGGTCTTATAGTCACGCCCCTAGCGGTGTCAACGAGCAGCGAGCATCACCCCGGGTTCAGTACGAATACGATTTCACTACACAATGGACTACAAAATGTAAATGCTTCATGATATTTGTTATATTATATCACCTTTATCTATCAATATTGTTGAAATGAAGATCAAATAGCTGTATGTTGAAATATGTTAAAAAAGTCAAAACTTTACATCGGGTGTACTTACTTTTTCACGTGACTGTATTTGGTTATTTGAATAGGATTTTCTTTTTCATAAAGGTGCATTTGCATTAAACGCAAAGTTTTAGTTTCCTCATACATCAGAGTAGAAAAGAGCAAAATGTCTAAGACTTTGGCACAGCAGTGTATATGTTTGCATCAACTTTTCAGGTGATGTTGTTGGGATGATGCATTGTTTGGACCTCTTTCGAAAAGTTTCATCAGCCAAAATAAATTGGACTAAATGAGAATAAATTGGACTAAATGAGAATAAATTGGACTAAATGAGAATAAATTGGACTAAATGAGAATAAATTGGACTAAATGAGAATAAATTGGACTAAACGAGAATAAATTGGACTAAATCAGAATAAATTGGACTAAATGAGAATAAATTGGACTAAATCAGAATAAATTGGACTAAATGAGAATAAATTGGACTAAATGAGAATAAATTGGACTAAATGAGAATAAATTGGACTAAATGAGAATAAATTGGACCAAATGAGAATAAATTGGACTAAATCAGAATAAATTGGACTAAATCAGAATAAATTGGACTAAATCAGAATAAATTGGACTAAATGAGAATAAATTGGACTAAATCAGAATAAATTGGACTAAATGAGAATAAATTGGACCAAATGAGAATAAATTGGACTAAATCAGAATAAATTGGACTAAATCAAAATAAATTGGACTAAATCAGAATAAATTGGACTAAATGAGAATAAATTGGACTAAATCAGAATAAATTGGACTAAATCAGAATAAATTGGACGAAATCAGAATAAATTGGACTAAATCAGAATAAATTGGACTAAATCAGAATAAATTGGACTAAATCAGAATAAATTGGACTAAATCAAAATAAATTGGACTAAAGCAGAATAAATTGGACTAAATCAGAATAAATTGGACTAAATCAGAATAAATTGGACTAAATCAGAATAAATTGGACTAAATGAGAATAAATTGGACTAAATCAGAATAAATTGGACTAAATGAGAATAAATTGGACTAAATCAGAATAAATTGGACTAAATCAGAATAAATTGGACGAAATCAGAATAAATTGGACTAAATCAGAATAAATTGGACTAAATCAGAATAAATTGGACTAAATCAGAATAAATTGGACTAAATCAAAATAAATTGGACTAAATCAGAATAAATTGGACTAAATCAGAATAAATTGGACGAAATCAGAATAAATTGGACTAAATCAGAATAAATTGGACTAAATCAGAATAAATTGGACTAAATCAGAATAAATTGGACTAAATCAAAATAAATTGGACTAAAGCAGAATAAATTGGACTAAATCAGAATAAATTGGACTAAATCAGAATAAATTGGACTAAATCAGAATAAATTGGACTAAATGAGAATAAATTGGACTAAATCAGAATAAATTGGACTAAATGAGAATAAATTGGACTAAATCAGAATAAATTGGACTAAATCAGAATAAATTGGACGAAATCAGAATAAATTGGACTAAATCAGAATAAATTGGACTAAATCAGAATAAATTGGACTAAATCAGAATAAATTGGACTAAATCAAAATAAATTGGACTAAAGCAGAATAAATTGGACTAAATCAGAATAAATTGGACTAAATCAGAATAAATTGGACTAAATCAGAATAAATTGGACTAAATCAGAATAAATTGGACTGAATCAGAATAAATTGGACTGAATCAGAATAAATTGGACTAAATCAGAATAAATTGGACTAAATCAGAATAAATTGGACTAAATCAGAATAAATTGGACTAAATCAGAATAAATTGGACTAAATCAGAATAAATTGGACTAAATCAGAATAAATTGGACTAAATCAGAATAAATTGGACTAAATCAGAATAAATTGGACTAAATCAGAATAAATTGGACTAAATCAGAATAAATTGGACTAAATCAGAATAAATTGGACTAAATCAGAATAAATTGGACTAAATCAGAATAAATTGGACTAAATCAGAATAAATTGGACTAAATCAGAATAAATTGGACTAAATCAAAATAAATTGGACTAAAGCAGAATAAATTGGACTAAATCAGAATAAATTGGACTAAATCAGAATAAATTGGACTAAATCAGAATAAATTGGACTAAATGAGAATAAATTGGACTAAATCAGAATAAATTGGACTAAATGAGAATAAATTGGACTAAATCAGAATAAATTGGACTAAATCAGAATAAATTGGACGAAATCAGAATAAATTGGACTAAATCAGAATAAATTGGACTAAATCAGAATAAATTGGACTAAATCAGAATAAATTGGACTAAATCAAAATAAATTGGACTAAATCAGAATAAATTGGACTAAATCAGAATAAATTGGACGAAATCAGAATAAATTGGACTAAATCAGAATAAATTGGACTAAATCAGAATAAATTGGACTAAATCAGAATAAATTGGACTAAATCAAAATAAATTGGACTAAAGCAGAATAAATTGGACTAAATCAGAATAAATTGGACTAAATCAGAATAAATTGGACTAAATCAGAATAAATTGGACTAAATGAGAATAAATTGGACTAAATCAGAATAAATTGGACTAAATGAGAATAAATTGGACTAAATCAGAATAAATTGGACTAAATCAGAATAAATTGGACGAAATCAGAATAAATTGGACTAAATCAGAATAAATTGGACTAAATCAGAATAAATTGGACTAAATCAGAATAAATTGGACTAAATCAGAATAAATTGGACGAAATCAGAATAAATTGGACTAAATCAGAATAAATTGGACTAAATCAGAATAAATTGGACTAAATCAGAATAAATTGGACTAAATCAAAATAAATTGGACTAAAGCAGAATAAATTGGACTAAATCAGAATAAATTGGACTAAATCAGAATAAATTGGACTAAATCAGAATAAATTGGACTAAATGAGAATAAATTGGACTAAATCAGAATAAATTGGACTAAATGAGAATAAATTGGACTAAATCAGAATAAATTGGACTAAATCAGAATAAATTGGACGAAATCAGAATAAATTGGACTAAATCAGAATAAATTGGACTAAATCAGAATAAATTGGACTAAATCAGAATAAATTGGACTAAATCAAAATAAATTGGACTAAAGCAGAATAAATTGGACTAAATCAGAATAAATTGGACTAAATCAGAATAAATTGGACTAAATCAGAATAAATTGGACTAAATCAGAATAAATTGGACTGAATCAGAATAAATTGGACTGAATCAGAATAAATTGGACTAAATCAGAATAAATTGGACTAAATCAGAATAAATTGGACTAAATCAGAATAAATTGGACTAAATCAGAATAAATTGGACTAAATCAGAATAAATTGGACTAAATCAGAATAAATTGGACTAAATCAGAATAAATTGGACTAAATCAGAATAAATTGGACTAAATCAGAATAAATTGGACTAAATCAGAATAAATTGGACTAAATCAGAATAAATTGGACTAAATCAGAATAAATTGGACTAAATCAGAAGCACTGTGCCTTCCATCTGTACCGATCCCCCTCATTCTTTTCGTTTCTCGCCCTCTCTCTTGTGCTTTGCCCGAAGGCAGGTGGATTACCTGGATGGTTTGGTAGTGATCCCTGCTATATATGGCATATTTAATCACCACTAACCCACAATGTTAATTAGGAAATTAACGTAATTGAATGTCGTTCTCGCTTTTTCTTTTTATGTTCCTGACCAGAAGGTGCTTTTGTGAACTTATTGTATTTTAAATGGAGGTTTAATCTTAATGTCATGCATGACCCTTGCCGCCACACATCCCCAACCACAGTGCGTCTGTCTTGAAGCATCTACTTTTTTTTAACCTTTTATCTTTTAGGTCAAATTTTAAAATGAAAGACTTAAAAAAAATTTTTTGTGCCTGGATCCAAATTTTGGTGAATTCAGACTCTCACAAGTTGTTATTCCTTTACTTGGCTGTTACCAAAGTGAATAAAATTAATGAAACAAATTAAACACATTCCCACTTGCTCATGAAAAAAATAAAATCCTGTTTTAGAATTGGACCGTTTTAACCCATTGATGTGGATTTTAGGGAGCAGGGGGCAGATGGTTCTTCTTCGTCGCGTATGCAGCACAAGGCTGCGTAGCAGCATCATTGATTGGCTGAGGGTATGGCTGTGCTGCTGATGCAATGCCCACTGCTGGTTAGGGCAGAAATTTGGAATTTGGCCGATGGTGCCGGAGATAGCCAGAATCCGGAGATAGCTCATCTACCCTTCGCGAAGGTCACCTTGGGTTGGGTGGGATTGTTAACGTGCACTAACGAATGTTGGCAGACTGGACGGCAGTTTAACGTCCATCCGAGGGACGGCGCACACATTCATGAATCATTCTGCTTCCGAAACACTGAGATGACAGTTTATAGCTAAGTCGGGATTAAAACCCAGGATAGACAGCTTATATGAATGTGCGCACCTCAAAGCCATCCTGTCCGTCCTGGGGAGAAGATGGCAATATGACATTAAAACTTTGTTAGTCCCGTGTTGGAGTTCAATCAAAACTTGAGAAGGATATAATGGAAGCATGTAGTCTTCAAGAAGGATGTAATTGGAGGGGAGATGAAAGGATTGATTTACCTGAAGAAAAAAAATTATTCACAAATATGAAAATACTATTATTATATTATTCACACTTGTTTAAAACACAAATAATGTTTAGGTCATTACATTGAACCACTTGAAAGTAGTCTCATTGTGGGCTCTTTGACTCCACCTGAGAGTAGCCATGTTGTGGGCTCTTTGACTCCACTTGAAAGTAGTCTCATTGTGGGCTCTTTGACTCCACCTGAGAGTAGCCATGTTGTGGGCTCTTTGACTCCACTTGAAAGTAGTCTCATTGTGGGCTCTTTGACTCCACCTGAGAGTAGCCATATTGTGGGCTCTTTGACTCCACCTGAAAGTAGTCTCATTGTGGGCTCTTTGACTCCACCTGAAAGTAGTCTCATTGTGGGCTCTTTGACTCCACCTGAAAGTGGTCTTATTGTGGGCTCTTTGACTCCATCTGAAAGTGGTCTTATTGTGGGCTCTTTGACTCCACCTGAGAGTAGCCATATCGTGGGCTCTTTGACTCCACTTGAAAGTGGTCTTATTGTGGGCTCTTTGAATCCACCTGAGAGTAGCCATGTTGTGGGCTCTTTGACTCCACTTGAAAGTGGTCTTATTGTGGGCTCTTTGACTCCACCTGAGAGTAGCCATGTTGTGGGCTCTTTGACTCCACTTGAAAGTAGTCTCATTGTGGGCTCTTTGACTCCACCTGAGAGTAGCCATATTGTGGGCTCTTTGACTCCACCTGAAAGTAGTCTCATTGTGGGCTCTTTGACTCCACCTGAAAGTAGTCTCATTGTGGGCTCTTTGACTCCACCTGAAAGTGGTCTTATTGTGGGCTCTTTGACTCCATCTGAAAGTGGTCTTATTGTGGGCTCTTTGACTCCATCTGAAAGTAGTCTTATTGTGGGCTCTTTGACTCCACCTGAAAGTAGTCTTATTGTGGGCTCTTTGACTCCATCTGAAAGTAGTCTTATTGTGGGCACTTTGACTCCACCTGAAAGTAGTCTCATTGTGGGCTCTTTGACTCCACCTGAAAGTAGTCTCATTGTGGGCTCTTTGACTCCACTTGAAAGTAGTCTTATTGTGGGCTCTTTGACTCCATCTGAAAGTAGTCTTATTGTGGGCTCTTTGACTCCACCTGAAAGTAGTCTTATTGTGGGCTCTTTGACTCCACCTGAAAGTAGTCTTATTGTGGGCTCTTTGACTCCACCTGAGAGTAGCCATGTTGTGGGCTCTTTGACTCCACTTGAAAGTAGTCTCATTGTGGGCTCTTTGACTCCACCTGAGAGTAGCCATATTGTGGGTTCTTTGACTCCACCTGAAAGTAGTCTCATTGTGGGCTCTTTGACTCCACCTGAAAGTAGTCTCATTGTGGGCTCTTTGACTCCACCTGAAAGTAGTCTCATTGTGGGCTCTTTGACTCCACTTGAAAGTAGTCTTATTGTGGGCTCTTTGACTCCATCTGAAAGTAGTCTTATTGTGGGCTCTTTGACTCCACCTGAAAGTAGTCTTATTGTGGGCTCTTTGACTCCACCTGAAAGTAGTCTTATTGTGGGCTCTTTGACTCCACCTGAAAGTAGTCTTATTGTGGGTTCTTTTTTTTTTCTTTTTTCTTTTTTTTGTATACTGAATCGAGGCTCGTGAAAGAGCTAACATTTATTTCACAAACAAATCAACCAAACAAACAAAATATACAAAAAGAGGGAGCAGAAGACAAGATGGGGAGAGAAGGGGAAGCACACAACCACAACTTTTGAGTGCAGGGAGAAGTGTGGGAGGGAGAGGGCTTGAGGGCAGGAGGCGTGGGAAGGGGAGGGGGGGGGGGGGGAGGTATAAAACACAAGGAGACCGAAATTAGCTGGGGTAGAAAAGATCAAGGTTTTGGATGGGGGAGGATAAGAGATGGTGGTGACTTTGACTCCACCTGAAAGTAGTCTTATTTTGGGCTCTTTGACTCCACCTGAAAGTAGTCTTATTGTGGGCTCTTTGACTCCACCTGAAAGTAGCCATATTGTGGGATCTTTGACTCCACCTGAAAGTAGCCATATTGTGGGCTCTTTGACTCCACCTGAAAGTAGTCTTATTGTGGGCTCTCTGACTCCACTTGAAAGTAGTCTCATTGTGGGCGCTTTGACTCCACCTGAAAGTAGCCATATTGTGGGCTCTTTGACTCCACCTGAAAGTAGTCTCATTGTGAGCTATTTGACTCCACCTGAGAGTAGCCATATCGTGGGCTCTTTGACTCCACCTGAGAGTAGCCATATCGTGGGCTCTTTGACACCACCTGAGAGTAGCCATATCGTGGGCTCTTTGACTCCACCTGAGAGTAGCCATATCGTGGGCTCTTTGACTCCACCTGAGAGTTGTCTTATTGTGGGCCCTTTGACTCCACCTGAGAGTAGTCTTATTGTGGGCTCTTTGACTCCACCTGAAAGTAGTCTTATTGTGGGCTCTTTGACTCCACCTGAAAGTAGTCTTATTGTGGGCTCTTTGACTCCACCTGAGAGTAGTCTCATTGTGGGCTCTTTGACTCCACTTCAAAGTCGCTATATTGTGGGCTCTTTGACTCCATCTGAAAGTAGTCTCATTGTGGGCTCTTTGACTCCACTTCAAAGTAGTTTTATTGTGGGCTCTTTGACTCCACCTGAAAGTAGTCTCATTGTGGGCTCTTTGACTCCACCTGAAAGTAGTCTTATTGTGGGCTCTGTGACTCCATCTGAAAGTAGTCTCATTGTGTGCTCTTTGAAGCCACCTGAGAGCAGCCATATCGTGGGCTCTTTGACTCCACCTGAGAGTCGTCTTATTGTGGGCTGTTTGACTCCACCTGAGAGTAGTCTTATTGTGGGCTCTTTGACTCCACTTGAAAGTAGTCTTATTGTGGGCTCTTTGACTCCACCTGAGAGTAGCCATATTGTGGGCTCTTTGACTCCATCTGAAAGTAGTCTTATTGTGGGCTCTTTGACTCCACCTAAAAGTAGTCTTATTGTGGGCTCTTTGACTCCACCTGAGAGTCGTTTTATCGTGGGACTCTTTCACTCCACCTGAAAGTCGTTTTATCATGGGCTCTTTGACTCCACCTGAGAGTAGTCTTATTGTGGGCTCTTTGACTCCACCTGAGAGTAGTCTTATTGTGGGCTCTTAGACTCCACTTGAAAGTACTCTTATTGTGGGCTCTTTGACTCCACCTGAGAGTAGCCATATCGTGGGCTCTTTGACTCCACCTGAGAGTAGTCTTATTGTGGGCTCTTTGACTCCATCTGAGAGTAGTCTTATTGTGGGCTCTTTGACTCCATCTGAGAGTAGTCTTATTGTGGGCTCTTTGACTCCACCTGAAAGTAGTCTTATTGTGGGCTCTTTGACTCCACCTGAAAGTAGTCTTCTTGTGGGTTATTTGACTCCACCTGAAAGTAGTCTTATTTTGGGCTCTTTGACTCCACCTGAAAGTAGTCTTATTGTGGGCTCTTTGACTCCACCTGAAAGTAGTCTTATTGTGGGCTCTTTGACTCCACTTGAAAGTAGTCTCATTGTGGGCTCTTTGACTCCACCTGAAAGTAGCCATATTTGGCTTTGACTCCACTTTGACTTTGACTCCACCTGAACTCTCCACCTGAAAGAGCCCACAGGCTCTTTGACTCCACCTGAAAGTAGTCTTCTTGTGGGTTATTTGACTCCACCTGAAAGTAGTCTCATTGTGGGCTCTTTGACTCCACCTGAAAGTAGCCATATTGTGGGCTCTTTGACGCCACCTGAAAGTAGTCTTATTGTGGGCTCTTTGACTCCTCTTGAAAGTAGTCTCATTGTGGGCTCTTTGACTCCACCTGAAAGTAGCCATATTGTGGGCTCTTTGACTCCACTTGAAAGTAGTCTTATTGTGGGCTCTTTGACTCCACTTGAAAGTAGTCTTATTGTGGGCTCTTTGACTCCATCTGAAAGTAGTCTTATTGTGGGCTCTTTGACTCCACTTGAAAGTAGTCTTATTGTGGGCTCTTTGACTCCACTTGAAAGTAGTCTTATTGTGGGCTCTTTGACTCCACCTGAAAGTAGTCTTATTGTGGGCTCTTTGACTCCATTTGAAAGTAGTCTTATTGTGGGCTCTTTGACTCCACTTGAAAGTAGTCTTATTGTGGGCTCTTTGACTCCACTTGAAAGTAGTCTTATTGTGGGCTCTTTGACTCCACTTGAAAGTAGTCTTATTGTGGGCTCTTTGACTCCACCTGAAAGTAGTCTTATTGTGGGCTCTTTGACTCCACTTGAAAGTAGTCTTATTGTGGGCTCTTTGACTCCATCTGAATGTAGTCTTATTGTGGGCTCTTTGACTCCACTTCAAAGTAGTCTTATTGTGGGCTCTTTGACTCCACCTGAAAGTAGTCTTATTGTGGGCTCTTTGACTCCACCTGAAAGTAGTCTTATTGTGGGCTCTTTGACTCCACCTGAGAGTAGTCTCATTGTGGGCTCTTTGACTCCACTTCAAAGTCGCTATATTGTGGGCTCTTTGACTCCATCTGAAAGTAGTCTCATTGTGGGCTCTTTGACTCCACTTCAAAGTAGCTATATTGTGGGCTCTTTGACTCCACCTGAAAGTAGTCTCATTGTGGGCTCTTTGACTCCACCTGAAAGTAGTCTTATTGTGGGCTCTGTGACTCCATCTGAAAGTAGTCTCATTGTGTGCTCTTTGAAGCCACCTGAGAGTAGCCATATCGTGGGCTCTTTGACTCCACCTGAGAGTCGTCTTATTGTGGGCTGTTTGACTCCACCTGAGAGTAGTCTTATTGTGGGCTCTTTGACTCCACTTGAAAGTAGTCTTATTGTGGGCTCTTTGACTCCACCTGAGAGTAGCCATATTGTGGGCTCTTTGACTCCATCTGAAAGTAGTCTTATTGTGGGCTCTTTGACTCCACCTAAAAGTAGTCTTATTGTGGGCTCTTTGACTCCACCTGAGAGTCGTTTTATCGTGGGACTCTTTCACTCCACCTGAAAGTCGTTTTATCATGGGCTCTTTGACTCCACCTGAGAGTAGTCTTATTGTGGGCTCTTTGACTCCACCTGAGAGTAGTCTTATTGTGGGCTCTTAGACTCCACTTGAAAGTAGTCTTATTGTGGGCTCTTTGACTCCACCTGAGAGTAGCCATATCGTGGGCTCTTTGACTCCACCTGAGAGTAGTCTTATTGTGGGCTCTTTGACTCCATCTGAGAGTAGTCTTATTGTGGGCTCTTTGACTCCATCTGAGAGTAGTCTTATTGGGGGCTCTTTGACTCCACCTGAAAGTAGTCTTATTGTGGGCTCTTTGACTCCACCTGAAAGTAGTCTTCTTGTGGGTTATTTGACTCCGCCTGAGAGTAGTCTTATTTTGGGCTCTTTGACTCCACCTGAAAGTAGTCTTATTGTGGGCTCTTTGACTCCACCTGAAAGTAGTCTTATTGTGGGCTCTTTGACTCCACTTGAAAGTAGTCTCATTGTGGGCTCTTTGACTCCACCTGAAAGTAGCCATATTTGGCTTTGACTCCACTTTGACTTTGACTCCACCTGAACTCTCCACCTGAAAGAGCCCACAGGCTCTTTGACTCCACCTCAAAGTAGTCTTCTTGTGGGTTATTTGACTCCACCTGAAAGTAGTCTCATTGTGGGCTCTTTGACTCCACCTGAAAGTAGCCATATTGTGGGCTCTTTGACTCCACCTGAGAGTAGTCTTATTTTGGGCTCTTTGACTCCACCTGAAAGTAGTCTTATTGTGGGCTCTTTGACTCCACCTGAAAGTAGTCTTATTGTGGGCTCTTTGACTCCACCTGAGAGTAGTCTTATTGTGGGCTCTTTGACTCCACCTGAGACTAGTCTTATTGTGGGACTCTTTGACTCCATCTGAAAGTAGTTTTATCGTGGGCTCTTTGACTCCACCTGAGACTAGTCTTATTGTGGGCTCTTTGAAAGTTCAACAGCTGGTTCAGAGTGTACTCTTATCACCGATTAGATATTTCACCATCGATTAGACCCAATCAATCATCAAAATGGTCCAGCATCTACTTTTCCTTAGATTTAGGTCCTGGAAGTTTAAATTTGGTGATCTACAGTTTTTGGGCTTCTGCATTTTCTGCAATTTCCCTGGGCTTCTATACTATAAAAGGAGCTGTGCGTGCATCCATCCGTCCGAGTTCCACTCAATGATTGGACAATTTGCCTGACTCCACTCATAATTTCTATACTACGGTCGCCATGTTGGTGCTTACTGCTATGCGAAATCAAAGACATCTTCGGAGCTGTCATATTCACAATCGCCGTGCCCTCCTTATAAGTTTTCTTTTCAATGTAAAAACAATCAAAGCGACAGTTAAAAGGATTTTGAGCTGATCGGCATCACGGGCCTTATGAAGATAGGCCTCAACAATCAAGGCAGCGGTCTGTTGTGCATACATCACCCAAATAAATATGTGGCATTCTCTCAAGTAGAGCTTTTACTGTAGCGGTTATGTGGGTCCTTGCTAGTATTTGCAATTCTTCTATCTATACTCTCAAAGGTACCGTGTGTGTGTGTGTGTGTGTGTGTGTGTGTGTGTGTGTGTGTGTGCATCTGTCCCCCGTGTGTTGCGCTTTATTTTATATATCTATACTATAAAAGGTGCTGTCTATGCGTCTGTCCACCCGTGTGTGTCACGCTTTATTTGAAAGGGTTCCTGCTGTTGCAGAGCAATTAAATGGTATCAAGTGATAAAGGATACCCTGTCATTGTAGGGTGTATGTAATCATCCTACGGGTGATGTGCTAGCGTATCTAAAGCATCAACCAATCAGACAAAACGAACTAACCATTTTACTGATTCCATGGATTTTGAAATAACTTTGCAATTGACATTATTGAACACAAAACCATAACACCTGCCTGAATGCTCATCACGTGATAGTCAAATAATTGTTACAGAAAATTACAATTCCTGCATCAAAGAACACAGAAAGTTTACACGTGTGTAAACTTGTGGACTGTACAGGAACTCCACTACATTATAGATTGGTGGAACATTAATTCTAATCTATGTAGGATGCCAACTGGCAGTACATTCTATCAACTAGATGGTATTCATAGAATACTTACCCTGCGCAGTCAACTTGTTGCGAGCCAACTCTTCTGTTTTTGAACATTTTTTTTCTTTGATCCAATATGGCTGCCAGACCACGTGAGCGATGACATCATAAATTTATATTCTCAAATATAATTGTTGCATAGATCACGCTCAATACATTTCAAACTGATCAGACGAAGCGTTGTCCCTGTCGAATTATGACATCATAATTATGACATCAATGACGTCATCGTTAACAACACCTATTTCACATATGGAGTGCTTTACAATGAGCCATGTTTAAAGTTTTTCCATGCAGCAGTTTTGGAGAACTAGAGGTGCAACATTTTTCGGTTTTTCCAACATGGCGCCTGTACCACATGACCTATGACGTCATCATTATCATTAAAATATTGTAAAGGAGGAGGCACTCCTATGGTAAAAATTTTGTTTCCATCAGACCAACAGTTGCTGAAAAGAAATTAATAATGATCGGATAAGTGTTGTATTTGTCGAATTATGACGTCATAATGAAGGCACTGATGACATCATCATTAACATATCTTATTCCCCACGGGGAGTAGTTGACAATGAGCCAGGTCTCAATTTTTTTTCCATGGAGTGGTTTCAGAGATATAGAGGTGCGAAGTTTTTCCAAGATGGCGCTTGTACCACGTTACCTATGAAGTCATAATAATGATTAAAATATTCTCCAGGAGGAGGCGCTCTTATTGTGGGTCTTATCTTATTGATAAACAAGATACATTTATTATCTAAACTTCAGCCTTTCACATATAGTGAAAATTTCACGTCAATCGGACAAACGGTTGCTGAGAAAATGAATTTTTAAAATGCAGACACGTACGGCACACGGCACACGTATGCAACTGAATGCTTAACCCCACTTTTCGCTTCGCGAGCGCAGGGTAATAACCTGATTATTGTGCTTATGGAAATGTCTTGCTGTCCTATTCATAATACTACTTAGTGTTGAAAATACCTTTATAGTTTTATATTATATGGCTTGGCTTTGATTATATTGTATATCTTTGATGACACTAATACGTTGAATTCCTTTGATGTTCAGTGTGTCTTTCTATGATTAGAATTTAGATGCACGCACTCTAATTGAGAAAACCTTTTTTTGGTGTTTTGTGCACAAATATTGAAGGTGGAAACAAATCAGAGACCATATATTTATTAGTAGTATCAAATTATTATGTGTATTAATATTGTATCAAAACAAGCTCTCTGCCTTATTTCTATCAATATTCACTACCTTTTCCCCTTCCCCCACCCATTTCCCCAAAACTTTCAAAAACATTCTTAAGAGTTAAAAACAAAAAATAAAGAAAGATTTAGCATTCAAAAGAAACAAATAAACAACATGGCTTTAATTTGATTATGATAATATGTATGTATGTTAATGTGAAGACCCCACCCTGCCTCGATATACCCTGTTTGCTTAGCCTTAGACACACTCTCACCTCCTTTCTGTGCATTAGTAATAAACATATATATATATATATATATATATATATATATATATATATATATACATATATATATATATATATATATATATATATATATATATATATATATATATATATAAATATAAATATATATATATATATATATATATACAGTCACGTGAAAAAGTAAGTACACCCCGTGTAAAGTTTTGACTTTTTCAACATATTTCAACATGCAGCTATTTGATCTTCATTTCAACAATATTGATAGATAAAGGTGATATAATTTAACAAATATCATGGAACATTTACATTTTGTAGTCCATTGTATAATTTAAATAAACATAAATGCAAATTTCGCATGTGGAAAAAGTAAGTACACCCCTACATTTATCACTACTTCAAATACCTAAAATTAGAATCAGGTGCACCAGCTCAGGTGCAAATGATTAGAACATCGTTAGAGAGGATCTTGGAGGAACCTGTCTTATTTAAACCTCAGACATTTCGTTTGGTTTGCTCTTTGTTGTTGAAGTGTGCGACGTCACCATGCCTAGATCAAAAGAGCTCTCTGAGGCCTTCAGAAAGAATATTATAGATGCCTACGAGTCTGGGAAGGGATTTAAAAAGATCTCCAAACAATTTGAAATCAATCATTCGACTGTCCGGAAGATCATCTACAAGTGGAGAAGATTCCAAACAACTGCCAACTTGTTCAGGCCAGGCCGCCCCAGAAAGTTCAGCCCGGGAGCAGACCGCAAGATGCTGAAAGAAGTCTCCAAGAACCCCAGAGTGTCATCACGGGACCTACAGGTCTCTCTTACCACTGTTGATGTCAAACTGCACGAGTCTACCATTAGAAAGAGGCTGCACAAATTTGATCTGCATGGGAGGTGTGCCAGGAGGAAACCTTTGCTGTCCAGAAAGAACATCAGAGCAAGACTAAAGTTTGCCAATGAACACCTAGGCAAAGACCAGCACTTCTGGAACAATATGCTCTGGACAGATGAGTCAAAGGTCGAGCTACTTGGCCACAGTAACAGAAGACATGTTTGGTGAAAACCAAAGACAGCATTTGACCACAAGAACCTGATACCAACTGGAAAGCATGGTGGTGGAAATATTATGGTTTGGGGCAGCTTTGCTGCATCAGGGCCTGGGCAGCTCACCATCATAGAATCCACTATGAATTCTTCATTGTACCAGAGGGTGCTTGAGGATAATGTGAGGCCATCTGTCGCAAAGTTGAAGCTCAACCGAAGGTGGATCTTGCAACATGACAATGACCCGAAACATACCAGTAAATCCACCAAGGAATGGCTGAAAAGAAATAAATGGAGGGTTCTGGAATGGCCAAGTCAAAGCCCGGATCTAAATCCCATCGAGATGTTGTGGGGGGATTTGAAACGAGCTGTGCATGCAAGAAACCCCTCAAACATCGCACAGCTGAAATAATTCTGCACGGAGGAGTGAGCAAAAATTTCTCCCAGTCGATGTCAGAGACTGGTAGACAGTTATAAGAAACGCCTACTTGAGGTTGTTTCTGCCAAAGGGGGCAATACCACCTATTAGAGCCAAGGGTGTACTTACTTTTTCCACATGCGAAATTTGCATTTATGTTTATTTAAATTATACAATGGACTCCAAAATGTAAATGTTTCATGATATTTGTTATATTATATCACCTTTATCTGTCAATATTGTTGAAATGAAGATCAAATAGCTGTATGTTGAAATATGTTGAAAAAGTCAAAACTTTACATGGGGTGTACTTACTTTTTCACGTGACTGTGTATATAGATATATATATAATATGGTCCCTTAAAGCCCATCATTTTTAGTTATTCCTCCTTTCCATTCCTTGTACTTCACTTTGCCAGCTGTTCTTTAAGTGGTGGACTGACATTTAGTGATACAAGTCCTGATCAAACTTCACTCTTAAAGAACATTACAAAAATAAAATCCTGCATTTATGTATTTCTGTAAATGTGGAACTCTGGCCCACACTGGATACTTCATCAGATGTCTGGATTTCCATCGTGTTTCTCAGGTATCCATCTCATCTGTTTCCTGTCTATCTCCTCCACAGCATGTACTCCTTTCCTCTTTGGGGCCTTTGGTGGGAGAGGGAAAGAGCAATAATTAATGGTAATGTCATATGCAATACCATTACTAGTGAAAATAATTTCTTTAAATTGGAAAGTAATAAGTAATAAATAAATAAATAATAAAAACTAAAAATAATAATAATTTGTAAGCAATAAAGGTTTGTTTGATAATAATTGGCATACCACAGGGACAAGGAATGGTATCTCCGCAGGGCATGACTATATGGACCACAATCCAAAAGGGGCAGTGTGCGATGGTCACATTGATTTGTACAAGTTCATATATGAACACTATTCCTGAAACAGCACTGTCTGTCTTTGTAACTTGAGATTAGAAGGGTTCAGGGAGCTCTAGGCCGAGTTCTACATCCTGAACGATTTCGACCACCAGTTGTCGTTTCAAATGCAGCCTGTGGCTGCTGGTTGCATCATTTCTGGAAGTGCATCTGTGCCGCTGATGCAGTGCCCCTGCTACCAGCAAGCTGGTACTCATTTTGCCAAACTTGGAAGGATCACAGGTCGAGTTAACCCACCTGGTGTTATTTAAATGGAATGACAGGGGCTCAAACTCAAGACCGTAAGATCTTAAGCCAGCCACCTTAATCGTTTAGCCAATATCAGGCTTTCTACCACCAGTATACAAGATTGAGAACAACAGAGTCGAATCACTCACTGGTTCTGTGTATCACCAAGTGGATTAACAAACCATGAGGTGTGATTGGATGTTGCCATTGGAATCCAAGCCACTGTGATTGGTTGTCGTCTCGCTTGCCATTGCAATGTGATTCTCCAGTAAAAAAATAATAATAATAAAAATCCTATATTACTCTCATATGAGCTATTGTAGGAAACTTGAGATGTGTAGAGATTATTGTGAGCATAGAAATGATTCACTCAATTGTCAGGAATGTACTGTTTGGCTCACCTCTTCCAGTGTAATACTATAAGCACATGGCTGCAGTGTTCTCCACGCCTATAGAAATTACATCCTGCTTACCTTCTCACTGTGGTCACTCCCTGTGCTGCTGGCCGGACTCCCAAGGCCTTGCTGTGGATGTCCAGATGCCTCCAGCTGCTCCCCAAGGACCTGCCTAAGATGGGGAAGAGCCACCTAGAGGACAAGAAACATTAAGAAACTAGAACAGCACTCTGACGTTGCGACATCGACCGATATGCCTCTGCCCACATTATTACATCATTATAAAACTCGTACCAAGTTTGATTTAAATCCCCTTCAGCTGTTCTCAAGTGTCATGTTTTTACCTGACATGACTGCTGCCCTTTGACATCTTGCTGCAGAAATCAAATCAGTTCATCCTTGCGTCATAATATGTACTTCTACCAAGTTTCGTCAAAATCACATCACTGGTTGACAAGAAAGCGCAGTAACATAGTTATAGCTAACGGGACCTCTGACCTTTGACCTCTTGACCTCATTATCTAATCAGTTTCTTTTTGCTTCATCATACATAATTGCACCATTGTATCATATCACCAATTGTATCATTGCATAATTTTGCCCTATGAAAATAGGGCAAAATGGAGAAGATTGTCATGGGGACCGCAAGGCTAACCCCCGCTCTAGCAGGGAAAATGGCCTTAAAATGCCTGTTGTTGTTGTGTGTTGTATACATAATTGCACCAAGTTTGACTTAGATCCCTTCAGCCATTCTTAGGTTTGGCTTCAAGTTTTCATGACTGTGAAAAGTACATTCTGTACCTGTGGTTGGCAAGCCGAGGGTCTCTTGGCTCTGAAGACATTGCGAAACCAAAATTAGGACAAATAAGAATGATTCATGCATAACCTACAACCACAACCCCAATCCCCCGTCACCACCACTCACACTCACAATCACCATTACTTGGGTAGAATAAGCACCAGGTTACCATACTTTCACACCTCTTGTCTGTGCATGTCTTACTACATGTTGATGGCCTCCAGTGAAAATAAAAAGAGTGCAAGCTGGTTATAAGCAATATTACAGGCAGAACAAAACAAAGACGATAATATATCTTGTACGTAATAATAGGATCGAAGAATCAACATTTAGGGAAGAATGCTGGAAATAAAGTTACCTGTAAGAAATTTGAAGCGTAGGGTTCAGGGTGAGACCGATATTCTTCTGTAATCCGGTTCCTGAAATCCTTTGGCTTTATTAAGCCATCCTGGATCGCATGAGGGATCACAAAGGGTCGTGAGGGTGGATTTGTGAAACGAGAGGAATGAATATCAGGCATGTGGAGTAATATCTATGGCATGCAGCATGTGGTTTGTGATTATGATGATAAAATAGTGAAACAGGAGGAAAAAGAGACCAAAGATGCATAGATGTGTTTCGTTATGGTGTAAAAGGGATGTGCGATACAGAGATTGTTATCTGATACAGAGAAACTATTCATCAACCAAGTGGGTACAGTGGCCAAGTAGTGAGGACCCTGGACTAGCCTCCAAATCTGGCTGAAGATACCATTTTGATTCTGAACCTATCCTAAGGATTACAACATCAGAGGAATCATCAGAATTGAAAGTTTTCAATAAGACCAAGCTGGCTCAATAATGACCTTCATTCAACAAGTAATCTTCCTACAACTTATGTTGTTCTACATGTGATGTCAGTTCATACTTCGTTGACCTTTGAAACCGTCACGTGGGAGTTTGAAACCTTGAGACCATGACCCAATATGGGATGGAGATTATCATACTAAAACACGCCATTTCGTGTCCGTCTGTCTGATGAATTTTTGACACCAATACATTCCGTCCTTACTTATCCAATCTCAACCAAACTTGACAGGATGACCAAGGGTTGCATAATGAAGGTTGTAGCGCATTCATTTGCCCCCCATCCCCAAGGGGGTTTTCTCCCCCGAGCGGGTTTTCCTCGCCATTGCCATCAATAGGTTGCGTGTTGAGGTGTATAGCCGAATTAAGTTAGCTTTGTCGTGGTATTTGTCCAAAGAAGAAGATTTATTGTGGCTTTTTTCCAAAGATGCTTTTAATAGCCGGCGAAGCCGGTGTTGTGAATAAACGCGTACGTATTATGTTGAAAACCAGATTATGCTGGATCCCTTGGCTTGAGAATTCCGAAGCTGTGACGCACCAAATCGCTCAATGGAGGCCGCCATCTTGCGGATGCGGAAGTATGCCTAACAAATTGAAAAACGTTCAATAGGAGTTTGTTTCACCCGTCTTTGTTTGATTCACAATCTTATGCACCTCTAATTTGTAATTAAAATACATTAGGACCAACCTCGGCCCACACGGGCCTGGTTATCTTCAACGAAAATCGTCACCAAACACCGGAACCAATGAGATGCGAGCATTTGAAAAAATATTTCAGAAACCAAATCACTCAATGGAGGCCGCCATCGTCCGGATGCAGAAGTTTGCATAAAAAAAATTGAGAAAACGTTCAATAGGAGTTTGTTTCACCCGTCTTTGTTTGATTCACAATCTGATGCACCTCTAATGTGTAATTAAAATACTTTAAAACCAACCTCGTTATCTTCAACGAAAATCGTCACCAAACACCAGAACCAATGAGATTCGAGCATTTCAAAAATTATTTCAAAAAAGCTTATTACGCATTTCGGAGGGTGAAAACAGCGTCAAATATTCTAAAATTGACGAAGAATTATTTTTTAGAAATCTCGCGGCCGTAGGGGATAGTTTTTCACGGCCGGAAATATCCGAAGTTGAGTCCGAATTCACCGAATTAATCAAGAAGGAAATTTTATCAATTTTAGTCTCATCCAGAATGCAAATGGTGTCATTTTGAACGAGGTACGGTACCTACTACACCTACCTACTACCAACTACCTAACCTACTGATGCCACAGTGATGGGTAAAATAGTGGCAAGAGGCTTTGGCTTCGCCGGCTCATTGCGGCTTTGCAGTCGGGTACTAGTAGCCGGCGAAGCCGGTGTTGTCAATAAACGCGTACGTATTATGTCGAAAACCAGATTATGCCTTGGCTTGAGAATTCCGAAGCTCAATGGAGGGCGCCATCTTGCGGGTGCGGAAGTATGCATAACAAATTGAAAAACGTTCAATAGGAGTTTCTTTCACCCGTCTTTGTTTGATTCACAATCTTATGCCCCTGCAATTTATTATTAAAATACTTTAAGACCAACATCGGCCCGCACGGGCCTGGTTATCTTCAACGAAAAGCGTCACCAAACACCGGAACCAATGAGATTCGAGCATTTAAAAAAATATTTCTAAAACCAAATCACGCAATGGAGGCCACCATCGACCGGATGCGGAAGTTTGCATAAAACAATTGCGAAAAAGTTCAATAGGAGTTTGTTTCACCCGTCTTTCTTTGATTCACAATCTAATGCCCCTCTAATTTGTAATTAAAATACGTTAAGACCAACCTCGTTATCTTCAACGAAAATCGTCACCAAACACCAGAACCAATGAGATTCGAGCGTTTGAAAAATATTTTCAAAAAGCTTATTACGCGTTTCGGACGCTGAAAACGGCGTCAAATACGTTCTGGTCGTTCTGGTCGCACGCAGTCAGTCATGGCTGTCGTCTACCGCCCTCCAAAACCACACCCATTATTCCTGTCTGACTTCTCCTACTTTCTGACCCAGCTATGTTCCCTCTCCCCCTCAATCCTCCTCCTTGGTGATTTCAATATCCACATGGACTCCACTGACTCCACAATAACCACTGACTTCACTGATTTACTCACCTGCTTTAACCTCACTCAACATGTCAACTTTCCTACGCATATCCGTGGTCACATTTTGGACCTTGTCTGCTCCACTGGATTAATTTTGCACCATCTCTCTGGCTCCGACCTCACCCTCTCTGACCACTTAGCCATCACTATGACCATCAACATCCCCACCCCAACACCAAGACATTATCGCACTATCAACTTCCGTAAGCTAAACGCTCTTTCACCTACCTCATTCTCATCCACCCTCTCTGAAAAAATGTCCACTTCTCCCTTCATTGACCTCCACACCCCTTCCGACCTCACTGGCTTCTACAACCACACTCTCTCCTCCTGCCTTGATCAGCTTGCACCTGTAAAAACCAAAACAGTTTCTTTCACCCATTCTGCTCCCTGGTTTACCCCTGAACTCCGCCTGATGAAAACTCGTGCTCGCCAACTTGAAAGACTCCGCAATAAAACAGGTCTCACAGTTCACTCCCAAGCCTACAAGGACCACCTACAACACTACAAAGATGCCCTCTCCCACGCCCGCTCCGCCTACTACTCTCAAATTATCCACTCTGGCTCCAGAAACCCAAAAGCACTCTTCTCGACAATAAACAAACTCCTCCGCCCCCTGGACACCACCACCCAGTCATTCACAGTAGACAACTGCATCTCCTTCCTTTCTTTCTTCCAACGCAAAATTGACAACATCTACAACAGCTTGACCACCGCCGCACCCGCTCCCCCTCCAACCACCTGCCCCCCCTTATCCTGCCTTCCCCTGTCTCAATTCTCCCCGGTCTCCCCTACTGACCTCTCTGAACTCCTCATAGGAATGAAAACTGCCACCTGCACTCTTGACCCCATCCCCTCCAGCTTTGTCAAGGCCTGCCCTCCCTGCTCTCTCTCCACTTATCATTGCAACAATAAACTCCTCCCTGTCTACAGGCATCGTCCCACCATCCCTCAAAATTGCTGCTGTTACCCCCATTCTAAAAAACCTGGTCTAAACCCTGACACCCTAAACAACTTCAGACCCATCTCCAACCTACCCTTTCTGTCGAAAGTTTTGGAACGCGCTGTAGCCACTCAACTCAAACATCACCTCTCTGCCAATAACCTGTATGAAACATTCCAATCCGGATTCCGCTCCAACCACAGTACTGAAACTGCTCTCCTCAAAATCACCAACGACCTTCTCCTCTCCTCTGACGCTGGCAACCTCAACATTCTCGTCCTCCTCGACCTCAGCGCTGCCTTTGACACCATCGATCACACCATCCTCCTCACCCGACTTGAATCCACCTTTAACGTTACCGGCACTGCCCTCTCTTGGATTAAATCATACCTCTCTGACAGACGCCAGTTCATCTCCTTCAATAACTGCAAATTCACCACTGCTCCCCTCCCCCAAGGTGTCCCCCAAGGTTCAGTTCTTGGCCCCCTCCTCTTCATCCTTTACCTGTCCCCCCTTGGTCACTTAATCCGCCGTCATGGTCTCCAATTCCACTGCTTCGCCGATGACATCCAGCTTTTCATCTCCACCATGTCCGTCTCTACCGACACCCACTCTATCCTGACAAACTGCATCTCTGAAATAAAATCCTGGCTTCAAATCAACTTCCTCAAACTTAACTGTGATAAATCTTAAATAATCATCATTGGCCCAAAAACGCTCACAAAATCCACCCATAACTTTGCCCTCAACATCGACGGTATCCCAGTATCCACCTCCCCTCTCATCCGGAATCTTGGCGTCATCTTTGACCAAACCCTCTCCTTCGACAAATACACTAAACAGATCACAAAGACAGCCTTCTTTCACCTGAAAAACATCGCCCGTCTCCGCTCATCCCTCTCCTCCACAGCTGCAGAAACCCTCATCCACGCCTTCATCACCTCCCGTCTGGACTACTGCAATAGCCTCCTCTATGGTTCACCCTCAACAACCACCAATAAACTCCAATACATTCAGAACTCCGCTGCCCATCTACTCACCCATTCCCGGACCCGTGACCACATCACCCCCGTCCTTTACAAGCTTCACTGGCTCCCCATCTCCCAGAGAATCCAGTACAAAATCCTCCTCTTGACCTACAAAGCCCTCCATAACCTGGCCCCATCCTACCGGGCTGACCTCCTCTCCAGACACACTCCCACCCGCAACCTCCGCTCTGCTGGTACCAACCTCCTGACCCCCCCCCCCATCCGGACCAAATTCAGATCCTGGGGGGACAGGGCCTTCTCCATCGCTGCTCCCACCCTCTGGAACTCACTACCTCACACCATCAGAGACTCCTCCTCACTCACCACATTCAAAACATCACTCAAGACCCACCTGTTCAGCACTGCATTCAACATTCAACCCACAGCATTTAACCCCTGACTATCACTTCTCCTTCTCCCTCCTTTTGCTTTAAATATTTCCCTATTGATTCTTGTCTTTTTGCAATTGTTGTTTCCATGTTTTGTTATGCATTATGTTTTGCACTCTGTCAAAGCGCCTTTGGGCTTCATGAAAAGCGCTATACAAAATAAATGAATTATTATTATTATTAAATATGCTAAAATTGACGAAGAATTATTTTTTAGAAATCTCGCGGCCGTAGGGTATAGTTTTTCACGGCCAGAAATACGGTATAAGCGGTTTACATAAAGAAAGAAAGCTCGGTTTGATTAACGACAGTCACACATTGCCGTTGAAACGGCGCTATCGTCTGACCTGTCGGCACTGATCTTACTGCAAGCTAACTTCATCTGGTGGAGGAAGCCGCAGTGCCCGGAGAGAACCAGCCCTGACAGCGACTGAAGTTAGAAGACTACACACATACTGTGAAAACGTATGTTAAGCCCAGTTAAAATTTCTTAAAATAGGCCTTAAGCTAGCACATCGTATAGTTACTTCCTTAAGCTTCTTGTGACATTTATTGTATACTGAAACGCAAAAGAAACTTACCACTTGTTTGAAATGTAATAAAATTGTAACAGTTCAAAATAAAACAAACCAACAATTGCTAATTGAAACATTGGCATTTTATTGATGACATGTCAAGTTTTTGACCAAGATACACCATCTCATCAGTTTGTTCTACAGTACAGAACAGCACAGGGTGCAATGTCAGTCCCCTTTCAATAGCGTGTGTGGCCACCATTGTTTTGATACAGGCAGTGCATCGTCGGCATATACTGCCTACCAGTCTTTGGATGGATTGCTGCTGGATTCTGTCCCACTCAGTCCTCAATGTCTGAAGCAGCTCTGCCCGTGTCCTGGCCCTGCCAACGACGCATCTCCCAAGCTCATCCCACAGGTGCTCTATGGGATTCAGGTCAGGGGAGAGCGCAGGCCACTGCATGGTGTTGATGTTCTCGCCTTGGAGAAATGCAGTGGTAAAGTGAGCAGCATGGGGACGAGCATTGTCATGCTGAAAGGTTCTCAGTTCTGGGTGGTCTAGCAGGAATGGCAGCAGATGAGGTCGCAGGATGTTATCCACATACCATTGGGCGTTAAGATTCCCATCCACAACCACCAGTGGCGTCCTGTACCGGCCTGATATGGCGGCCCACACCATCACACTTGGGCCACCCCACCTGTTGGCTTGACGCACGCAACAATCGGCATATCGCTCACCAGTTCTTCTCCAGACACGCTCACGCCCATCAGGACTGTCCACACAGAACCTTGACTCATCGCTGAAAGCGACCTCGTTCCACTGCGCCAAGGTCCACCGCTGATGCTGCTGGCACCATCTCTGTCGGTTGCGGCGATGGGCAGCCGTCATCACGGGGCCTCTGTATGGTCTTCTGGCATTCAGACCATAGTCATGCAGTCGTCTTCGTGCAGTATCATTGGAGATCTGTGGGTTTGCACGCCCCGGAGTTTCTGCCACAGTGCGGGATGCTGGACGGAATCGATCCCGCAGGTGACTTCGGACCATCTGCCTGTCCTGCCTTGCAGTGGTGACTCTTGGCCTCCCTGATCGAGGTCTGTCATCTGCAGAGTTGTGGAGGGTGTCTCTGTCCACCAGGGCCGATATCGTCGGGTGTGAACAGCCAAGGCGACGTGCCACCTCACGGTAGCTCAGTCCGCCTTGCAGCATGCCCAGGGCACGCTGCCGTTGATCCCTTGACAATCGTGGCATGTTGATTGAAATGCCCATTTTGCACTGGCCTTTTTAAAGCCAATATCAAGACGTCACGTGCAGCTCATTAAAATCATCCCGTACCCCTTGGCTAATCACTGACAGTCAAAACGGCTGTTCAACAGCTGTGCTATGAAGTGACCATTGAAGGTTCAAGTGACCATCCGTGACCGTTTTGTCTGACAGTGAGGACACTATTGTCCACAAATAAGTTCACACATTTACTACACGCAGTGTTATTGTTGATATTTAAAGGTTTCAAAGGTGGTAAGTTTCTTTTGCGTTTCAGTATATGTAGGTATTGGGGTGGACTGTCTGCTCTTCTCTTTTACCAAGTCTTACCAGGTACGGTACCTACACCGACCTACTATCAACTACCTAACCTACTGATGCCATCGTGATGGGTAAAATAGTGGCAAGAGGCTTTGGCTTCGCCGGCTCATTGCGGCTTTGCAGTCGGGTACTAGTAGCCGGCGAAGCCGGTGTTGTGAATGAACGCGTACGTATTATCTGGAAAAGCCAGATGTTGCTGGATCCTTTGAGAATTTCGAAGCTTTGGCGCACCAAATTGCTCCATGGAGGCCGCCATCTTGTGGATGCGGAAGTATGCATAAACAATTGCGAAAAAGTTCAAAAGGAGTTTGTTTCACCCGTCTTTTTTTGATTCACCATCTTATGTTGAAAAGCCAGATTTTTCAGGATCCTTTGAAAATTTCGAAGCTTTGATGCACCAAAACGCTCAATGGAGGCCGCCAGCTTGCGGATGCGGAAGTATGCATAAACAATTTCGAAAAAGTTCAATAGGAGTTTGTTTCACCCGTCGTTTTTTGATTCACAATCTTATGTTGAAAGGCCAGATTTTGCAGGATCCTTTGAGATTTTCGAAGCTTTGACGCACCAAATCGCTCCATGGAGGCCGCCATCTTGCGGATGCGGAAGTATGCATAAAAAATTGCGAAAAAGTTCAATAGGCGCCCGCGGAACTACGTAACTTCTGGTTAGTGCACCCTTCGCGCCAACAGTCGCGACTCTGGGGCATTTTGGAAATTTTTCTCTTCTTTAGTGGTAGACCTAAAAAGCCGAATTGGGCTTCAATCCCATGCTCCCATGCTCAGCAGGTTTGTCTGATTTATGATGTTGTCCTGCACCTACCGGTATCAATCCCATGCTCCCATGCTCAGTAGGTTTGTCTGATTTATAATGTTGTCCTGCACCTACCGGTATAAGCGGTTTACATAAATAAAGAAAGCTTGGTTTGATTAACGACAGTCACACATTGCCGTTGAAACGGCGCTATCGTCTGATCTGTCGGCACTGATCTTACTGCAAGCTAACCTCTTCTGGTGGAGGAAGCCGCAGTGCCCGGAGAGAACCAGCCCTGACAGCGACTGAAGTTAGAAGACTACACACATACTGTGAAAACGTATGTTAAGCCCAGTTAAAATTTCTTAAAATAGGCCCTAAGCTAGCACATCGTACAGTTACTTCCTTAAGCTTCTTGTGACATTCATTGTATGTAGGTATTGGGGAGGAATGTCTGCTCTTCTCTTCTCTTTTACCAAGTCTTACCAGGTAAGGCAAAGGGGGGCATTAAGCTCCAGAGGGCATTAGGCTCCACGACATTGTAAATGCATTATATTTACCTTCAAGATTTACAATGTAGTGGAGCCTAATGCCCCCTGGAGCTTAATGCCCCCCTTTGCCCTACAGTACCTACTACATCTACCTACTCCCAACTACCTAACCTACTTATGCCATAGTGATGGGTAAAATAGTGGCAAGAGGCTTTGGCTTCGCTGGCTCATTGCGGCTTTGCAGTCGGGTACTAGTAGCAAAATTAATGATAATCACATATAATTATTAATGTTATGACAAAACAATATTAATACGAATAATGTCCCACTTCCCCAAGGCGTTTTTCCTGCAGTGATAACGTGTATAAATAGCTTATAGTTATAATGGCGTTTCCGTGGGAGCAACGGCTTCTACAGGAAGTAAAAATATTATAAACCACAAACACGTATGCTTAGCTTTTTAAACAGTCGCTAATGCTGTTTATAACACTGAAGAAATTTGGAGGAATCCCGACATCCGTGAAGAAAGGTTTACTTACAGAACTGAGCGAAGATCTATGGTACTGAAGTGTGGTGCTGCGCACACAACTTGCTTGCCAAAGAGGTAGGCCACAACGCGTTTGATAAAACCAAAAGTCTTTATTATGAAAGCTCGAACTGCAGCACTGGGCGGGCTAGAGCTTAGAGCCCGCATATATGTGCCGAGGCCACGCCTCGTCCCCGGGTGTGGATGATCGGTCGATAGGTGGGGCATGCATTCCAGTTCCCCAACTGGACGTTCGCACCACCTGCTGGTGTGCTGAATTTGTGCCCCTTGATAGTGTCCGTCACACGCGCCCCCCCAGAATTCCCGCGCAACTGAAGGGTGAGTTTGCGGGGAAGCCGGATGACCCGGCCGAAACGCCCCCTGGCAATGGGTGCCGGTCTGGGGGGTGGCGGGACGGTGGGGCTTGGGGGTGCCGGGGGTCCGACCACCGGGGGGCGGCCTCGACGCGGAGGCAGAGCTGCTGGCGGGGGTGCCGGGGGTCCGACCGCCGGGGGGCGGCCTCGACGCGGAGGCAGAGCCGCTGGCGGGGGGTGGTCCGGATCGAGGTGGGCCGGCTTGAGGCGGTCCACGGAAATGTGATCCGGGGCACCGCCGATGTCGACCGTGAAAATTTGTCCCCGGCCTCCAACACGCGGAAGGGCCCGTCGTACGGGGGCCGTAGTGGTGCCCGGTGGGCGTCGTGCCGGACGAACATGTACTTTGCCGTGCGAAGCTCCGGGGCAACATGGGAAGGCGGGCAACCATGGTGTGCCGTTGGCACCGGGGCGAACCTCCGGGCGGTCTCCTGAAGGGTGGAGCGCTGTTGCGCCGCGGACCAAGGAGCCGTGGAGTCGGGGATAAATTCACCCGGTACCCGCAGTGGTTGCCCGAAGACCAGCTCCGCCGAGGACGCGCGCAGGTCGTCCTTGGGTGCCGTCCTGAGGCCCAGCAGGACCCAGGGGAGTCTGTCGACCCAGCCGCCGTCGCAGAGGCTGGCCCGGAGCGCGGCCTTCATGGAGCGATGAAAGCACTCGCACAGGCCATTGGCTTGGGGGTGGTAGGCCGTGGTGCGTTGTAGTTTCACCCCGAGCCCTTACGCCACCGCAGCCCAGAGCTCCGAGGTGAACTGGGGGCCGCGGTCGGACGAGATGTCCGAGGGGGCACCGAACCGGGCAACCCAAGTGGCGATAAAGGCTTGCGCCACCTCAGCCACAGACGTCGTCGCCAATGGGACGGCCTCCGGCCACCGTGTGGTGCAGTCGACCATGGTGAGGAGGTGGGTGAACCCTCGCGAGGGGGGCAGAGGTCCCACCAAGTCGACATGCACGTGGTCGAACTGCCGCTCGGGCACCGTAAACGGGGCCAACGGTGCCTGGGTGTGGCGGTGGACCTTTGCGCGCTGGCACGCGAGGCACGTCCTGGCCCAGTCGCGGACGTCCTTCCGGAGGCCATGCCAGACGAACTTTGCCCCGACGAGTTTCTGGGATGCCCTCGCGCCAGGGTGGGACAGGCCGTGGATGGCGTCGAACACCGGGCGCTGCCAGCCAGCCGGCACGATGGGGCGAGGCCGGCCGAGGGAGACGTCGCATAGGAGGGCCGTGCCCGTGGCGTCGAACGGCACTTCAGTGACGCGGAGGCCCGTGACGGCGGTCCGCAAGGCCTGGACGCCGGGGTCGGCGGTCTGGGCCTCCGCCATCCGGGCATTGTCGACCCCGAGGTGGACCGCGTGCATGACGGACCGGGAAAGGCAATCCGCCACCAGGTTGTCCTTACCCGCCACGTGACGGATGTCCGTCGTGTACCCGGACACGGCAGAGAGGTGGCGCTGCTGCCGTGCCGACCATGGCTCGGCGACCTTGGCCATCGCGAACACAAGGGGCTTGTGGTCAACGAAGGCCGTGAACGGGCGGCCCTCCAGCAGATGGCGGAAGTGTCGGACCGCCAGGTGGAGTCCGAGCAACTCGCGGTCGAAGGTGCTGTACCGGCGTTCGTGCGGGCGAAGCTGCCGGCTGAAAAACGCCAGCGGTTGCCAAGCACCATGCACCCATTGCTAGTGCACAGCACCCACCACGTAATCCGACGCGTCGGTGGTGAGGGTGATCGGTGCATCGGGCGCCGGTTGCGCAGCATGGTAGCGTTGACCAGAGCCAGCTTTGCGCCCGCGAACGCCGCGGCCATCGGCTCCGACCATGCGATGTCACCTTTGCCCGGCTTGCCCCGGAGGGCCTCGTGCAAGGGGCGGAGGAGCTGGGCGACGTGGGGCACGAAGCGGTGGTGAAGGTTTACCATCCCCAGGAACTCCTGGAGCCCCTTGATCGTGTGGGGCCGCGGGAAATCCCTGACCGCCTCCACCTTGGCCGGTAAAGGGACGGCCCCGTGCTCGGTGATGCGGTGCCCCAAGAAGTCGATGGTGGTGACACCGAAACGGCATTTGGCAGGGTTGATGATTAGGCCATGCTGGCCCAGGCGTTCGAACAGCATGCGGAGGTGGAGCAGGTGGTCCTCCCGGGACGCGCTCGCGACTCGGATGTCGTCCAGGTAGACGAAGAGGAAAGGTAAGTCACGCAAGATGCTATCCATGAGCCGCTGGAACGCCTGAGCCGCATTCTTCAACCCGAAGGGCATCCTTAGAAATTCGAAGAGGCCGAAAGGGGTCATGACGGCCGTCTTCGGGATGTCGTCCGGTTGGACGGGGACCTGATGGTAGCCCCGGATGAGGTCCACCTTCGAAAACACGGTCGTGTTGGCCAACCGGGTGGAAAAGTCCTGAATGTGTGGGACCGGGTAGCGGTCGGGGGTGGTGGCATCGTTGAGCCGGCGGTATTCCCCGCACGGCCGCCATCCCCCGCCAGGCTTCAGCATGATGTGCAGCGGGGAAGCCCACACGCTGTTGGAGCGCCGCACGATCCCCAGCCGCTCCAGCGTGGCGAACTCCGCTTTCACCACCGCGAGCTTCGTGGGCTCGAGTCGGCGTGCCCGGGCATAGACCGGCGGCCCGACCGTGGGGATGTGGTGATCCACCCCGTGTTTAACGGCCACCGCTGAAAAGGTGGGCCGCATGAGGTCCGGGAAACTGGCGAGGAGGCGGGTAAAGTCGTCCGCTGCCGGAAGCGTGCAAACTAAACTCGCCGGGACGGAACCGTCCAGCAAGCCGCTTGGCAAGCCGCTCGGTGAACCGCTCAGTGAGCCGCTCAACGAGCTGCTCAGCGAACAAGCGAGCGAGCTAAAGGTTTCGGCCTGGACGAGCCGTCTGCGCTTTACGTCGACCAACAACCCATGCGCACATAGGAAGTCCGCACCGAGCAATGCCCTGGGCATGCTGGCAGTCACGAACGACCATTGAAAGCGCTGCCCTCCGAACCGCAGGGAGAGGCAGCGCTTCCCGAACGTGCGGATGGGTGTACCATTGGCGGCAAGCAACGTGGGGCCCCGGCCCGCGGTTCGCTTGTCGGACGTGTAGGCTGGGATGACGCTTACCTGCGCTCCTGTATCGCAGAGGAAACGGCGCCCGGACAAGGTGTCCATGATGAAGAGGAGGCTGCCGGAATGGCCGACGCTCAGGGCCGCTACCGAGCGCCGGCCTGGTCGTTTCCCGACTTGCCAAACGAGCACGGCGGGCAACACTTCTTAGCCTTGTGGCCGAACCTGGCGTGGAAATAGCACCAGGCTTGCGGCGGCGGCGGGGGCGGCGGCGGCCGCGGTTTTCTCGGCGGCGGTGGTGGTGGGCGGGGCGCGGCAGCGGCCACGAGGGATGCAGTAGCATCAGCCTTGGGATCCACGACAGCCGCACCGTAACTCGACCACGTGTCGCAAGCCGCGAAGAACTTGTCGGCCTCTACGGCCAGGGCGCGGGGTTCCCTTATGTTGGAACCGGCCAGCGCGAGGCGTACCTGTAGAGGTAGCTGGCATAGGAAAAGCGCCCGGAATAAGAAATCCGGGGCTTGGTCACCCAGCAGCGATAGCATATAATCCATCCGCACGGATGGTCGTGTGTCGCTGAGTTCGGGAAGGTCCAGGAGGCGGTCGGCCCGTTCGATATCCGTGAGGCCGAACGTGGCGCTGAGGAGACATTTGAGTGCCTCGTACTTGTGGTCGACCGGCGGGTGCCGCAGGATGGACACGACTCGGGCGGCCGTGCCGGGCCCAAGGGAGGCGACCACGTGGTAGTAACGGGTCTCGTCCGCCGTTATGCCTCGAAGCTGAAATTGCGCTTCGGCCTGCACAAACCACACATCGGCCTGTGCTTCCCAAAACTCTGGGAGTTTTACCGTGACGGCGTTGTTGGCCATGGCGCGTTCGGTGGTCAGCAACGGCTGAACCAATCGGGGTCACCAGTGAAGTGTGGTGCTGCGCACACAACTTGCTTGCCAAAGAGGTAGGCCACAACGCGTTTGATAAAACCAAAAGTCTTTATTATGAAAGCTCGAACTGCAGCACTGGGCGGGCTGGAGCTTAGAGCCCGCATATATGTGCCGAGGCCACGCCTCATCCTCGGGCGTGGCCGATCGGTCGATAGGCGGGGCATGCATTCCAGTTCCCCGCCTGGACGTTCTCGCCACCTGCTGGTGCGCTGAATTCGTGTCCCTTGCTTGTGTCCGCCACAGTACTCTATATACCCCACAAATTTTGAGTTAATAACATGGCCCTTTCTACCACTACTGTGGCATTTTTCGTAGCAAACTTTTGAAACTCGCTCCCGCTGTTTAATACGAAACAAAAGGAGGAAGACCGGGATGTGCTGATTTACCAAGCACATTTACCAAGCACGTTCCTTCACGGTTTTGAATGGAGTGCTTGCTCGAATGCTTAAACAACTCGCCGATCTCTCCACAAGAAACTTGGTAAATGAACACACCCAATGTTCCTGAGACTCGACCTTCGATGGACTGTAATCTATATACCCCAAAGAGGAATGACGCTTCCTGCAGCTCCCGTAGTGTGCGGGTGTACTCGTAAAAATAAAAACGGAGTCGTGAAGCCACCTGGCTGAGTGCTTATAATTATCGTACGATATCTTTCAGGTACCATTGCAATGAGGTAGAAGAAGTTGAGAAACATGTGGAGGCTCATGACAGGGAGTCACGTGGTGGATGGAAAAAGAGTGGCATTCCATGTCATGGGAGTAAGGTTGAAAGAAAGCGAACCAGAGACCTTGTATTGTGGTGACTTTGGAATCAAAGGAAATTGCGCAACACAATTGGGCAAGACTATATATATATATAGTCTATATCTATATAATCTATTATTATATATATTAGCCGAAACCCGTGGAACATCCACGGAAGGGAGGATGTGGTGTATGGATAGAGTGTACCATTATGGATGGCATAGAGGATTTGCTTGTCCGAGTAAGAGTTAGGAAGAAAGATGAGAATGAAGAGTGCGTACATGAACAACGATCGCCGACACCGGCACAAATGCATGCTCTGGATTGTCCACTCAGTGGACGGCTTGCTTTCGCCTTCGCCTGTCCAATCAGCGGACGGCTTGCTTCGCCTTTGCCCAGCAGACGCCAATACGATGGCGTCGTAAGATGGCGTCGTATCGGCAGTTAATCGGATGCTTTTGGGCCCCAACGTCGGCCAATTCAGATTTTTCGAGTATGGCTGTACCTGATAAACAAAGAGCGCGGTTCGTAGATCGTAAATCCATTCGTGCCGTGGGCATCGGGTCACTGGGTGCGGCGTAAAAGGGATAACAAAGTCGAGTCCTTACGCTATTATTATAGAGATATATATATATATATATATACCTTCGTGTCTGTCTCCTTCACTCGGCCCGGCTCCTATACTGAATATATATTAGTTCAGTATATTAGAATCTTCACCCCCGATAGATTTAGACCGGAGACCTGACTGCCCATCCAAAATCTTTCTTAGGATTGACATAAATAAATCTCTCCTAGCTCCACAAGCCTCGTAGTATTTCTTTAGCCTACACTCCCTCACCATCAAGTTGGTCACGAGCCCGTTGATGACGTCAACACATGCAGGGTTGCACCGTGACGTCCGACTGACGTGCAGCAATGCGTGCAGCATACGACGCGCTTTCTCTCCAGCACTCTGTTGATGCTGCAGTTAGTCAGACATTGAGAAACATACAAGTTCATTCATTCATTCATTCATTCATTCATTCATTCATTCATGTGCAACACAAGGCTATAGTGCTTTGCATGATTGATCGGGGCAAGGCTGCGCCGCTGATTCAACACCCTCTGCTGGTTAAGGTAGGAATTTGGAATTTGTCCATGGTGCCGGCGATGGCTCGCCACCTCTTCGTGAAGGACACCATGGGATCTTTAACATCCTCAAACCATGCAAGCGATGGCACAGCCATTGATGAATCACCTTGACTGTGAAACAGCAGTTTATAGCTGGGTCAGAAATCGAAGCCAAGCTAGACAGGTTAGAGTCGCCTGTGTGGGCCTCTAGGCCATCTATCAGCAGGGTCCACCAACTAATGCAAGCAGATGGTGACATGGTATACCTAGCTTGACATCCATCTGAGGGATGGCAAACTATGTGATGCAACACCCTACCCTGCCTGGAGAGCACCAATCTGACAGTTTATATTCAGGTTGAGAACCAAAATCCAGACTAGACAGCTCTAAGGAAGGTCTGCTACCTGTGCACCATCCTATCAGGAATAGATGTATATTGGAATGCACATGGAAAAAGGAGGCATCCCAGATTGCGCACGTTTGTAAAAAGAAGCAATGGACATTTTGCATTTGTTTCTCGTTCGGTTTTTGTGCATCATAGCCTCGTATAGCCGCACATCTAGGTGATGTAAGAAAATGATGAGGAACCATAAGCTGATGTTTTCTAACCTCCCCCCTCCCAATTTTGACTGTAAGCTCACTTTATTCACCTCCTCAATACCCACCATGCTGCGTGAGCATGGTCTTGCCATGCCACCAGGAACCGAGGGACTAGGTTTTTGGAGAAGATGGTGCACACAGCCATATAAGAGGGCATTGGAAAGCACTGAGAGTTGAGATGATGCCAATTTTGGAGTTGTGATCTTTTTTGGTTGGTATTGTGAATGACCAGTCGTGGTAGCAAGGTGTGGGGGTGGGGTGGTGGTGGTGGTGGTCCAGTGCTACCCGCCGCATGGTCGGGT
>NC_136261.1:217565422-217775422 GCF_964187855.1 Myxine glutinosa | reverse complement strand
ACGCACAAAGACATTCCGTTTGAGTAATATATGCACTGTGTATCAGCGTATGCAAGTATGAATAGAATGTAAACCCAGGAGCCAGGTATATTTATGGATAACTATTACCAGTAGTGAGATGACCATGGAATTGGCGCTGCTTCGCATCTCTTGGGCCAGATGGTGGGAGGTAGCGAGGTCCAGCAAAGAGCACAACAGGGCAGCCACACCACCACCACCTCCTCCTCCTCCTCCTCCTCCTCCTCCTCCTTCTCCTGCTCCTCCTCCCCCTCCTCCTCCTATATCACATTCCCTTTCCCTTGGAATTCCCCCCTCTGTTCCATTCCCATTTTCCCTGAATGCTGGTGTCTCTTCTTTCTCTCCGGATCTCCACTGTATCGTTTCCAAGGCCTTCCCACATACTTTTGAATCTCGACACAATTTCCTCAACATTTTCCCATCTTTTTCAAGTGTCCATGTTTTTTCTCCCAAGGTATCTTGCTTTCCCATGCCCGCTTTGTCTTCTAACAGATCCCTCTTTCCCTTCAACACCTGAAGCCTGAGGCCCTGGTCTTCTCTGCTTCTACTGACTCCTTGATTCCTCGTGCGACCCTCACCGACTTCCTCGCACTTCGTCGTTTCTTGTTCTTTTTTCTTCTCCACAAATTTCATTCCTTCATTTTTTAATTTCTCATCCGATCTCTGCATCCGGTTTTCAACTTCACTCTGTTTTATACCGTCTGCCATGATGCATTCTCTCTCTCATTGGTTATCTCTGGCAAACAAGGAAGAAACAAGTGGTAATTATACACATAGCTGTGGTGGCTTGAAATGCAGTTGCTCAATTTGTTATAACCAGAGGTCAAAAGTCAAATCCAACTTTGGCTCTAACAAGTAGAGCATGCTTACCTTACCCTGGATACTACATAGTGTCCGCAGTAACACCACAACCCTGGATACTACATAGTGTCCGCAGTAACACCACAACCCTGGATACTACATAGTGTCCGCAGTAACACCACAACCCTGGATACTACATAATGTCTGCAGTAACACCACAACCCTGGATATTACATAGTGTCCGCAGTAACACCACAACCCTGGATACTAAATAATGTCTGCAGTAACACCACAACTCTGGATATTACATAATGTCTGCAGTAACACCACAACCCTGGATACTACATAATGTCTGCAGTAACACCACAACCCTGGATACTCCATAGTGTCCGCAGTAACACCACAACCCTGGATACTACATAATGTCTGCAGTAACACCACAACCCTGGATACTACATAGTGTCCGCAGTAACACCACAACCCTGGATACTAAATAATGTCTGCAGTAACACCACAACTCTGGATATTACATAATGTCTGCAGTAACACCACAACCCTGGATACTACATAATGTCTGCAGTAACACCACAACCCTGGATACTACATAGTGTCCGCAGTAACACCACAACCCTGGATACTACATAATGTCTGCAGTAACACCACAACCCTGGATATTACATAGTGTCCGCAGTAACACCACAACCCTGGATACTACATAATGTCCGCAGTAACACCACAACCCTGGATACTAAATAATGTCTGCAGTAACACCACAACTCTGGATATTACATAATGTCTGCAGTAACACCACAACCCTGGATACTACATAGTGTCCGCAGTAACACCACAACCCTGGATACTACATAATGTCTGCAGTTACACCACAACCCTGGATATTACATAATGTCTGCAGTAACACCACAACCCTGGATACTACATAATGTCTGCAGTAACACCACAACCCTGGATACTACATAATTTCTGCAGTAACACCACAACCCTGGATACTACATAATGTCTGCAGTAACACCACAACCCTGGATACTACATAGTGTCCGCAGTAACACCACAACCCTGGATACTAAATAATGTCTGCAGTAACACCACAACTCTGGATATTACATAATGTCTGCAGTAACACCACAACCCTGGATACTACATAATGTCTGCAGTAACACCACAACCCTGGATACTACATAGTGTCCGCAGTAACACCACAACCCTGGATACTACATAATGTCTGCAGTTACACCACAACCCTGGATATTACATAATGTCTGCAGTAACACCACAACCCTGGATACTACATAATGTCTGCAGTAACACCACAACCCTGGATACTACATAATTTCTGCAGTAACACCACAACCCTGGATACTACATAATGTCCGCAGTAACACCACAACCCTGGATACTACATAATGTCCACAGTAACACCACAACCCTGAATACTAAATAATGTCTGCAGTAACACCACAACCCTGGATACTACATAATGTCTGCAGTAACACCCCAACCATGGATACTACATAATTTCTGCAATAACACCACAACCCTGGATACGACATAATTTCTGCAGTAACACCACAACCCTGGATACTACATAATGTCTGCAGTAACACCACAACCCTGGATACTACATAATGTCTGCAGTAACACCCCAACCATGGATACTACATAATTTCTGCAATAACACCACAACCCTGGATACTACATAATTTCTGCAGTAACACCACAACCCTGGATACTACATAGTGTCCGCAGTAACACCACAACCCTGGATACTACATAGTGTCCACAGTAACACCACAACCCTGGATACTACATAATGTCTGCAGTAACACAACAACCCTGGATACTACATAATGTCTGCAGTAACAGCACAACCCCGGATACTACATAATGTCTGCAGTAACCCCACAACCCTGGATATTACATAATGTCTGCAGTAACACCACAACCCTGGATACTACATAGTGTCTGCAGTAACACCACAACCCTGCATACTAAATAATGGCTGCAGTAACACCACAACCCTGGATATTACATAATGTCTGCAGTAACACCACAACCCTGGATACTACATAATGTCTGCAGTTACACCACAACCCTGGATACTACATAATGTCTGCAGTAACACCACAACCCTGGATACTACATAGTGTTCGCAGTAACACCACAACCCTGGATACTACATAATGTCTGCAGTAACACCACAACCCTGGATACTACATAATGTCTGCAGTAACACCACAACCCTGGATACTACATAATGTCTACAGTAACACCACAACCCTGGATACTACATAATGTCTGCAGTAACAGCACAACCCTGGATACTACATAATGTCTGCAGTAACACCACAACTCTGGATACTAAATAATGTCTGCAGTAACACCACAACTCTGGATATTACATAATGTCTGCAGTAACAGCACAACCCTGGATACTACATAATGTCTGCAGTAACACCACAACCCTGGATACTACATGTCTGCAGTAACACCACAACCCCGGATACTACATAATGTCCGCAGTAACATCACAACAGATACAATCTGATCAACATTCCTCTGAACTATAAAAATACATACACATAAGTATAATTACCTCCAATTTTCTTGTTACTCCTCCTCTTCTTCTTCTTCTTTGTCCTGATCTTCTTTGTCCAATATTTTAATCTTAATATTTCTGGGTTTAGAGGTCGAATATATGAGCAGTTGCTGAAGTTTGTACACACCTCTGGAGTGTTTAAAACATGGTTAAAGGGGAAGGAAAGTGAAGGCTACATGAGAATAATTAAAGTGCGGGGTTGGTGAGGGAGTGGTGGAATATGGTACTTGTGTAAGAGTTTAACCAACAGCTACGGTTGCGCAAATGCAGGCCACAGGCCTGTAGCAATCATAAGCAGAGGGTACAAAAATTTAGCAAGGTTGGATGCAAGCCCAAAACATCGATGGCGCTTGGATTTGATGGTTGCTCAATTTTTCGCAATTCTTTTCACCAACACCTACCTGGTATTGTCTCAAAACTGGCTTCCCTTGAATATAGTGTTCAAACTATATACACATACGCATAAATGTTGTCCATTCGAAATTTTCCATGAGACAGATAAGAGTCAACCATAGTATGGACACGTGGCACCTGTAGGGTGTGGTGCGGAAGGAAGGCCAAATTTCTCCCTCCACCCCAAAAGGCATTTGAGTCAGATGGGATTTTATTGACAATCCGAGAGCAACCTGGAAATTTTGCTGAGACAAACCAGTTCCCAGAAGCTGAAAATCCAAATCCTTAATATATTTCATTTCATTTCATTTCATTTCGGTTTATTGAAATAATTAAACACTGGACAAGGCAGTTCAAAGACTGAAATTTGTCGAGTTTACAATAATAAAAGTATTTCATAAAACTTACAAATGTATATTGAAATAATAATAATCATATAAAATTACATTAATCAAAATAAGTATGAGCAATAAACAAACATACATAATCAAAATAAAAAAATACAACTAATTCTACCAACAAAATAACCTAACAGGTAGATTTGTATAGGGAGCATGCTCCGATTGTCATGTAGAAACCACCATGTAATAAGTACTTGTGTAGCCCGGATGTCGGATAAAGTTGTATATTTGTCCCCATCACAAGGGGGCGGGGCATGTTAACTAGCTCAGGGATTATTTTAATTCCCTGTATGTCTTACCCTTTGTGATTTATCCTTTGTCTCTTATAGCACCGCATTAGACACGTAGCACAGGAAATGCCCATTAACTACACTAAATAACAATAAAAACCAACCGGAAGCCAGTTCTGAGCACTGCCGATGGGAGGGCAACCAGCTACATCACCACGAAGGTCGAGCAGGCCGAAGACACGCCCCAAGGAGCCGTGATTGGCCAGGGTGGAGTAAGAAGGCACTCGCTGATTGGTGAAGGGAAGGGCGAGTAAGAAGGAACTCACTGATTGGTGAAGAGAAGGATGAGCAAGAAGCAACACGCTGATTGGCAAAGCACGACCGATGACATCAGAGCCGGGACTGCGTGTGAGTGGTGGAGAGCTGGGCCTGTGGTGTTGACCTGCGCTGATTGGAGGAGAAGTTCCGATGACGTCAGGGCGGGACGTAAAAAGAACCGGCATATTCCTCCTTGTTCTCCTGATTCTCTTGTGCCTCTTGTCCCTCTTGTGCTGTGTGTTCTGGATGTCACAGTAGACGGCTGTGCGCTGACGATTTTCCCTTTTCTTCTTCAAGTTCTGGACCTCGGTGCGGGTGGCAGTGTGCCGAGACGTTGCTGGTGGACGAGAGTTGGAAGAGCCGCGGATGTTGAGCTGCAAGTTTCCAGGCAGGAGGGATGAGTGGAGGAGTGCTGCAGCGTGAAAAGGCGCATCGAGGCCTACCTGGCGCCCAGGCACGTCCCATCACATGGACCTCCGAGGCCTTGAGGATTCCTGACGAGACCCCATGAGGTGATCAGAGATAAGTGCACTACATAATCACACTATTATTTTATCCAGTTTACTTTTCCCTTCGTCTGTGTTTAAGTCTGGTGTGGGGGACATCCCGGTTAGGAATTTAGTTTTACCGTCGCGTTTTTCTTGTTACCGACATTCCGTTTAATAAATGTGTTTCTTTTTGTACATTTTAAATCCGGTTCGTGTGAATTAATTTTTTGCAGGTTCGGGAACTGTCGGCGGACCACAGGTAAGACCCTTCATTGCTTCCTTCCCCTTTCTTCACCCGCATATATCGAGTCCCCATTTGATCAGTGCCTCGGAGTAAAGCTTGCTCGGCTAATCTGTTTCCTGGTAAAGATTTTAATCGCCAGGAACGCATGTAATTCGGTGAGGTGCAAGGAAATCAGTGAGTGTCGCACGAGGAATCAAGGAGTCAGTAGAAGCAGAGAAGACCAGGGCCTCAGGCTTCAGGTGTTGAAGGGAAAGAGGGATCTGTGAGAAGACAAAGCGGGCATGGGAAAGCAAGATACCATGGGAGAAAAAACATGGACACTTGAAAAAGATGGGAAAATGTTGAGGAAATGGTGTCGAGATTCAAAAGTATGTGGGAAGGCCTTGGAAACTATACAGTAGAGATCCGGAGAAAAAGAAGAGACACCGGCATTCAGGGAAAATGGGAATGGAACAGAGGGGGAAATTCCAAGAGAAAGGGAATGTGATATAGGAGGAGGTGGAGGAGGTGGTGGTGTGGCTGCCCTGTTGTGCTCTTTGCTGGACCTCACTACCTCCCACCATCTGGCCCGAGAGATGCGAAGCAGCGCCAATTCCATGGTCATCTCATTATTGGTAATAGTTATCCAATATTATGCATGTAATTGATTTTATGCACCTACAATTCTACCAAACAGAATTAAGCATTTAAGTCAAAAAAGGAATTGTTGAATTCTTGTATCTCTGAGTCTTACACCGAGATCGGTCAAGATGTTGAGCATTCCTGAGTTGCATATTATATCGAGACACAGATTGTCGGGTAGAAGGAAGAATGTCACGGTGACGATCACATTTTAAAAGACCAAGACCAAAATGCAAGAGAAGCTCATTCCTGCGTTCGCTCACAACTGTAAACCAAAAATTACAACGTTGTTGATCATAGGACCGAATAGATGGATACGCAATAAAACGGAGCGCACGCTTCTGGAGTCGTTCAATCTCATCGCTCTGAGCCCCTGTAATGCCAGAACCGCACACGGGCACACCAAACTCCAACAAAATTGTTGCTATCGTTGAAACTGTGATCTCTGGCATACCTGATCAGTGACCATAACACTACAACAACACCTTTGATTATTACCTGTAAGTTTCAACATTTAATTATTCATGTGTAAGTTTCTGTAGGTCTCAGAAAAGGCCAACAAGACATTACTGAGTTAGTGTAGTCAGCTGTTACTGTTGAAGTTGTTGATACCTGCTGTCACATAACAGATTGTGTATCTCAAATTTAATTATTTAACCTATCCCAGTAAGGATCCATGAAACACAATCCACTCTTCTTCCTCTTTATTACCTTGAATGAGTTGGCTCGGCGACCAGACCCAATTATGTTTTCACTCCTGTTTGTTTCATTGTTTGTCTATGAGCAGGATATCTCAAAAAGTTATGGAAAGATTTGGAAGAAACTTGGTGGAGGGGTTTGGTATTTGACAAAGACCAACTGATTAGATTTTGGTGAAGATCTGGATCTGGATTCGATATTTTAAGTGATTTTTCACCAATGGGAGATCGGGCAAAAAAACGATATGTAGCACAATATCTAAAAAAGTTATGGACGGATTATGTCAAAACTGGGTGGATGAGTTGGTTCGGCTACAAAAACAAGCCGAATAGATTTGGGGTCAGGTGCAGATGTAGATTCAGCCTATCAGTGGGATACAAAATGTAAACTGTTCAGCCTGGCGGAGGTTTGCGCTCTACCGAGTGTTGTTCTAGTTGACGGATAGTTGATCATCATCTTCATGCCACTGCTGGCCGTTGTTCAAACAACTGCCCTCTTGATGTGTAGTGGACATGTGGGTGTTTAATGGCAATGCTTCTTATTTTAACAAATGAAGCTTAACAAGATCATTTAACATTGCACATATACACACTGAAACAGAAAAGGATTTGGTCGATAAGTTTCTTGAGCTTAAGTCAACTTGACATGAAAATGGTGGAATAAAAAAATGAACTTGAAATAAACAACTTGAAATGAAAAAAAAATGTAAATGGTGACAAAACTAGATGGATGAGTTGGTTAGGTGACAATAACAAGCTCATTTAATTTTGGTTCAGGTCCGGATCCGGCCTATCAGTGGGATAAAAAAAACATACCGAGTGACGTTCTAGTTTGTAACTCCAATGCCCTCCACTTCTGGAAAGTAGTTTATTGACTGCAAATAAGGTAGGTTAATGACACCAGAGAAAGCTACACAATAACTGGACAATTACAATATTCCCTACACACCAAAAATCTGAGAGAGGGGACAGAGTGAATAGAAGGGAAGAGAATAATAGGACAATAGAGTAGGAGAACGGAGGGAATATGAGTGGAAAGGAGAGAGAAAATGTGGGAATTTGCAGGAAGAGAAGAAAAGAGATACCAGAGTAAAGAGAGGGCAGGGGAGAGAGGGAGCAGAGATAGTGGCAGAATGAACAAACATTGGGAAATTGGGAAATGCCAAATTTCCCTAAACCAGGCATGTTGCAAGGCCCTGCTCACACAACCTTCCACCCACTTGCTATTGCACCATCTGCCTGGCATTCTTAACCAAGACAGCTTTCCAACTTCTCTTGCCCAATGCACAAAAAACTATCACCACCGCAATTTAGTTGGCTTAACCAATGTGAAAAAATTCCATAAAACCAAGCTCAGAAAATCAGTTTTATTCATTAAACAAGGCGACAGCAATCATTACAAAGCAATCATTTCAATTAGGATGGAATATATATTTGTTCCTATAATGAAACGATATCAAACGATATCATATTTCACCTTATAGCATGGAACAAGCAATTAAGTAACAAAAAATAAAATCAACTGGTTGTATTCGGAAATGTTTAATTAACAGCAAGCATATTAAAAAGTGTGGTATGATAGATAGTGTGTGCAAAAATGTCGAGTTGTGTGTTTCAGCTCTTTTTCAGTCAAAATAATATGCAGATACAAATTTGGACATTCCATGATTACAACTTTTTTATATGTGTAGTTTTACTGCTATGTTTATCAAGGTCTGGTTTGAACAGTTCTAGTTGATTCCATGTCCGTATATTGAAATCCAAGTGAAACAAGCGTTACGCCTAGGTCCCTCGTCGGTGAAGTGATGTGAGTTGACAAAGTGGAAGACGCAAGGCGGTCATCTTGGATTTTGACGTGGTGACCCAATTTTCAATAGCGTTCTTCCTTATGCGTAGATACATCCACACACCAGATTAGAAGTTGGTACTTCGCTTATTTTTCAAGATATTTCGCTCACAAGGTTCAGACATATTTATGGTGGCGGCCATCTTGGATTTTGACGTGCCGACCCAATTTTCAATAGCGTTCTTCCTTATGCGAAGATACACCCACACACCAGAATAGAAGTTAGTAGTTCGTTTATTTTTCAAGATATATCGCTCACAAGGTTCAGACATATTTATGGTGGCGGCCATCTTGGATTTTGACGTGCCGACCCAATTTTCAATAGCGTTCTTCCTTATGCGAAGATACACCCACACACCAGATTAGAAGTTAGTAGTTCGTTTATTTTTCAAGATATATCGCTCACAAGGTTCAGATATATTTATGGTGGCGGCCATCTTGGATTTTGACGTGCCGACCCAATTTTCAATAGCGTTCTTCCTTATGCGAAGATACACCCACATACCAGATTAGAAGTTAGTAGTTCGTTTATTTTTCAAGATATTTCGCTCACAAGGTTCAGACATATATATGGTGGTGGCCATCTTGGATTTTAACGTAGCGACCCAATTTTCAATAGCGTTCTTCCTTATGCCTAGGCCCTAGATAAACCCACACACCAGATTAGAAGTTGGTACTTCGCTTATTTTTCAAGATATTCCGCTCACAAGGTTCAGACATATATATGGTGGCGGCCATCTTGGATTTTAACGTGGCGACCCAATTTTCAATAGCGTTCTTCCTTATGCCGAGATACACCCACACACCAGATTAGAAGTTGGTACTTCGCTTATTTTTCAAGATATTCCGCTCACAAGGTTCAGACATATATATGGTGGCGGCCATCTTGGATTTTAACGTGGCGACCCAATTTTCAATAGCGTTCTTCCTTATGCCGAGATACACCCACACACCAGATTAGAAGTTGGTACTTCGCTTATTTTTCAAGATATTCCGCTCACAAGGTTCAGACATACATGACATCAGACATACATGGTGGTGGCCATCTTGGATTTTGACGTGGGTTGCACCCACCCACCAAATTAGAATTCGGTCCTTCGCTTACGCACGCACGCACGTACGCATGCACGCACACACGCACACACGCCCGCACACACGCACGCACGCACGCACGGACAGACGGGAAAACCATAGTCCCCCTTTCGCTCCGCGGTGCGACGGGGGATAATAACTGTCTGGGTCATCGGTCTCAATCATATACCATCCACATAAAAAGTCTACACCCTCTTTCAAAATGTTCACCTTGTGTTGCCTTATAGCATGGAATTAAATTGCATGAAAACAGATTTTTCCACATTTATTGTCCCCTGTCGCACAGCGGAGCGAAAGGGGGACTATGGCTTTCCCCTCCGTCCGTGTGTCCGTCCGTCCGTCCGTGCGTGCGTGTGTGCGGGCGTGCATGTGTGCGTGCGGGCGTGCGTGCGTAAGCGAAAGACCGCATTCGAATTTGGTGTGTGGGTGCAACACACGTCGAAATCCAAGATGGCCGCCGCCATGTATGTCTGTACCTTGTGAGATGAATATCTTGAAAAATAATTGAAGTTCCAACTTCTAATTTGGTGTTTGGGTGTATCTCGCCATAAGGAAGAACACTATTGAAAATTGGGTCGCCACGTCAAAATCCAAGATGGCCGCCACCATATATATGTCTGAACCTTGTGAGCGAAATATCTCGAAAAATAAGCGAAGTACCAACTTCTAATCTGGTGTGTGGGTGTATCTAGGCACACGGAAGAACGCTGTTTAAAATTGGGTCGCCACGTCAAAATCCAAGATGGCCGCCGCCAAGTATGTCTGACCCTTGTGAGCGAAATATCATATCATAGCATGTTTTCTGCGTGTTCCACTTTGTCAACTCACATCACTTCCCCGACGGGGGACCAAGGCGTAACGCTTGTTTACACATCATAACCCACAACTTCCCTGTGAAAAACAAATTCTACAAATTTCAGAAAATTAGTTAAAAATACAAAACTAGAATATCTTGGTTGGATAATATCTTGCTTGTAGTGATTCTGATTATTTCAGAATAAAGTCAGCTGTTCCTGTAGGTTTCCTCCTCTGGTTAGTGCATTTCACAGCAAAGACTCAACCATGAGCACCAAGGAGCTTTCAGAAAGACAAAACAAAAGGTGAAACAACAAAAGGTGAAAATTTGAAAGGGGGTGTAGACTTTCTATAGGCACTGTATTTCTGCTTGGAGCTATTTTGATATCTGTATTTTCTGTCCCATACATCTTAATTTTTGTCTTTTCTAAATACTTGTATAATTAAATATTTTCTTTGGCTGTCATCATATAAATTTTCCTTCTTCGATATCCACTTTCGTGCTGTGAAAATAGCTTTGTTTGCTGTGAATCACATCCTTGCGGCCTCTTTTTTCCATTCACTTATCTCTGTCGCAATCTTTGAAATTTACTAATGCATCACCACCCAGGGTCCCTCCACAACGGACATCATTCAGAGAAAAAACTTTATCTGAATGCAAATTGAGCCATGCCAGTAGTGGAGCGATTTCAGTGCATTTCCCACATTGCCAAGGGTTTCCCTTCAAGGAGAGTCCTTGACCCCATTCTGAACCCAAAGATGTGGGGATTTTGTGCAGAAACTGAGAAGACAAAAAAGCGAACTTATTGTGACTGATGTCAAGCATCTGGAGTTTGTGAAGTGGTGCAAGGAGTTGAGGTGGAAGTGTAACCAGGTGATTGTGAGACAGGTAGAGGTATTGAAGGGCAGCTGTTCCACTGAAGAGTGAGGAAGGAAGAGAGTGGAGTTTATTTTTATCAAGATGAAGACGTTCCAAATTCTTCAGGTTACGAAATGCCAAACTGTGTACATTATTGATGATATTTGAAGATAAATCAAGCCAGAGCAATGAGTCAAGTGTGTCCAAAGAAAGTTGAGGTACTTCCTGGAGTTGGTTATCTGTAAGGTCAATCCATTCAAGGTGAGTTAAAAAGGAAAGAACCGTGCTTGGCAGAGAGTCAAAGAGGTTGGACCTGAGCACTAAATGCTTCAGTTCAGGAGTCAGGGAAAATAATTTTGGAGGCAAAGAAGAAAGCAAGTTGGATGAAAGGTCCAGCACACGAAGGGGAGTGTTGGTGTCCAACATATTTGCTGAAAGTAGATATAGATAATTTGCGGACAAATGCAGCTCCGTCAAGTTTCTGAGCCCATGCAACCAGTTGTTTGGAAGTCTTGAAGTATTAGAGTTCTCCATGGACAACATAACTGTGTTCAAAGGAAATGGAGTGGTTGGTGGAGAGTTGCATATCAAAGATATTCCAAGGGGGTCTTCAGAATGCAGGCATTGGCATTGTTGAGGGCACAAGTGGTCTTGAGAACTCAGCTTTGATCGGATGATGAGGCTGAGAAGAATGAAAGTAAAATGGATTTGTGAGAACCGGACGTATTTTAGTGGCGTTGCCATGCTGTCCAGGTTAAGGGTCAGTTGTTGGGCAGAGAGACCATGAGCAAACAGCTGTATGGAAAAGGAGGTAAACAATGAGGGAGGTTGAAAGTTAAGGTCAAAAAATAATTGTACAAATACAATAAATACATGTTAATGACGTTTATCATTGAGGAGTGAAACAGCTGTTTGACATATTCAATTAAAAGCATATACAGTATGTACAATAATTGGTGGTGTTAATAATGACTTATCTGTTCAGCATAATGACTTGCTAGTGGGACCAGATTCCTTTCCTCTTGTGACCATGGCAATGGAACTTTAATATTTCCTGCTGTGCATATTTTAATATAATAGCAAAAGATTTTCACACTAATGCTGATCGAAGCTTGTGAAATAAATATGTTGAATTCGAACAAGTGAACTCGTGGGATTACTAAGAGGTGGTGGAGGGTAAGGTGGGGTTAGTTGGAACATTTTTCATGAAAACTTATTACATAATATGGTGTTTTATAAGATACCGTATTCCACTATATATGCAGTATGCATATGTGCTTGTTATACTCATGGGGTTTATTGCGTAAAGATTGTTGAACAATGAAGGTACGTTTGTGGGACTGGTTGCTCGGTAACATTGGGCAGCTGTGGCCCTTAAGGTGTATCTCAGGTGGAATGCCGGGTCGGCTGTGAAACCAGAATAGCTCCTTTTATTTATTTTCTTACAATTTTATTTTCATTCTTCTGTTAAAAGACCTTCCTTTTCTACCTTCTACAACCCCCCCCCCCCTCCCACACCCCTCTCCGAGGCCAACATAATTTAATGGTAAGAACTTAGTGAGTGGTCGGAGAAGTAAATGAAGAGAGGAATAGGCAGCGTGCGGCTGAGGGGAAAGAGAGTCTTGTCGGAGAGAGAGTAAGGCGGGAACGAAGGACGGCGTGCGCCAGGTTTTGTGGTGAGTAACTTGGCCTGTGAGGGCTTGTGGAAAAGTTCAGCGATCCCCCTCAATCTCCCCCAAGGTCTGTTGGAGGCACCGGCTACGTGGAAGGGACAGGTTTGGAGAAGGTGTGGAAGGGACCCTATTGAGGCACGGTGCATTTGGCGTTGTGTAGCAGAGGGGGAAGGAAGTGGAAGCATGTGCAGGTCGTCGGGTATCATCTTGGCCAACCTGAGGCAACGTGCTGTTTTCTGGTGTTGAAATAATTGCACTGATCAATTGCTTCGTGGAGTTTTAGGACGCGAGGTCTACTCCTTCTACCCTCTTGACGGACGTGACGACTACCCGCTTCGATCTCTCCACAGCATTGAAGTCCTTTCCAAGGGTGTGGTGCTGACCGGGCCGCCGTGGTGTTCGCATTACAGCCCGACCGAATATCGTCGCTTCGTGGCTGCTTTCCGCCACCGAAATCCAGCGTGGCTTGGGCGATTCTGCCCCTGTTTGGAGAACACCCAGCGAGGCCTTCATCGGGGCCGAGCGAGCAAGGCTTCCGCTGCCGAAATCCAGCGTGGCTTGGGCGATTTTGCCCCTGTTTGGAGAACACCCAGCGAGGCCTTCACCGGGGCCAAGCGAGCAAGGGCGTGTCGGGACCTGGTTCGCGCCATTGACCGAGTGGTTTGCACCAACCGGAGCTGTTTTCGGATGACGTGCTGATGTCCTTGAACTTCGCGCCAGGCTCTGGGCCGACCGGGCCGACGTGCATCGAAGTCCTTTCCAAGGGTGTGGTGCTGACTGGGCCGCCGTGGTGCTGACCGGGAAAACGTGGTGTGGTGCTGACCGGGCCGACGTGGTGTGGTGCTGTCCGGGCCGCCGTGGTGTGGTGCTGACCAGGCTGACGTGGTGTGGTGCTGACCGGGCCGGCGTGGTGTGGTGCTGACCGGGCCACCATGGTGTGGTGCTGACTGGGCCGACGTGGTGTGGTGCTGACCGGGCCGACGTGGTGTGGTGCTGACCGGGCCGACGTGGTGTGGTGCTGACCGGGCCAACGTGGTGTGGTGCGGACCGGGCCGCCGTGGCGTGGTGCTGACGGGGCCCCCGCAGCCGTGATGTCCCCCCCCCCCCCACACCCCCCAGAATTTCCATGTTTTAAACGTTTTCCCAGTGTGTACCCTGGATTAGAATAGGTACACCGTATCCCTGCATGTCGTAAGAGACGACTAAGAGGGTTGGCTTCAGGAAGGGCATCCGGCCATAAAAACATTGCCTCAAGAAAGAGAACCATGACAATTACAACTACATATGGGCAGGGTACAGCACAAAGTGGAAATCGGTTTCTGAGGTTTGGGACATGGAATGTAAGGACAATGACAGGGAGATCAGGAGAAGTGGTGGAAGTATTGGTCAGAAGAAGAGTGGACATATGTTGTGTGCAAGAGACGAGATGGAAGGGAAGTGGTGTGAGAATGGTGAAGGGTAGGCAGGGACAGAAATACAAGTTTGTGTGGCAAGGGTGCCTGGAGGGCGTGTATGGTGTTGGTGTCCTGTTTTCTGAGGAGTTTGTAGACAGTGTGGTGAGTGTGACTAGAGTGAGTGATAGGTTGATGATGGTGAAAATGATGAAAGGAAAGCTCTTGGTGAATGTCATCTCGGGATATGCTCTGCAGATTGGTCGGAGCGATGAAGAGAAGGACAAGTTCTGGTGTGCGATAGAGAAGCTGATGGAAAACGTGAAAGATGAGGAAGTTGTTGTGGTAGGAGGAGACCTAAATGGACATGTGGGAAGGAGTATGGATGGTTTTGAGGGAGTTCATGGAGGTTACGGATTTGGGGTGAGAAATGGAGAAGGTGAAAGGATTTTGGAGTTTGCTGATGGAGCTGATTTGTTGATTTGTAATACTCAGTTCCAGAAAGAGGATAATAAGCTTGTTACATACATGTCAGGTGGGTCGATGACAACCGTTGACTACCTGATGGTGCGTAGGCGAGAAAGGGGGCACCCCCGGGACACAAAGGTGATCCCGGGGGAGGAGGCTGTTTCACAGCACCACTTGGTTGTCTGCGACATAAGGGTGAAAGGTGCGAGGAGAGCTCGGCGGGTGAAGTACCACCCGAGCATGAAGGTGTGGAGGTTGAAAGAGGTGACAGTAAGGGAGGCATTAAAAGAGAGGCTGAGTAGGGTAGAGGATGATGTGGTTGAGCTTGAAAGTGGTTGGATGTCAATGAAAGCTAGTCTGTTGGGAGCCGTTGGTGAGGTATGTGGATGGACAAAAGGACCACCGAGGCACTCGGAAACGTGGTGGGATGATGAAGTTGGAAAGAGGATTGACGAGAAGAGGAAGAAGTTCAAGGAGTGGCAGAAGGCGAAGGGTACGGGAGCAGAAACAGCAGAGCATGAAAGTTATAAGGCAGCCAAGAAGGCTGCAAAGAAAGAGGTAGCAAAGGCGCAGGAGGCATGTAGGAAAATGTTCGGAGAACGCTTGGATTCGGAAGAGGGTCAGAGAGCAGTATTCAGGATTGCAAAGCAGATAGCGAAAGAGAGGTGTGATGTGATGGGGGTGAGTTGCTTGGAGGATGAAGTGGGACAAATCGTTGTGGACCCAGATGGAATTAAAGGAAGATGGAAAAGATATATGGAAATGCTGTGGAATACAGAGAATGAATGGGATGGCAACATAGAGAGTAACCCAGTTTTAGGACAGGCAGAGAAGATAACTGAGAAGGAAGTTGAGGAAGCGATAAAAGCAATGAAGAGTAGAAAAGCGGGAGGGCCGACGGGAGTTGTGGGAGATATGCTGAAGGCAGCAGGAAGTTGGGGTGTGAAGAGAATGACAGAGATCTGTAATCTGGCGGTGAAAGAAGGCCGCATTCCAGTGGCTTGGGAACTGAGTACCCTCGTCCCTCTATACAAGGGGAAAGGTGACCCTCTAGAGCAGGGGTCGGCAACCTTTTTGACATGAAGTGCCAGTTTGAAATGTTCTTGTTAATTAGTGTGCCATATCAACATTAAGTAAGGTTAACATTAAGTTTAATTTTGACACCACATCAAAAAAATATTTCCAACAGACTTGGAATTTTATTCCATCCATATCGGCTACATGCATAGCAACAACATTTTAAAGAAACATTTACCGAACATCTACCGAACCTGAACCGCTTCAATGCAATTCCTGTGGGAAATGTGAGCGGGAGGCCGTACCGTCAATCAAACTAAACAAGCATTCTGAGTATTGCGCTGCAATACATGTCCCCTACCGGCATTGGGTAGCACTGTCATAGAAGACAGCATTATGACTCACCGCACTCCAAATTATAGTCCGGAAAACTGTTGGGGAAATTCCCAAAGTTCAAAGTGCCATAACTTTGTCAAAAATGATCGAAACGTCGTGATGTTGGAACTTGATCTGTAACTTGTCATGACGAAACCATGTACCAAGTTTGAAATCATTAGCATTAAGAGTTTAGAAAAAAAAGTCCGGAAAACTGTTCTTTGCGTGACGGACTGACGGATCGACAGACTGACAGACGGAGGGACGGAGTGCAAACCTATAGTCCCCTATGGTGTACACCGGTAGGGGACTAATAAGACAGGCCGTGTGTTACGAGAAAAACTACTACCCCCATTTTCCTTACTACCACCCCATAAAAAACTCAAAATAATGACGAGATCAATATTAAAACGCAGAAGGCAGCCTGAATGATAACAAAGAGTGGAGATGCAACCGCTGACCACCGGATGGTAAGAGCACAGCCGCTCTTACAGCACCTCAGGTTGCCGCGAACGGCATATCGGAATTCGGAAGGCACCAAGCCTGCATCTCCTGTTTTATATCTGCGATTATTATACAATTCAGAATAATGATGATTAATAATATTAAAACTCAGAAACCAGTCCAAATAATAATAATAATGAGTGGAGATGCAGCCTCGGACCATCTGCTGTGAACAACACCACTGTTCTTACAGCACATCCGGTTGCCGCGAATATTGTGTTTGAATGCGCCAGGCCGGCATCTCATGTTGTGCATCTTTGATTATTATTCCAGTAATATAATTTGGAATTGGAATGGTGACTCTGCTCTGATCCATCTACCTCATCACCCTGCACAATCACACCGGAATACTGTTATAGTGCAACACGCGCAACAGCCAATGGCTGTTCAATAGGTGATTTGGCATGCAGCGGAGAGGGCACTGCTTTCGCCAGTATGCCAATGACTACGCTGCCGCGTGCCAATGGTGGCACGCGTGCCTAAGGTTGCCGACCCCTGCTCTAGAGTGTGGCTCGTATCGAGCGATAAAGTTATTGGAGCATGGAATGAAGGTATTGGAAAGGGTGTTGGAGAGGAGGATAAGGAAGAAAGTGAAGATCGACGAAATGCAGTTTGGATTTATGCCAGGAAGAGGAACGACAGACGCGCTTTTTATTGTGAGGCAGTTGCAGGAGAAGTACATGGAGAAGAGGAGGAAGTTGTTTCTTGGGTTTGTTGATCTGGAGAAAGCATTCGATAGGGTTCCACGCAAAGTATTGACATGGGCAATGAGGAAGTTAGGAGTGGGGGAATGGTTGATCAGAGTAGTGATGGCAATGTACAAAAGAGCGCGCACAGCTGTAAGGACGAAGGACGGGAACAGTGGTGAGTTTGAGGTGAAGGTGGGAGTGCATCAGGGGTCGGTACTAAGTCCATTACTATTTGTAGCTGTGATGGAGGTGCTGGCTCGGAACGGGAAGGAGGGTTTACCGTGGGAGTTGTTGTATGCAGATGATCTGGTGTTGATTGCGGAAAGTATGGATGGACTGAAGGAAAAGATGAACAAGTGGAAGGAATGTATGGAGACAAAAGGTCTGAAGGTGAATATCGGAAAGACGAAGGTGATGGCAAGTGGTAAAGCATGTGGTGAGGTGGAAAGAACTGGGAAGTGGCCCTGTGCTGTGTGCAGGAAGGGTGTCGGAGTGAACTCCATTCAATGTACAATGTGCACTGAGTGGGTTCATCAAAAATGTAGTGCTCTGAGAGGGTCATTAACCAGTGTGGCAGCTACATTCAAATGTAAGGTGTGCACAGAGGGAGCTGCAGATGGAGGAAATGTTGAGTTGGATCTTGGAGACGGCGTGAAGCTGGAAGGTGTGAAAACATTTTGCTACCTCGGAGACATGCTGAATGGAGGTGGATCAGACTCGGCAACGGTTGCTAGAGTGAGATGTGCATGGAAGAAATTTCGGGAACTGAGTGGCGTGCTGATGAGGAGGGGAGTGTCGTTGAAGCTGAAGGGAAAGGTGTATGCTGCATGTGTGAGAAGTGTTATGATTTTTGGGAGCCAGACATGGGTAATGAACGTAGAGCAGCAACGAAGGTTGGAAAGGGTGGAAATGCGAATGGTTTGATGGATGTGCGGAGTAGCGTTGAGAGAGAGGAAGACAAATGATGAATTGTGAAAAATGATGGGAATAGAGCCTGTGATTGATGTTGTGAAGAGGAACAGGTTGAGATGGTTTGGTCATGTGTTGAGGAAGGATGAAAGTGACTGGTTGAGAAGAGTGATGGAAATGAATGTAGAATGAAGTAGAGGACGGGGAAGACCGAGAAAGACTTGGCCAAAGATGGTGGAAGAAGAAATGCGGGCAAGGGGGTTAAAAAGGAGAGATGCAGAAAATAGGGCAAGATGGAGAAGATTGTCATGGGGACCGCAAGGCTAACCCCCGCTCTAGCAGGGAAAATGGCCTTAAAATGCATGTTGTTGTTGTTGTTGTTGTTGTTGTTTTACCAAATTATGTTAAAATTGTAGTAAAAAAAATAGAAGTAACTTTCATCAAAGTTGATGCATCTTTCAACGTCACGCAATGGAAGAATTTATCACCCCTCGGAGTCAGACTTTAAATAATTTATCACGATCGATACATTCATTACGAGTTATTTCACACAAACCTCACTACAAATAAGTAAGTGCTTCGATTGAAAGTTCCTGTTCAGCAACAAAGTACATTTCGAAACTGCCTACGTGTAACTTGACATTTCACCAGTATTTAGTCCCTTGGCCTGAAAGACTAAAATGTGACTCAATGGAGTACAAGTTCTGCATTTGTAGTCCTTTTTGGCTACATTTATGGCCGAGAGACAGTCAGCCATTTATCCCCCGAGGGTAGCATTACACCCTCGCTTACCTGGCTGGCATTTCCAGCTTTCGGATTTGCATGTTCCTCTACTACTACTACTCTGAGTTGCTATCAGAATAATAAGCATCAGTAGGGTAAAAGTAAGTAGGTCATCAGTAGTTATAATAGGGGGCCCGTTGGTCCACTGGACCAAATTTTCATTGGTCTTCATCGCCTTATAGCATACCTGCCTGCTGGATTTGGGGGCCTTTTGGGTGCTCGGGGACTTTTGGGTCCTCTGGGTCTTTTGGGTCATCTGGGTCTGCTGGGTCTTCTGGGTCCTCGGGGATTTTTAGGTCTCCTGGGTCGTTTATGTCCGAAGGGACTTTTGGGTCCTCTGTGTCTTTCGGATCCTCGGGGACTTTTGGGTCCTCTGGGTCTTTTGGGTCATCTGGATCTGCTGGGTCTTCTGGGTCCTCGGGGATTTTTAGGTCTCCTGGGTCGTTTATGTCCTAAGGGACTTTTGGGTCCTCTGTATCTTTAGGGTCCTTGGGGACTTTTGAGTGCTCTGGGCATTTAGGGGTCTTTAGAATCTTAGGGGTCTTAAAGGGTCTTCAATGGTCGAAGGGGTCTCAGCAGTCTAAAGAGTTAAAAGGTACATTTCAATAGTTCGTAATACGTAATTAGTTAATAGACTATGTAATTAATAGACACAAAAGGTATGACGCGCACACAGACCTCATCCGTTTATAGCAGATAAAGTCGAGGCTCACAGAACAAAAGGAGATATTTGTGATATGAGATATTTGTATGAAAAAAGAGATGGATGAAACACACCAGCAGGGTTCAGGGTCAAAATAAAGGGCGACTTGGGGAATAATGGGTGTGGGGATCGGAATGGGGGGGGGGGGGGGGGTGTGGCAGGACGCATGGGGTGGACAAGATGGATACAGAAGCATACATTTGGAAAGAGGTCGACTTTGGGGGAAAAGGGGGTTCATGAGGGTACAAAAGATTATGGCTTTGGATGGGGGATGATTTGAGATGGTGATGAACAGCTGCGATTGAAGACCCGGAGGGAGGAATGAGATTGAAGAGGTTGTGGAAGTTGATTCCACAGGTGGGGAAAAAAGAGGGACGAATGAATGGAGGTGAGCAGTGGTTCTGGATTTTGAAAGTTAATCCCAAAATGTTTTATGAACATCTAAAAAAAATTATTATAAAATTGATAAACCCAGTCAAAATACTTTTCGCGGTATAGTTAAGAACCAATCAGCACAGAGAGTTAAAATGATCACTTTTAGAAACAGGAAATCAAAGGCATCCACAATTAAAATGAACCCATTATGACGATAAACAAATTCGATTTCCACTTACGCACTCTGCTGTAACTTTCCGTCCTGGACGGAATACGGTTTGTGTGTGTTTATCAGTCAAACTCGCCTCACCACATCTTTTCCTGATCATTCCTCTTTAGTACTACACTCCCTCCCACCTCCCACACTCCTCCTCCCTCTTGCCTCCTCCCCCCTCTCTTCACCTTCCTCCCCTCTCCCAATCTCTGCCACAACACTCATGGAGAAGCTTGTACATATCATTGAGGTCATGAGAACTCCATACGGAAGGATGGCACGGGGAAAGATGGAAGCATTTCTATAACTGTAAACTGTGAAATAAAAATCTCAATTGATACCGAGCAGGAGGTCAGGTGATGCTTGCTTAAAAAGCTTCTGTAGCGGCTACCGCTGGGTTTTCACAATCGCCTTGCACCTATCAAGGACGCGGAGCGATCACCATGCCGGGCTCGTCCAGGACGCCCGGGCAGTAGGCTGGGCCAAATCAGGGGTGATTTTCAATTTTTCATACTACAAGGTTGTAATTTACCTAAAAGTTGTGGCTGGGTAACAGAAACAAAACCATGAATTTTTTTTTCAAAAATATTGACGTCTTACGGTAAAACAGCCCGTTACCATAGCAACCGTTACAGACGACTCAAAAAATTCTTAAAATCGATGATTTCTCAGGCTGTGTGTGACCCCCAGAGTTGATTCTGGTACCAAAAGATTCAGAATTGAAAGCCAAGGATGATTGGATAGCTTAACAATGTCTGTGACACAATTCAATACAACTTTTATCCCAAAAACTCATTTTTATCTCAAATTTAAGGCATTTGTTTGAAAAAAAAATGAAAATTTTGCTTTTTAATCATAGGATAATCATTAATCAGAGCTATAGTCAAATTAAATGTACTTTAAATTAACTTTTGTCATTGATTAAGCTTTTTTGTCTCAAATTTAAGGTCTGACATTGAACATTGATAACAAAATAAAAAACCTAGTCCCAATTGTAATCAATGGAGGCCAATGACTTCTAAGTCACAACCTCAGTGGATGTTGCCAGTCCATGCAGCTTCTCCCCGACGCCCTTCACAACCCTGTATAGAGCCTGGAGCTGCGCCTCAGATTTGGGGGCCTTGTTAGTGTTCAAATCTGTGGCGAGTCCAAGTGTCCGCTCTGCTGCGTCATTGACAACTGGGAGTTTGGCCACAACTTCCTTGCCATGACGATAGCTGTCTGAGGTGGGCCACTGTGCAACGGGGAGCTTGACAAAACTGGAGTCAATACCCAAGAGTTCAAACATGCTCCAAGAGTCGTAACCAACAAAGTCTTTGAGGGCTTTACTCCCCAATTGCTGTGAGGCTGGCATCTCCTGTATCATGTTATGTGCAGTCCCATGGTACCTGAGCATAGCCCTTCTCATAGTCTGCTTGTCAGATGACGTTCTGTCCGAGAAGAGTGCCAAAGAGACCAATCTCTCTGAGAGGTACCACAAATGGTTTTGTAGCTTCTCTCGGGCCACAGTCACAAAGGACAGAAATTTGGCAGGCCACTTTGTTGGATTCTTTGCGATACTGGCCTCAGCCTTGAGGAGGTTCTTCATCAGGTACATGTCGTTAGATGGTGCATCTGCAGCACTGGTACATGTCAACCACGCTTTAGTGTAGACGACTGACATGAATGCAGCGAGACTGGTTATGTCTTCCAGCTCTTCGGGTGTGTAGATATCTCCCAGCTGCCAACGGAAGAGTGCCACCTTTATAGTGTATAAAGTCTTGCTCATCCAACGGGCGTGGTGGAATGCCCCAGGAGCTTTGATAGCGATGGTCCTCATACCATCAGGGACAGTCCCTCCAATAAACAGCAGTGTGAGGTGTGCCAGCTCCAGGTAGTCGTGTCGAAGACTCTCCTTTGTGCTATTGTCCATCCACGTCTGAAGGAAGGTGATGGTGGCATGTACATGGCCAGCCAGCTCTCTCTGTTGAGCAGACACCTCGACCAATGTGTAGTTGCCCTGGTCCAATTCACTCCAAGTGTTGAGCAGTCGCTTGAACAGCTGTTCATTAGGTCCTGTGGTGGGGCCATACACTATTGAGCAAGACGCCCCTCCAACCAATTCGTGGATGTGGTGCCGACACGCCAGTTGCAGAAGACTCCTGCCAAACTCAGTCTCCAGTCTTACTACGACTCCACTCTTGACCCCAGAGTTCACTGCCGTTGTATCGAAGACAAGAGCGCCTATCCTTGATGTGTGCAAGAGCGCCTTGAACGCCCTGATGAATGGTTACAGTAACAACCGAAAGCAGGCATTAAAATTAATGATTGTAAGCTGCTTTTGTTAACTTTTTTTTTATTGAAATGAAGATGGCCAAATTTAAACAACGTTATAACAGTTATAAAAACTGGACAATACAAGGTTCTAAAAGACAATTTAAAGTAAATTTAATCTGATTAATGGTTATTCTATGATTAAAAAGCAAAATTTTCAATTTTTTTCCATAAATATGCTTGAAATTTCAGACAAAAATCAGTTTTTTGGATAAAAGTGGTATTGAATTGTGTCACAGACATTGTTAAGCTATCCAATCATCCTTGGCTTTCAATTCTGCATCTTTTGGTACCAGAATCAACTCTGGGGGTCAAACACAGCTTGAGAAATCGTCAATTTAGGCATTTTTTGAGTCGTCTGTAACTGTTGCTATGGTAACGGGCTGTCTGACCGTAAAACGTCAATATTTTTGAATTTTTTTTTCATGATTTTGTTCCTGATACTCACTCACAACTTTTAGGTAAATTACATTGAATTAGGAAAATCACCTCCGATTTGGCCCAGCCTACCGGGCAGGCTCGCCCTCAACTTGCCAGGCCGCAGCCAGGACGCTGGGCCACGCCCCCTCTCGCCTTTCCTGGGCAAACGCTCCGGGATAATATGTATATATATTGCTGCCCGATAAACGGGCTTTTCAGAGTGCCTGAGTGTTTGGTTTGATTAAAGCAACTCGGATGAATTCCAGCTTTTTGTCGCGTCCATTCTTCCGATCGACGTGGGAGCCCCAGCTCCTTCATTGGTGACCTACCGACATGGACACGGCAGTCGCCCTTAAACTGCCTACCTTCTGGGAGGCTCACGCGGCGGTTTGGTTCGCACAGGCGGATTCCCTGTTCGCCCTGCGAGGCATCACGGCCGACGACACCCGCTTCCACCATGTGGTAGCAGCGCTCGGTTCGGCCACCGCGGCCCGCGCCCTGAGCCTCCTCGAGAGCCCGCCAGCCGCTGACAAATACGGCGCGATTAAGAAGCTTCTCCTCGACGCTTTCGCCCTCCCATCGGCGGAGCGCGCACGGCGCCTGCTCGACCTGCCCGAGCTCGGCGACACGCGCCCTTCCGAGCGAATGGACTACATGCTTTCACTGCTCGGCGAGCACTCTCCGGCATTCCTGTTCCGGGAGCTGTTCCTCCGTCAGCTGCCTAACCCGGTACGCCTCGCCCTGGCAAGCACGACGATCACAGATCCCCGGGCCCTTGCCAGAGAAGCCGACAAGATCTCCGCCGCAGGACAGCGCATCGCAGCGGCGACATGGGACCCACCGCCGTCCGACGCAACACCCATGGCGCCCGAGCACCCGGCACGGTCGATGACCGAACTGCCGACGCAATTGGCGGCCGCTACACCGAGCCGACCACCTCCAGCACGACGACCGGGGCCTCCACCTGACCAAGCGTGGTGTTACTATCATGCCAGGTTCGGACAGAAGGCCCGGACATGCCGACCCCCGTGCACCTTCGGCAGGCCGGGAAACGGCCGGGCCGGCGTTCATTACCAGCCATGAGCGCCGGCCACACGGGCAACTTACTGTTCATCACGGATAAAGCGTCCGGACGGCGCTTCCTGTGCGACACCGGCGCCCAACTGAGCGTCATACCCGCCTCTGACCAGGACAGGCAATCCGCGGTTTGCGGCCCCTCCTTGGTTGCGGCCAACGGATCGACCATCCGCACCTTCGGCCCGCGCAACGTCACCCTCTGCTTCGGCGGCCAACGCTTTGCTTGGACGTTTGTAACCGCAAACGTGCCCATGGCTCTGCTAGGCGCCGACTTCCTCTGCGCACACGGACTGCTGGTGGACGTCCAACGGTGTCGTTTAATCAACGCCGAAACCTTCAGCTCCCTGGTATGCACATTGAGCAGCTCCGCGCCGACCGAGCTGGCATGCGCCGTCCCGGCGGCGAACGAGTTTGCTCGCCTGCTCACGGAGTTCCCGGCCCTCACGCGGCCGACGTTTTCGGCCGTCGCAGTACGGCATGGGATCGAGCACCACATACCAACCACGGGCCCGCCGGTCTACGCCAGGGCCCGCCGCCTCGACCCAGCCAAGCTCGCCATGGCGAAGGCCGAATTCGACGCGTTGGAGCACCTCGGCATCGTGCGGCGCTCCGATAGCGCATGGGCCTCGCCACTGCACATCGTGCCAAAGCCGGGGGGTGGATGGCGCCCGTGTGGTGACTACCGCCGTCTCAATGACGCTACCACCCCCGACAGGTACCCGATCCCGCATATCCAAGACTTCTCCGCCCGTCTGGCGGGACGGGTCATTTTTTCGAAAATTGATCTCATACGGGGATATCACCAGGTACCTGTCAGGGCGGCCGACGTCCCTAAAACGGCAGTCATCACGCCGTTCGGCTTATTCGAATTCTTGCGGATGCCGTTTGGTCTCAAGAACGCGGCTCAGGCGTTCCAGCGCTTGATGGACGGCGTGCTGCGTGACCTGCCGTTCCTTTTCGTTTACCTGGACGACATCCTCGTCGCCAGCACGTCCCGGGCCGAGCACCTCCTCCACCTCCGAACACTGTTCGGGCGCCTCAGCGAGCACGGCCTCATCGTCAACCCGGCCAAATGCCACTTCGGCACGACGGCCGTTGATTTTTTGGGCCACCACATCACCAAGAACGGGGCCGTGCCACTGCCAACCAAGGTCGAGGCCATCACCACGTTCCTGCGTCCCCGCACCATAAAGGCCCTGCAGGAATTCCTGGGAATGGTGAATTTTTATCACCGCTTCGTGCCCCGCGCTGCTCAACTCATGCGGCCCCTCCACGAAGCCCTCCGGGGCAAGCCGGCCAAGCACGACATCGCCTGGTCCGCAGCAATGGATGCGGCCTTCCAAAGCTCAAAGCGGGTCCTCGCCGACGCAACACTGCTCGCTCACCCGGTGCTCAACGCTCCCATCGCCCTCACCACGGATGCCTCCGACTACGCGGTGGGCGCCGTACATGAGCAATGGGTGAACGGGGTTTGGCAGCCACTCGCTTTTTTCAGCCGGCAGCTCCGGCCGAACGAGCTCAAATACAGCACGTTTGACCGGGAGCTCCTCGGTCTACACCTGGCCGTCCGCCATTTCCGCCACCTCCTGGAGGGCCGACCTTTCACGGCGTTCGTCGACCACAAGCCGTTGGTTTACGCCATGGCCAAGGTCACGGAGCCGTGGTCGGCCCGCCAACAGCGCCACCTCTCCGCCGTGTCGGAGTTTACCACGGACATCCGGCATGTCGCCGGCAAAAACAACGCTGTGGCCGACTGTCTTTCCCGGGCCAGCGCGAGCGCGGTCCACCTGGGCGTGGACTTTGCGCTTATGGCGGCGGACCAAACCACCGACACCACGGTGCAAGCCCTCCGGGCGGCGGACACGGGCCTCCGCCTGGCCGACATCCCCTTTGCGGACACTGTCCTGCTCTGCGACGTCTCCCATGGCCAGCCTCGCCCCATCGTGCCCGTCACCTGGCAACGCCGCATCTTCGCCTCCCTCCACGGCCTTTCCCACCCGGGCCGGAACGCTTCCCAGAAGCTGGTGTCGGCGCAATTCGTCTGGCACGGCCTTCGTCGGGACGTCCGCGATTGGACCAGCACCTGCACGGCCTGCCAACGGGCCAAGGTCCACCGACACACCCAGGCCCCGCTGGCACCTTTCACTGTGCCCAAACGACGTTTCGACCACGTCAACGTGGATCTGGTGGGCCCCCTCCCCCCGTCACGGGGGTTCACACACCTGCTCACCATGGTGGACAGGACCACCAGGTGGTCGGAGGCCGTTCCCCTCGTCTCCACCACCACCGCCGACGTGGCGCAGGCTTTCATCGCCACCTGGGTCGCCCGCTTCGGCGCACCGGCGGACATCTCGTCAGACCGCGGACCACAGTTCACCTCCGAGCTGTGGGGCGTGGTCGCCCGCAACCTGGGGGTCAAGCTCCACCGTACTACGGCCTACCACCCCCAAGCAAACGGGTTGTGCGAGCGATTCCACCGCTCCATGAAGGCCGCGCTCATGGCCGGCCTTCAAGACGGCGGTTGGGCCGACCGGCTGCCGTGGGTCCTTTTGGGCCTCCGCACGGCCCCCAAGGAGGACCTCCAGGCATCTACCGCCGAGCTTGTCTCTGGCCAGGCGCTACGCGTCCCGGGCGAATTCGTGGCCGACGCTACCAGTCCCTGGTCCGCAGCTCACCAGCGCTCGGACCTCCAGGAGGCCGCCCGACGGTTTGCCCCCGTGCCAACATCCCACCACGGTGACCCCCAGTCCTACGTCCCCCCAGCACTTCGCACAGCGGAGTATGTTTTTGTGCGTCACGACGCACATCAGGGGCCACTCCGGCCGCCGTACGACGGGCCCTTCCGGGTGCTGCGCCGGGACGACAAGTCGTTCGTCATCAACATCGGCGGCAGGTCGGACCGGATTGCGGTGGACCGCCTCAAGCCGGCGCACGTGGACGTCGACCACCCACCACGGGTGGCCCTTCCGCCGCGGCGAGGCCGCCCCCCGTCCACGGTGCCCCCCACTCGACCGCCCACCACCACACCGGACCCCCTCCCACGACCCGCCAGAGGTCGCTTCGGCCGGGTCATCAGGACCCCCCTCAAATTGACCCTGCCGGTGCAAGTCGATTCTGGGGGGACGTGTGTAGCAGCTACCGCTGGGTTTTCACAGTCGCCTTGCACCTATCAAGGACGCGGAGCGATCACCATGCCGGGCTCGTCCAGGACGCCCGGGCAGGCCCGCGCTCAACTTGCCAGGCCTCGGTCGGGACGCCCGGGCATGCCCGGGCAGGCTCGCCCTCAACTTGCCAGGCCGCAGCCAGGACGCTGGGCCACGCCCCCTCTCGCCTTTCCTGGGCAAACGCTCCGGGATAATATGTATATATATTGCTGCCCGATAAACGGGCTTTTCAGGGTGCCTGAGTGTTTGGTTTGATTAAAGCAACTCGGATGAATTCTAGCTTTTTGTCGCGTCCATTCTTCCGATCGACGTGGGAGCCCCAGCTCCTTCACTTCTATTTATTATGTACCTGAAGGAACTGCGCTCCAACGCGAGTCGAAAGAATTGACGCGACCAAAGACGGAATTCGTCCGAGTTGCTTTATTGAAACAAAACAGCTCAGGTATTCTGACAAGCCCGTTTATCGGGCAGCAATATATATACACATTTATGTCGGGAAGTTTGCCCGGCAAAAGCTATACCGGGCATGCCCGGGTGTCAAGGGCGAGCCTTGGAAAGGCGAGTCTGGACCTGCCCGGGCGTGTTTGGCTGCGGCCTGGCAAGTCGAGGCTGGGCATGCCCGGGCGCTCTGGGCGAGCCCTGGAAAGGCGATAGCGGGCATGCCCGGACGCTCTGGGCGAGCCCTGGAAAGGCGAGAGCAGGCATGCCCGGGAAAGACGAGACCGGGCGTGCCCGGGAGGTTCGGGCGTGCCCGGGAACAGTGAGTCCGGGCATGCCCGGGAGAGGCGCGTCTGGCCGTGTTCTGGCCGGTGCAAGGCGATTGTGTGCATCCAGCGGTAACCGCTACACACGCCCCTCCAGAATCGACCTGCACCGGCAGGGTCAATTTAAGGGGGATCCGGATGACCCGGCCGAAGCGACCCCTGGAGGGTCATGGGGAGGGGTCCGACGTGGTGGTGGGTGGTCGAGCGGGGGGAACTGTGGACGGGGGGCGGCCTCGCCGCGGAGGAAGGGCCAACCGTGGTGGTCGGTCGACGTCCATGTGCGCCGGTTTGAGGCGGTCCACAGAAATCCGGTCCGGTCGGCCGCCGAAGTCGACGATGAAAGGCTTGTCGCCCCGTCGCAGGACCCGGAAGGGCCCGTCGTACGGCGGCCGGAGTGGCCCCCGGTGCACGTCATGACGCACAAAGACGTACTCCGCTGTGCAAAGCGCCGGGGGGACGTAGGACTGGGGGCCACCGTGGCGGGACGTCGGCACGGGGGCAAATCGTCGGGCGGCCTCCTGGAGGTCCGAGCGCTGGCAAGCGGCGGACCAGGGACTGGTAGCGTCGGGCACGAATTCGCCCGGGACGCGGAGCGGCTGGCCGTAGACGAGCTCGGCGGCGGACGCCTGGAGGTCTTCCTTGGGGGCCGTGCGAAGGCCCAAAAGGACCCACGGCAGCCGGTTGGCCCAACCGTCGTCCTGAAGGCCGGCCATGAGTGCGGCCTTCATGGAGCGGTGAAACCGCTCGCACAACCCGTTGGCTTGGGGGTGGTAGGCCGTGGTGCGGTGCAGCGTGACCCCCAACGAACGGGCGACCGTGCCCCAAAGCTCAGACGTGAACTGTGGGCCGCGGTCGGACAAGATGTCCGCTGGTGCGCCGAAGCGCGCGACCCAGGTGGCGATGAACGCCTGCGCCATGTCGGCGGTGGTGGTGGAGGCGAGGGGCACGGCCTCCGGCCACCTGGTGGTCCTGTCCACCATGGTGAGCAGGTGGGTGAACCCCCGCGAGGGGGGCAGGGGACCCACCAGGTCCACGTGGACGTGGTCGAAACGCCGTTCAGGCACGGCGAAAGGTGTCAGCGGGGCCTGGGTGTGGCGGTGGACCTTGACCCGCTGGCAGGCCGTGCAGGCGTTGGCCCAGTCGCGGATGTTTCGTTTCGTCGACGAAACGCGCCGACACCAGCTTCTGAGAAGCTTTCCGGCCCGGGTGAGAAAGGCCGTGGATGGAGGCGAAGATGCGGCGCTGCCAGGAAACGGGCACGATGGGGCGAGGCTGGCCCTGGGAGACGTCGCAGAGCAGGACGGTGCCCGCGAAGGGAATGTCGGCCAGGCGGAGGCCCGTGTCCGCCGCACGGAGTGCCTGCACCGAGGTGTCGGTGGTCTGGTCGGCCGCCATGAGCGCGAAGTCCACGCCGAGCTGGACCGCGTTCGCGCTGGCCCGAGAAAGACAGTCGGCCACGGCATTGTCTTTGCCGGCGACGTGCCGGATGTCCGTGGTGAACTCCGACACGGCGGAGAGGTGGCGCTGCTGGCGGGCCGACCACGGCTCCGTGACCTTAGCCATTGCGTAGACCAACGGCTTGTGGTCGACGAAAGCCGTGAACGGGCGGCCCTCCAGGAGGTGTCGGAAATGGCGAACGGCCAGGAATAGCCCGAGCAGCTCGCGGTCGAACGTGCTGTAGTTTAACTCGTTCGGCCGGAGTTGCCGGCTGAAAAAAGCGAGTGGCTGCCAAACCCCGTCCACCCATTGCTCATGGACGGCGCCCACCGCGTAGTTGGAGGCGTCCGTAGTGAGGGCAATGGGCGCGTTGAGCACCGGGTGAGCCAGCAGCGTTGCGTCGGCGAGGGCCCGTTTGGCGCTGGCGAAGGCCGCGTCCATGGCCGCAGACCAAACAATGTCATGCTTGGCCGGCTTGCCCCGGAGGGCCTCGTAAAGGGGCCGCATGAGCTGAGCAGCGCGGGGCACGAATCGGTGATAAAAATTCACCATGCCGAGGAACTCTTGGAGGGCCTTGATGGAACGGGGATGCGGGAACGTGGTGATGGCCTCGACCTTGGTCGGCAGCGGCACGGCCCCGGTCTTGGTGATGCGGTGGCCCAAAAAGTCAACGGTCGTCGCGCCGAAGTGGCATTTGACCGGGTTGACAATTAAGCCGTGCTCGCTGAGGCGACCGAACAGTGTTCGGAGGTGGAGGAGGTGCTCGGCGCGGGACGTGCTGGCGACGAGGATATCGTCCAGATAGACGAAAAGAAACGGCAGGTCGCGCAGCACGCCGTCCATCAAGCGCTGGAACGCCTGGGCCGCGTTCTTGAGGCCAAACGGCATCCGCAAAAATTCGAACAGGTCGAACGGCGTGATGACGGCCGTCTTCGGGACGTCGGCCGCCCGGACAGGTACCTGGTGGTAGCCCCGTATCAGGTCAATTTTCGAAAAGATGACCCGTCCCGCCAAACGGGCGGAAAAGTCCTGAATATGCGGGATCGGGTACCTGTCGGGGGTGGTAGCGTCGTTGAGACGGCGGTAGTCGCCACACGGGCACCATCCACCCCCCGGCTTTGGCACGATGTGCAGTGGCGAGGCCCACGTGCTATCGGAGCGCCGCACGATGCCGAGGTGCTCCAACGCGTCGAACTCGGCCTTCGCCACGGCGAGCTTGGCCGGGTCGAGGCGGCGGGCCCTGGCGTAGACCGGCGGGCCCGTAGTGGGTATGTGGTGCTCAATCCCGTGCCGCACCGCGACGGCCGAAAACGTCAGCCGCGTGAGGGCCGGGAATTCCACGAGCAGGCGAGCGAACTCGTTCGCTGCCGGGAGGGCGCACGCCAGTTCGGTCGGCGCGGAGCTGCTCATCGTGCACGCCAGGGAGCTGAAGGTCTCGGCATTGACAAGGCGACGACGTTTGACGTCGACCAGCAGCCCGTGCGCGCAGAGGAAGTCGGCGCCCAGCAAAGCCATGGGGACGCAGGCGGTCACAAAAGTCCATTGAAAACGCTGGCTGCCGAAGCAGAGGGTGACGACGCGTGGGCCGAAAGTGCGTATGGCCGAGCCATTAGCAGTGACCAAAGAGGGGCCGCAAACGGCGTCCCGCCTGTCCTGCTCGGAGGCGGGTATGACGCTCATTTGGGCACCGGTGTCACACAGGAAACGCCGCCCAGACGCTTTGTCCCGAATAAACAGCAAGTTGCCCGAGTGGCCGGCGCTCATGGCTGGGAATGAACGCCGGCCCGGCCGTTTCCCGACCTGCCGAAAGTGCACGGGGGCCGGCACGTCCGAGCCTTGTGTCCGAACCTGGCGTGGTAATAACACCACGCCCGGTCAGGTGGAGGCCCCGGCCGTCGTGTCGGAAGCTGGCGGTGCGGCGTGGCGGCCGCCAGTTGCACCGGCAGTTCGGCCTCCAACCGCGCAGGGCGCTCGGGCATCGTGGGCGTCGCCTCGGACGGCGGCGGGCTCCAGGTAACCGCGCCGATGTGCTGGCCCGCCGAGGAGATCTTATCGGCTTCCCTGGCGAGGGCGCGGGAATCCGTGATCAACGTGCCAGCCAGGGCGAGGCGTACCGGGTGAGGCAGCTGGCGAAGGAACAGCTCGCGGAACAGAAAATCCAGAGAGTGCTCACCGAGCAACGAGAGCATATAGTCCATGCGCTCTGACGGGCGCGTGTCGCCGAGCTCGGGCAGAGCGAGCAGGCGCCGTGCGCGTGCTGCCGGTGAGAGGGCGAAAGCGTCGAGGAGGAGTGTCTTCAGCGCGTCGTATTTGTCAGCAGCCGGCGGGTGCTCGAGGAGGCTCAAGGCGCGGGCCGCGGTGGCGGAACCGAGCGCCGCCACAACATGTTGGAAGCGGGTGTCGTCCGCGGTGATGCCTCGCAGGGCGAACTGAGTGTCCGCCTGAGCGAACCAAACAGCCATGTGAGCCTCCCAGAAGGTAGGCAGTTTAAGCGTCACTGCCGTATCCATGTCGGTAGGTCACCAATGAAGGAACTGCGCTCCAACGCGAGTCGAAAGAATTGACGCGACCAAAGACGGAATTCGTCCGAGTTGCTTTATTGAAACAAAACAGCTCAGGTATTCTGACAAGCCCGTTTATCGGGCAGCAATATATATACACATTTATGTCGGGAAGTTTGCCCGGCAAAAGCTATACCGGGCATGCCCGGGTGTCAAGGGCGAGCCTTGGAAAGGCGAGTCTGGACCTGCCCGGGCGTGTTTGGCTGCGGCCTGGCAAGTCGAGGCTGGGCGTGCCCGGGCGCTCTGGGTGAGCCCTGGAAAGGCGATAGCGTGCATGCCCGGACGCTCTGGGCGAGCCCTGGAAAGGCGAGAGCGGGCATGCCCGGGAAAGACGAGACCGGGCGTGCCCGGGAGGTTCGGGCGTGCCCGGGAACAGTGAGTCCGGGCATGCCCGGGAGAGGTGCGTCTGGCCGTGTTCTGGCCGGTGCAAGGCGATTGTGTGCATCCAGCGGTAACCGCTACATACCTACATATTGCTTACAATGTGTAAGCAAACCCCACTAGTACACATGTACAGTGCCTTCAGAAAGTATTCACACCCCTTGACTTTTTCACTTTTTGTTGTGTTACAGCCTGAATTTAAAATGGATTGAATTCAGATTTTCTTGTCACTGGTCCACACATAATACCCCATAATGTCAAAGTGGAATTTGTTTTTTAGAAATTTTTGCAAAATAATTAAAAATGAAAAGCTGAAATGTCCTGAGCCAATAAGTATTCAACCCCTTTGCTATGACACTCCAAATTGAGCTCAATTGTATCTAATTTCCTTTGATCATCCTTGAGATGTCTCTAGAACTTCATTGGAGTCCACCTGTGGCCAATTCAATTGATCGATATGACTTAGAAAGAAACACACCTTTATATACAAGGTCCCACAGTTGACAGTGCATGTCATAGCAGAAACCCTACCATGAAGTCCAAGGAACTGTCCGTAGGACTCTGAGATAGAAATGTGAGGAGGCATAGATCTGGGGGACGGTAGAAAACAATTTCTAGCGTGTTGAAAGTTCCGAAGAGCACAGTGAGCTCCATCATTAGGAAATGGAAATAATATGGAACCATCTAGACTCTTCCTCGAGCTGGCCGTCTGACCAAACTGAGCAACCGGGAAAGAAAGACCTTGGACATGGAGGTGACCAAGAACCCAATGAACACTCTGACAGAACTACAGAGTTCCTTGGCTGAGATACGGAGAACCTGCCGGAAGGACAACAGTCTCTGCCGCACTTCACAAATCAAGGCTTTATGGGAGAGTGGCCAGATGGAAGCCACTCCTTAAAAAAAAAATCCTTGAGGAGAACCTGCTTCGGAGAGCAAAAGGGCCTAGACTGCGGCAAAGATGTACGTTCCAACAGGACAATGACCCCAAGCATACAGCCAAAGCAACACTGGAATGGTTTCAGAACAATAACATGAAAGTCCTTGAGAGGCCCAGCCAAAGCTCAGACTTGAATCCCATTGAGAATGTGAAAAGACTTGAATATTGTTGTTCACTGACATTTCCCATCCAAATCGACAGTTTGAGCAAATCTACAAGGAAGAATGGGAGAAACTCCACAAATCCAGATGTGCAAAGCTGATAGACATACCCAAGAGGACTCAAAACTGTAATCGCTGCCAAAGGCGCTTCTGCAAAGTATTGACTCAGGTGCTTGATGATGATGAGCATTCCTTTTTGCACCGTGAAGATGCATAGGGCTGCCGAAGCAGTTTCCTTGGCTATTGGGCACAATCCTGGGTGGGTTGCCACTCCGACGCAGGATACGCGAATGGCTCATTCATCCCAGTGACCTGGTACTCATTTTGCCGACCTCAGAAGGATGACAGGCCGAGTCAACCCCCCTGGCGTTAATTCAACGATCGACCAGGATTCAAACTCAGGATTCTAGGATCCCAAGCCAGCACCATAACCGCTAAGCCAACACCAGTTTTACACAGGGGGGTTGAATACTTATTTAAATTAGATATTTCTGTATTTCCTTTTAAATTTTTATGTAAAATTTACTTCGACATTTTGACATTTTGGGGTATTACCACTTTGACATTTTGGGGTTTTATGTGTAGATCCATGACGAAAAAATCTCAATTTAATGAATTTAAAATTCAGGCTGTAACAACAAAATGTGAAAAAAAGTCAAGGGGTGTGACGTACTTTCTGAATGCAATGTATACACTCAGACAGAGCACCATGGGACAAAGCAAAATGTTTTCCTCATCTTTTCTTCCTCCCTTGACCTTTATATTTTTAAACATATGTATTTGTGTCTGAGGCTCTTCAACAATTCCAAAACTAAAATGGAATTAAAAGAACAATTTTCTGACACTTCAGAACTCCAAAAGCAAACATTGCTTCCATTAAGTATCAGCACTTGGTCACTCGTTCAGGCAGGGCACATGGCAACCATTATCAACTGGACCCCATAGTTGTTGTGGAGAGCGGAGACCAATATCTCTCCCACCCTCCTCAACCTTAAAGTGGAGATTGGTCTTTTACCTCTTGTCATCCCATCCCATAGATCTCACCATTCTTTGCTCATTTACCTCCTTCCATCCATGGGTCTCACTTGATGTTATTCTTCCTCTTGTCTATGGTCCACACTCTTCCTGATTTTCAATATAAAACTAACAATAGGCATCCACAATAAACCTTGTTGTGGATTGTCGCCTGAGGCCCTCACTTTTTTTTCCTTCCTCCTTCACTTCCTCACCTTTATTTGCTTTAAAATTCATTTTCTCCGCAACCGCTTGAGCAATTGACACAAAACTTTCAACATAGAAGCGTTTACCGATGGAGAATTGTTTAACAAAGTAGCATGAAGATTGGATGGGAAATGCGGCGGGCATTCCAAAAAGTCTGTTTTCTGCAGGCGTAGGTTGCAGGGTGTTTCACGTATCAGGAATAAGCTGCAACAACCTCGATTCGCTCAGCCTCGGCTAAATTAAGTAATTTTCCCACTCTACTTTCTACTCATTTTCATTTCCGTCGGATGTTTGTCAATCCACTTTTGTCTGTCTGATCATGCTTCCACTTTGGTTCAAACTATGGGAACAAATTGGCTCACCTTCAGTAGATATCATTCACTAGTATGATTGATCAAGGTTAAATGATTTTGATTGAATTTTTAACAATGAGACCTTATTGTCGGAAATACTCTTTATATTTATTTACATATATTGAGCCTGGTGTTGGCTTAGCGGTTAGGGTGCCGGCTTGGGATCCTAGGATCCTGGGTTCCGAATCCCGGTCGATCGCTGAATTAACACCAGTGGGGTTGACTCAGCCTGTCATCCCTTCCGAGGTCGGCAAATTGAGTACCAGTTCACTGGTAATTCCCTGTGTCGCAAGGGGTGACCAACAGGGTTGGTGGCAGAAAGGGCATCCGGCTGTAAAACATTGCTTCAAAAAGGGGACCATGGTGCCCAAAAAAGTCAAAAAGGGGACCACGGTGCCCGAAAAAGTCAAAAAGGGGACCACGGTGCCCGAAAAAGTCAAAAAGGGGACCACGGTGCCCGAAAAAGGCCAACGCCCGCTCTGTGGGGAAAATGGCCTCTAAAGGTGGTTCTATTTATTTATATATAATCCCCTTCTGTGCGAGCCTGAATTGAGTCCAACATAGGGCCTGAATTGAGTCCATCAGTGGGTGGTATACCGTATAACTCTTCCAATCTCCACCTTGATCTTCCTTCCCCACTGGCCTCGATTAATTCAAAATGCCTCCAACCCTTTCCCCAGTCCCTCACCCCTGCCTTCTCTTCCCTTATTAGTCCCCTACTGGTGTACACCGGAGGGGACTACAGGTTTGCACTCCGTTCCTCCATCTGTCAGTCTGTCCGTCCGTCACGCAAAGAACAGTTTTCCGGACTTTTTTTTCTAAACTCTTAATGCTAATGATTTCAAACTTGGTACATGGTTTCCTCATGATAGGTTACAGATCAAGTTCGAACTTCACGACGTTACGATCATTTTTGACAAAGTTATGGCACTTTGAACTTTGGTAATTTCCCCAACAGTTTTCCGGACGACAGACTGCCGGTAGGGGACATGTATTGCAGCGCAATACTCAGAATGCTTGTTTAATTTCCTCCCCCCCAACTTTCAATCTACTTCCACTTCTCTGAACCTGAAAGTGCTGCACTAGTGCCTCCTCACACAGCAGGCATGCTGTCTGTTCACTGAATAAACGGTTTCACAGCAGTCTATTTGAACTTGCTTATCTCTCCCACAAATGCCAGACATGCCTTAACTTTGGAAATGTTTATTTTGAAAGTAGAGACAAACAGCCCTTTAACTTTGTCTTCGGGCAAATGAAGCTTTGCTCCTAGAATAGGTGAGGAAGGAAGAGTACACTCAGCATCCAAATACCACCAAAACGTGTAAATTCGCCAAAGGATGTTCCGATTGGTTTCAACTTGGCAAGACCGCCAGTCTCCATCGTGACATCCGTTTGTGGAAAACGCTTGAATCTGCACACTCTTCTGGATGTAGAATAGTCTAGCACATATGAGCAGTGTTTAGAGGTAGGGGACTCTCATGAATGTTCTCTTTCTGAGGATATAGAGTATAAATGGAAAATCAAAGTATAAGGGAGAGAAGAAGAAGAATAGCTGGTCAGGAGTTACTTCATCGTGTATCCTTCTGTGTGTACCGCTTATTAGTCCCCTACCGGTGTACACCGGAGGGGACTATAGGTTTGCACGCCGTCCCTCCGTCCGTCACCGCAAAGAACAGTTTTCCGGACTTTTTTTCTAAACGCTTAATGCTATTGATTTCAAACTAGGCACATGGTTTCCTCATGATAAGTTACAGGTCAAGTTCGAACTTCACGACGTTTCGATCATTTTTAACAAAGTTATGGCACTTTGAACTTTGGTAATTCTGATAATTCTGATGATCCTTAACTCAGTGCCATTTTAAGTTTTAATTTCCTTTAAAAACCAATTTCTTTGCAATAATAGGACCGACTGAGATAAAATTTTCACCATATGGTGGACTCGGTCTGTAGAATATTTTAATGGCAGGTAATTATGACGTCACAGGTCACGTGGTTCGGTCGCCATATTGTTTTTCGTGAAAACACGAAAACCCCTTTTTCTTTGCACCGGTGCAACGGCTGAACACATCGAGGCCAAACTTTGCAGGCAGAATCGCATACCCATGACGAACAAAAAAGTCAGCGAGCATGACGTCATGCGTCACATGGTTTCAGAGTTATGACGTTTTTAAGCATGAACCTTTAAAACCGAGCTCCTCCCTCATTTTTGATCCAATCGAGGGGAAACTTCACAGATCTGTTCAGCACTAAAATGTCCTTTTGGAATTTGCGATAGGGCACGTGGTTTGGCAGATATCGTTAATTAAACGAAAATATTTTTAAAATGGATATCTCTTGAATCGCTAGTACCTCAGACCGTGAGTTGGTAATAATTTATATAATTCACAGTGCAATACGTGCAGGCCGCTCCACGGAGCGACCTTGCGGGCTTATCAACGAGGCGAGGCGTGACACACGTGTCTCAGCATACCTCAGATCAAGTTTGAAAACCAGCATCAACCGTGCATAAATTTGCATATTCGATCATTTTTGACAAAGTTATGGCACTTTGAACTTTGGTGGGGGACATGTATTGCAGCACAATACTCAGAATGCTTGTTTTACTTGACAAAACCTCAACTTTGGAGTTCACCGGCCTCCTGGTGCAGATCGAATAAATAACCTTGGGGTGTTGTGACAGGCCTCAATCGCCAAAATTAAGCTGCCAGTGCTTTAATTCGACGTAATCATCCTTTATAAGCAGGAAATATGTAAGCCAAACATGGGGTCAACAGAGGTGTACAAAAGATAGAAATCCTGGGTTTATTGTTGCATGAAATGTATAAACTCAGGAAAGAATATCTATACAAAAAGTGAATCTCGTGCTCTGAGCAAGTAGTTACATTCTTCATTTCCTCCATTCCTATCTGCAACTCCTCTGAAAGCACGTCCTCATCTCCTAGATTCTCTCTGCTATTAGTAATGCCCCTGACTGTTCTTGTGTAAATGTTAAAGCAGGGTAACTTTTGAATAAGCCTGCCATTTCGCTTTCATCACCAACCTATCTCCCATAATGGCCTCACGCTTGTCTTAACCTGTTCTTCACCCCTTATGTACTTCAATACAATGGCTTGCTATTATCTTATTCTTAGTCATATGTTTCTCATGTTTTCTTTCGATTTGCTACGTAGTCATTTTCTGAACTAATCTAATGTAAACTTGTGTATGACAAATTACAGCTCACAGATCTAAGTAAATGTTGGACAGCCAAGTCACAGAACTGTCTGTTGTTAGGTGGATTTCCCTAAATCCTTCATCAAATTTCCATAGGTGATACTGTTGGGGATTTCATACATTTGTCTTTGTTACCAGGCAGCCCTCGAGCATTCTGGGAACTGAACAAAGCTCGGCAGCACCGACCCCTAGCCTGTAATAACATAGCCTGTTGTTGAAGTTATGCAAGGCTCCCATCTTGGGCAAAGCTGCGTGGACGAGAAGATAGCTTTTCCCTTACTAAACAGCCCCCCAATTGTTATGCCTTTCCTCTTACCTTTAAAGTCTCCTTTCATTATTTTCTGTACAGTATATAAACCCTGGCCTGCTGTGTCCTAATTGAGAAGCTGGGCCGTTACTTGCTTACACGGCAGCTTTCCCATGTACATGTATCCCCTCCCTTTAATAAATTATCCTGTAACTGTCTCAGTTTGGTCAAATGATCATCTCTGGGGGAGGGGGGAGGGGAGAGTGCTGGGAGGTAAATCCTCGACAATACTTATTCACAAAGTTATGAATAGTCTGATCTGGGTGACCACGGGGGGCTGTCTTTGAAATTCCATTGGTGGAGGTGGTGTGATGTCCTTGCATGGAGAGTGCGGAACCTGTTGAGCTGCTTCTGTGGGAGGTCGAAACCTGGAGACTCTTCTGTCGGATCACTCAACAGTTCTTTGTTAACAATGTTGTCCGTTCAGAGCTTACGCCATTTGCCCTTTGTGTTTAAAAAAAAACCCCCGCATCACTCAAAACATTTGCAGAACCCTTGGAATGTTTGCATGACTCGAGTCGCATAGTTGGTAGATTCTGCAGGTCTTCATGGATTGGAAGGTCTGGGTTGGCTTTGATGCAGTCAAACACTCTCGGCGTTCTTGCCTTCCAGCACCCATCAGGGGGTGGGGTGTTAAACAGGACTGGAAGCCACAGTGTTGATTTCAGTGTACCGCTGATTCCTTTCCAGAATTTTTTCAGCTTTTCCTTTTCAGGGGGAGTTGATACATTCTGGTTTCATTTCCCCAATTGACTGTAGAATCTCTTTGGGTTACTCTCAAATATGTGTTTTTTTTTTCCTGTCGTTTCCTTCTTCCTAGTTTGTTATAATCGTCCTTGCTATCATTTCTATTTTGAGTTTGTTTTCAGCACCCAAACACTCGAGGTCTTTGTCTTCGATTTTGTATTTGTTTTTTTATTCTTTGGATTCTCTTTTTTTATTTTTGGGTGGCCGTTTCCTTTCCTGAACTGGCGTATTTGTCCTACTTCCTCCTCAGTTGCTCTGTGTCTCCAAGGTGGAATTTGGTTTCTATCTGTAGGGCCTGGTTTTTTTCCTCTTCTGGTGTTGTTTCCACGTTACCTTTTCTTGAGTGAATAGTGCCGATGCGAAACAGAGATTGATTTCTTTCAAGGTGGATGATTTTGAGTGTGTGTGTGTGTGTGTGTGTGTGTGTGTGTGTGTGTGTGTGTGTGTGCTGTATGCATACACACAGGTTACTTTATGCAGCTTTTTTGGCTGGGAGGGAATGTGAGTTAATTTATGGAAATCTTAGCCACCTAGGGTAATTGATTTGATGAGAGCTGATTGGTTATTCCCTTCAATTACGGGTGATAGGCGTGATTGCATCTTATGTACTGTACTGTATCTATAAAGCAACTGATCTGTTCCTTGTTTCCAAACCCTTGGGCCAAATTCCCTGAAATTTGCTACAATGCATTATCATCATAACATAAGGTTTAAATTCTTAATCAAATTAATGTAAACATTAAAATTGCGCTTTGGGAAATTGAGCCTCAGGTGCTCCCTTTGACATTCATGTTGGTGTAGCTTGGACTGCACCTGTACATTAGGTCGTTAGGTCAAATCGAAGAAGAAGGGATTCTATTGGAATCAAATCCAAAACAGATAGATATTTATTTCCCACGGGCCGAATGGAAATTAATGTACAAAGGTTCCAGTCTCCACCAAATGTAAGAAATGGTCACATGATCCTGCACGACCTGAAAAAAGGAAATGAGGCCTTTTGGCCAATCATTGCAGTATTGAACTCCCAAATACATGTTTGCTTCAGGTGTAAAACGTCTATTTCTGGGTTCAGACTTTTTCTGCGTGTTCTATCAGTTTTTTGGGGGGTTTTTTTGTATACAAGATCGAGGCTCGTGTATAAGAGATGGTGGTGAACAGCTGTTTTAAAGACCTGGAGGGAGGAGTGGGATTGAAGAGAGTGAGGGAGTTTGTTCCAGAGGTGGGAGAAAAGAGGAATGAAAGAGTGAAGGTGAGCAGAGAGTCTTGATTTTGACAGTTTCACCAGAAGAGGGTTGCCGGCAGATCTTGTGCGACCTGTAGGAATATTTGGGGGACAGAGCACAGATAGTACTGGAGGAGCTATGCCGGAGAGGAGTCAGTAGAAGACAGAAAGACCACCTACCTGCCTGCAGTGAGTGAGTGAAAGGCCAAATACCTCCTTTCCCCTGGGCTTATAATGTATTTATATGGTTTTGCTTATATATACACAAAGAATTAAGTTAAGCACCCCCCCCGTTTTTTTACAACCTCGCACATTACAAGTTTGTTGTCGTCAAAACAGTGTAATATACCCATGATATTGCTATATTTTCTGGAGAAGTGATATTATGGTCACATAAAAACATAACAATCATGCCGTTTTCAATATTTTATTCTGAATAATTTAAGGTGAAATTTTTTGGGAATTTTAGGCATATTTTCACCTCAATTTAAGTATGGAGCTATAGGTCCATCACGGACAGTGTGGATGACGTTTATGTTTTCTAACGTACAGTCATTGTTCTGAGAAGACCTCTAGCGATGTTTGCGTCAATAACGTGTGTAGGACCCACGTGATCGGATCACTGACTCAACCCTACGTCTCATAGACCCTGTAAGCCGTCGTATGCGTTGCTGTGGCAGGTTGTTCCATTCCCGATGTAATGCATGTTCCAATTCATCCAGATTGGCTATTGGAGGGACCATCTTCGCAATTTGTCGTCCCAACATGTCCCAAACGTGCTCGAGGGGGTTCAGGTCAGGACTGTACGCAGGCCAGGGGATGGTTGTCACAGCACCTTGCTCCATCCGATCACGTGGGTCCTACACACGTTATTGACGCAAAGATCGCTAGAGGTCTTCTCAGAACAATGACTGTACGTTAGAAAACATAAACGTCATCCACATTGTCCGTGATGGACCTATAGCTCCATACTTAAATTGAGGTGAAAATATGCCTAAAATTCCCAAAAAATTTCACCTTAAATTATTCAGAATAAAATATTGAAAACGGCATGATTGTTATGTTTTTATGTGACCATAATATCACTTCTCCAGAAAATATAGCAATATCATGGGTATATTACACTGTTTTGACGACAACAAACTTGTAATGTGCGAGGTTGTAAAAAAACGGGGGGGTGCTTAACTTAATTCTTTGTGTATATACCAATCTTAGTGAACATCAATCTTCTTGATGCATTATTAAATTGGTGTAAATAAATTGATCTTGATCGGGTGACAACTTGTTAGCCAAGAAGAAAGAAGGTTGGGAAGAGAATGAGATGAACCAGAAGAGAGGGAATAATCATTCACACAAATACGACCAATTGGTCAAACAAAATTTATTTTTTTCAAGTCACAGGTCACAAACTAAAATAATAAAATAACTACTGGTAATGTATAGTCAAAAACACTCACAATTACAAAGGGTAAAAGTAAGTTAATTCACATAACAGCAGTTATTCTTCAAGAACCAACTTTAGTGACGGCAAGGAGAAACGAAACCTACGTAACCACCGACTGTTCAGTGACAGTTTTATGACGTGTCCAAAGACCTCCCTGAAAGGTAGTTATATATTTATTCTACTTGTTATACATATTCCTGGTTCTTCTCATCAAAACCAAACCAATCAATTTGAGCCGATATTAAAGGCTCAAAGATCTAGTGTAACTATCCAACACGGTCTCGTAACTTTCTTCAGCTTCAGAGCAGTTTTCTCCAAAGTTTCTGAAGTTAGTATATTTTGGTTGTTTCACTATTGGCTTTTGAAACAGCATTTTGCTTATATTTATGAATGAACTTCATACTCATATTGGTAAAATAGTGTTAATGATCATACATGACAAAAACTCAACTTCCCATTGTCCGTTTTACACTCGGTGATGCACTTTACCAAAACAGTATGAAAATGGATGGGCACAGGGATTACCGCAAAACTATTAATTATTTCTGCTCATCATCGTGTCTAATTCTACTTCAGGCTATTATACAATCGAACCGTTTTACACATACGACTAAGGTTCATGCAAGACTATCAACTTCACAATATTAATGACATGGAGAAAAGGAAAGTAAAGAAAAAGGAGCATAAAGAGTTCACAATAGGGGTAATAAAAAGGAACACCTAATGGAAGTTGTTTTTTTTCCCCCACACTTTTTCAATCAACTTGTAAATGTATCTTAAACAATAGGATATATTAATAATAAAGAACAACTACTTGAACAAATTGGAAATAGTTTTCAATGTACAATTGTGGGTAATGTGTGCTCGATTTTTTGAGGCTGTGTGGAACACGTCCAATGAGAGCAGCACAAGCCTTAAGCTTAAAAAAACAAAAAACAAAAAAACCTTTGGATTTGGAATCTCACAGTTTTCTAGCTGAGACATACATTTGTTGGAGGTAATCATTATCCAAAAAAAACAAAAACCGTGGACTATATGACTAACATCCCCTCCCCTTCCCTCGTACACTCCACATGTTTTCCTCTCCTATGAGCCAAGCCTTTTTCTCACACCAACTTCCTTTAACGTTTTGCCCTTCTACTGTCTACCCTCTACCGAACATATGCTTTTCTCTCATTGTTCCTCTTCTTTCCTTTCTCATATTTCTTCATCTCACTTTGCTCCTCTCACTAATTACCCTACCCTCTCTTTTCTCATTGCAATACAGGACTTTCAAAATGACGTATTGATGCTAATGAGGCCTTTCACACACATGCGCTGTGTTTACACTCACTCACTCCTGCTAGCACAGGCACATTTAACCTGCCATTGTTCGGGCAAAATCTATAATTCAAATAGTCTTTCAAACATAATATTTGAATGAATGAAACGAAATTTGAATGAAACGGTGGCAATTTCAAAATGGTTAACCATAATTGTTGTATTCCCAGATGCAAATTAGACTAGCGGAAATATCCGCCAATAAGAGGCGTCAAGTTCCTGTTAATACCAAGCGTGCAGTGGCACATACACACAAACGCAAGCATGCACACACACACACTTCTCTTTTTAGTAACATATGCAAAAATCTAATATAATTTCTCTTATGACACCAAAACTGTTCAAACAACATATTTATAACAGCTGTGACTCCCCCTGCCTTCCAACATGATTAATAGTAAATGGCATCATTTTAATAGTAAAATTTAAACTTACCCAGAGCATTCACAAGCCTCAGATATGACCTGTCCATCGGTATTCAGAATCATCCAAACCAGATACGGCGTCTTCCTCCAACTCTTTCGTTGTGCAAAGGCAAACACTCCAGTTTCTCTCAGGTACTTGTCCAAGTATTTTTGGCTTCATTTAGTAGTTTTGTGAGTCATTTTAGGTAACAATCCTTATCACACACGCAAGCACGATAGCCGTTCACATGCTCTGACGGTCATTATTTCGAGGGGTTTCTATGCATGCACGCCGAGCATTCTGGGGCCAATTACCGTACATCATTTTGAAAGTCCCATATTGTGTCTAATATGCAAGTGACCCAGGAAGTGACCAAAATGGAATACACAACATTCAGGTTCTTAGAAGTATGGCTTGGTCACGTATCACAGAGGTAAAGTACTATTTAGCAATACACGTCACATAGATCCTTCATCTAACATCATAACTGCAGATAGCTGTACATCATCAAACCAGTAAAACAGTATTTATTTCACACAAGATATTTCAAAGTAACCAAACTCTCTTGATATCTTAACTAAATTAGGATTTTCTGCACCTTCTGCACATACAAAATTTTAACCATAATCGGACATCACATTTAACATACTTGGTTGTTCACACATTCGTAACTTCAATCTGCGAAAGTGGGAATTTTTTAAAGAAAAAAATAAAATAAATAAAAACCTAGAGAAAAGCTTAATGTAAATGTTAGTTCTAGGTCCTGTGCAACTTTCATAATACATTTGCAATCATAATTTATTGACCAAACAATGTATTTTCTGAACTGCCAATGGCAAAGAATATTACAGCCGTTATGTCGATAACCATCGCAGCATTTCATAGGAACGTGGATTGAAAAAATACAACAGCTTCAGGTATGGCAAGGAATGTTAATACAGGGGTAATTACAAGGAGGAAGGTAGAGTAAAACAGCCAGGTGAGGTCATTAATCGGTGAAAAGATGAAGATAAAAGGGAAAAAAAATTATGAAACATCATTAAAAAAACTATTGTTTTGAAATGGCTTGTTTTGTTTTTCTTCATTTTTATGCAACTACAGTACATTAAAGTAAACAATGACTTAAACTTATTGAAAAAGTTTCCTGATATAAATCCAAACATATGATAGTACAGCTGTAGGAATATGCATGGTATCGAACATTGCAGATTAAAGCTTCATACAGTACATATATTTTGTAGTAGTAACAACAAAAATGACGCCATCTTCAGAAATACAAAAAGTTACAACTAGTGGAAAACGTGTAGATATGGAGTTCACAAATAACAAATCACAGTGGGGAAGTCGTAACAACTTGCATTCCATCAGAGGAAGAAATGTATTTTCTATTCATTTACAAGGACTTTTGAGCAACTCTACCTGTACATAGTGGCTCATGGCTATCCTAAGTTGCTCATGATGGCATCAAGAACAAACCACAAAGTGTGGCCGACCGTCACCTGTCGATTAGATCGGACTATGCATGCAGAGTACTCCTTCGTATGAAAGCAATTACGCAATAAAACAAATTTTAAAAACTTAAAATGGTCATAGCCTGGGAGTTAAAATGGAGTTAAAAACAAGATTTCATCAACACTAATCACGTAATTTCCACAAGAACACTTTTATCATTAATAATGCTGAACTTGTCAATTGTTGCCTAAAAATGATTGGCCTTTTCTACTTTGCATTGTCACGGGTTTGTCTATCTGCATGATACTTTGTTTTTAAACCCTGGCTGTCTGTGTGGTATCTCATATGGACCTTCAAAGAAACAGACTGCGCAAATGCTTTTCCACATATGGGACATTTAAATGGTCGCTCGCCAGTGTGTACCGCCATGTGGACCTTCAAATTGCTCGAACGTACAAACGCCTTACCACAGACGGAACACTGGAACGGTCGCACGCCTTCGTGGCTCCTCATGTGGGCCTCCATCGTACCGGGGTACGCGAAAGCCTTGCCGCAGATAGTGCACTTGAAGGATCGTTTTCCCATGTGGCTGTTCATGTGAGCATCCAATGTTTCTGAAGACACAAATGCCTTCCCACAAAAAGAGCAAATGAACGGTCGTTTTCCCGTATGAATCCTCATGTGCACCTCCAAGTTATCTGTACGTGAGAATGCTTTATTACAAATGGTACACTTGTAAGGACGCTCCCCTGTATGAACCCTCATGTGTTGGAAAAATCTCGTTTTGCATCCACATCTGTAGTTACACTGATTGCACTTGTACTTTTTGTACGAGAAGTCTTTAGGGTGCCTCTCAATGTGATGTTTCAAAGTTGCTTCATTGTTAAATGTCTGGGAGCACCTGGAGCATGAAAACCGCCTGGAATTCTGCTTTGCTTTATCTGCCAAGACAGTGAGCAAGAGCATGTAAAATTAAGTTTTTTTTTTCTTTTATTTTCTTACATGATCAAAGGCTCGTACTGGAGCGCATGAACACACACACACACACACACACACACACACACACACACACACACACACACACACACACACACACACACACACACACACACACACACACACACACACACAAAGGTGGATACATCGAGACCTGGGAGGGCTTTGTTCCACCTTCTGAAACCCGAATTTGGAGATAACAACCAACGACACACCACAGGACTGCTAGACGAGACAAACACAGCCACTGAGCTTGGGGGAGTGCGGTCACTTCCTGGGGCACTCTGGGTACCACAACATTGGTGCCGCCTTTCTCACCACACTCAGTGGGGCATTTCCTAAGAAGGAGCTTCCTCCTCACCATGGATGCCAACTTATGCGGATTGTCCTTTTAAAAGCTGAACTTCAAACAAGGAAGCAGCACATACCATTTTTAAAGTCTTTGGTATGACTCGACAAAGGTTTGAACTACCGGATGCTCTAACCATTACACCAATGAGTCTAGTTAAAGTGACAGGCATCTCTTAAAACTGTTATACAAAAGGTACTTGGGCATCAAACAACTTCCATAATTTTTGTTACATTACTTTTTGGCAAATTAACATATATTTTGTCATGGTATTCTACAAATTTACTTTTGCTACACCTTTGAAATAGGTATGTTATACAATATTGTAAAATATAACTGAAGAAAGAGGTAATTTCGAAAATAATTTGCTCTACAAAGCAATTATATACTCACCAGCTAAGAGGAGAGGCTCATTGCTGCCATCAATGGAAATGTCACTTTGCTCTTCCTTTATCAAGGCATTGCTCATAGCCTCCTGAGAAGTCGAAGGAATGTTGCCTTGGAAATAGCCCACCTCCATCAGACGAATTTCACCTGCAAATTTCAATGTCAAAATATTGGCCTGTTTGACATTACTATCTGAAGCCATGGATCCGCATGATGGGATAATAGGTTCAAACCCCATATAATGTGTTGATTTGTCTATTGTTATTAATATCCTTATAAGTCATGCAAAATGCGATGTCTCCTAGTGCATCTGATTTATGTGCAAGTTCCTCCATGAGCCTCAATTTATCCTTTCCACACACCCGACCTGTACACCAAGTTTTGTCCGAATCCGTCCACAACTTTTCAAAATATCCTGCTGACAACCAAAGATGAAAACATAACTTCAGTCCACCTTTGGTGCAGGTAATTATGATCTCCACTGTTTTGGAGTTTGCAATAAAACGAATGTCACCAATGTTGGAGAAACTTGCCTAGAGGAGGAAAACTTTCTGTCTCTTCAGGTTCAATTTTCACCTCCACATCAAAAACTGCAAAAGAAAAGAGTTATAAATATCACAGAATCGACTTCCCCTGTATATTTCATCATCTCAGGGCAAACCAAAACCAAACAAAAAATATGTTTCCAATGCTAGTTTTTATGTGCTTGCAAAAGTAACTCTGGTTTTTGTGTACATTTAGATTTTCATGTTTCAATTTATTACCCAGCGCTCGCGAAGCAAAAAACGTGGTTAAGCAATCGGTTGCGTTCATACGTGTGGCGTCGTATGAACGGTGTACATAGTGGCTACGGTGTACGTACGTACGTCTGCATTAAAAAAATTCATTTCTCAGCAAGCGTTGGTCTGATTGACACGAAATTATACACCATAGAAATCCCTCCTGTATAATTTTTCGTGATAATTATTATGTCAGGTCACGTGGTATGGACGCCATCTTGGAAAAACGTTGCAGCTCTACATCTCCGAAACTGCTCAATGGTTCATTGTGAAGTACGCCCCATGGGGAATAAGATATTGTTGCGGGTGCGACGCCGGCCTTCTCCCCTTACCAAGGGGGGATTAGTCCCCTTGTCTTTGACTAGCCTGGCGGGACCCGGGACCTATGACGTCCCTTCCGGACAGCGCGAAATAGGATATTAGGACCAAATTCGCTATTACCTAAATACTCGCGCTGCCCTGGAAGCGAGGAAATAAGCCCCGCACGAACCACGTGTGTTGATACGCCAAGCGGTTTTGCGTACAATCTCCTAGTGCGTACAATCCGTGCCGTTATCACTTACTAGATCCCGATTCAAGCGGTTCTTATTCATACCACGCTTAGTCAATGGAGAAATCACAAAGGCGATCGAATTGGAAACAGGAACAACAAGATTTATTTACACTATTCACAATGATTCAGAAGCAGAGACACAGGGCAATCCTTACACAGTCTTACTTAATACCCAAAAGACTACGGGCCCATTTCACTCACACTCACACAGGGATTGTAGCTGCAGGATGATGGTCCGCGCGTCCAGGGATGGCTCTCATGCAGCTCCCTCCGGTCTCCGGCTCATCCCGTGCAGATGGATCCAGAAGGAAGGAGCTCGTAGCGCGCCGTTTGGACGCACAGGGTTATTACGGGGCGAACGGTAGGGGGTGGGCTCTGGTGCGGTTGGCGGTTAATCACTGGCGGCTATGGCCGCATTTACTCGCGTGGCTGGAATATTCGCTATTCGCCACCGGCGCGTTTGGCTGTGGCCGCGTACTCGTACAGCCAACGCCTCTTCTTCTTCCCCTCTGGCGCGTACGTAATATGGCGAGTTACAGTTCAAAGCCTCAAAGCGAGCGAGTCCTCAAATCCTCAAAGTGCTATCGCAACGAAGTTCTCTCCAAAAGTCCTTTTCGATGCGCTCCAACAAGTGCTCACAATGCGCTCGCCCCCTCAAGTCCAGTCCTCTCGATATGCGCTCGCTGTAAAAGTCCTTTCGAGGGCTTTTTGCGTGGGCTTATATAGCCCCGCCCCGCGAACCTTCCCGAACTCACCAGAAGTTCTCTGCCACGCCCTCTCACGCCATGCCGCCCGAGCCTGATTGGTTGATGACCCTTACCGTCCCGCTACCGCTGCGGCCGATCTCAACCCTCCTTTGGCTTTCGAGGCCCTGCCTCGTGTTAACTCGACTAGGGACAGCCAAATGGGGCGCGGGATGGATTCCACCCATCGAGGTGGAATTGGAGGATGGACGCAAAATGAACGGGACCTAATCTCATGTCTTTACACAACGCAGATATTAATAGGGGAAATGGCCTATACTTACACATACTATGATATAACTAATACTACAAGTGGGCCCATGTGTTGTTCGTGGAACTAACTATGAGGGGCAAACCCTTAGCATTTATTGAAGTCATATGTACAATCTCAAAACCGTAGCAATATGTTAATGATGTCATTGGTACCTTTATTATAACGTCATAATTCGACAAGTACAACGCTTGATTCGATCAGTATAATTTATTTTTCTCTGCAACTGTTCCGTTGTCATGAAATTTTCACCATCGGAGCGCCTCCTTCTGTAGATTTTTTAGTGATAATTATGACGGCATGTGTCACGTGGTATGGGCAACATCTTGGAAAAACCGAAAAATGTTGCACCGTTATATATCCAAAACCACTACATGGAAAAAATTGAAACGTGGCTCATTGTAAAGAACTCCGCATGGGGAATAAGTTTTGTTAACGACGATGTCATTGGTGCTTCAATTATGGCGTCATAATTTGACAAGTGCAACGCTTAGTCCGATCAATTTGAAAAAAAATTGAGCGTGATCTAATGCAGCAATTATATTGGAGAATGTAAATGTATGACATCATCGATCACGTGGTCTGGCAGCCATATTCAATCAAATTAAAAAAAACCCTTTAAACAAAACAGAAGAGTTGGCTCACACCAAGTTGACTGTGGGATAAGTATTCAATGAATACCATCCAGTTCCATTTGTTCTTTCCTGGGAATCCTGAAACCTCTTAATTAACAATAAACCCTGACATAATAACTATCAAAATACAAATCATAGAACTATGAAACTTTTAGTTGTTACATGCAGGGGATTTACGTTGCAGTGAGAGCCTCCATTGGTGGAGAAGTGTTATTGAAATTGCCACTGATTATTTTCGTCCTGTCAGTTTGACCTTGGTGGAGTGGGCCTTGTCATCATGTGGGGGAAGTAATCTGTTAATCAGTTATATTCAGAGTTTAGCTCTTTAGCTCTTTCACGAGTGTTAGCTCGTGATAGAGGTCAGAGTGTTAGCTCTTTCACGAGCCTCGATCTTGTATACAAAAAAGAAAGAAAAAAAAAGGTGTCCCCAAGCTTGCATTTACCACCAATTTTCTACTTCCCCTCCTAACATTCAAATTCCGCTATCCATCCCAGCCAAGTTACTTTGCCATTGTTATTTCGACACAGATTTGGGGGGGATCGTTTCATATTGCGCATGGACACACTGTGGCAGGTGGTGTAAGATGCCCGCTACAACCCACAGGGTTGTCTGTGATCTATCCACTAAATGCTGAGTATCAAGTGGGGAAGCAGTATGTATCATTTTTAAAGTCTTTGGTATGACTGTGCCATGGTCGGAGTCGAACTACCGACCTTCCAGATTCAAAGCGGACACTCACAATGCCACAATCACAGTCTGATAAAGTTTAAAGTCTGGTAAAATATTGAAAAGTTTTCTGTAAAATTTATAGGATTTGGTATTTGGAAAAAGCTTTTTCTTTTACTTTTCCCCTCTCATTCACCAAGCCAAATGCCTGACAATTGATGGATTTTGTAATGCTTGGGCTGGCAAAGGTATGACATATTCATGCAATGTCTCACTCTTGTGATAGCCTCGATTGTTGGACATGGAGGCATGCAGCACAACTGATACCTGACTTTTACATCAAATTAATTTGTGTGATAAGCCTAAATATTCATTTGAAACTTGTGGACATTTAAAGGATATATAGTTTGTAGCTCTATATCAAAGTGTAAACCTTTCCTTTGAGATTCCCTTTAAAGACAGATAGTTAGAACTTCAAGCTACAACACAGAGGAAGGGGCATATACTGCAGACCAAAATAATTTCATATTCCAGCATGGCTCCAGAATGCTTAGTTTTCCAAGCAAAACGAAAAAAGTGATGCTTAAAAACAACTTGGGTCGAAAAACAAACCTAACTAGAACTGCCACTTTAAAACTGCTGGCAGTGATGACCGGTTTACTCGCACCCACTTTTGATGCAACCCCACTGTTGATACAACCCCACTTTTGATACAACCCCACTTGTGATACAACCCCACTTTCATTGGACATGCTTTGACACAACCCCCTTGGATACAACCCCGACACACACACACACACACACACACACACACACACACACACACACACACACACACACACACACACACACACACACACACACCCCCACACCCCTCCCCCCACACGCACACCCCTCCAAACACACACACACACCCACACACACACACACCCACACACACACATCACTCCCCCCCCCCCCCCCCACACACACACACACACATCCCTCCCCCCACACACACACACACATCCCCCCTACACACACACACACACACACACACACACACACACACACACACACACACACACACACACACACACACACACACACACACACACACACACACGCACACACACATACACACATCCCCCCTAACCCCACCCACACCCCTCCCCCCAAACACACACACACACACACAACCAACCCCCCCCCCCCCACACACACACACACACACACACACACACACACACACATCCCTCCACCCCCACACACACACACATCCCCCCTACACACACACACGCTTATTTTTCAAGATATGCAGGTTGCAAGGTCAGACATATATATGGTGGCGGCCATCTTGGATTTTGACGTGGCGACCCAATTTTCGATAGCGTTCTTCCTTGTGCCTAGATACACCCACACACCAAATTAGAAGTTGCTACTTCGCTTATTTTTCAAGATATGCAGGTTGCAAGGTCAGACATATATATGGTGGCGGCCATCTTGGATTTTGACGTGGCGACCCAATTTTCGATAGCGTTCTTCTTTGTGCCTAGATACACCCACACACCAAATTAGAAGTTGCTACTTCGCTTATTTTTCAAGATATGCAGGTTGCAAGGTTCAGACATACATGGTGGTGGCCATTTTGGATTTTGCCGTGGCGACCCAATTTTCAATAGCTGGCGCATGCGCAGATGGGTTGCACTGCGATGCCACTGAAAAGCGGCTGAGAAAACCGTGCATGCGCAGATCGCGGACATGATTCATTTCGATTTCCATCTTTATTTAATTTCCGAAAAGACGTCTGCATTCGAAAATCGCGTGATGACGTCACGACGTAAATGCATTTCTTCATATAACTTCAGATCGGCTGGATGGATTTTGACGAAATAAACGGCATCGTGTAGGGCATTTAATTGCACAAATTTCAAGACCAATTACGACCATGACAGCCATTTCCTTCTCGCACAGCACCAAACATTCTAATGCGTCAATCCCGTCAACCCTGCGCATGCGCAGGTGGTGTGACGAAGCACTTAAACGCTGAAAAAATCGTGCATGCGCAAATGGTAGCGCTGAATTGGAAGGTCACATGTGCACGCTTACGTAATATGTGGATGGATGTTTGCGTATGCGCAAATGGGCCACTGTATGTTCGTGTATTACTTACGCGCTGTGATGGGCGGGGCGTATGGTGTTCATGAAATGGTCAAATGCGGAAGTGCTGGAAGCAGTTGCGATGGTGTCGCACGATCTCTTCTCGCGGTCCACAAGATTATCACAGAGAGGTGCAGCTTCCAGCGTTTCTAGATCTGATCCAGGCCTATCCAACGAGACCAGTCCCAGCATTCTAGGCCCAATGGTTGTCTCAGACGGACCCGACAACGGACGTGTTTGTTTTAACTCGAGCCGATTCGATCAGAGACGTGCTGGCGAACATAACCAGTCATATATTTTGAACGCGTGGCTCGACTTTTACAAAATAAACTTTTTCTTGCAGGGCTTAACCGTGCGCGTCCTGGAAGTGAATCTTCTTCTTCAGTCCTCATTACTTTCAGTGAAATACGATCGAGTTAAAAATAGTCAGAATTTGAGCAAATCTGTTTCATTCGTTTGTTAATATGCCTCATCTATTAGAAAATCTGCAATTATAATTTTTTTGAGGTTGAAATGACCGCGGGAGATCGCGTTATAATGATGACGTCCTGGATGGACATCTTCTTCTTCAGTCCCTCATTACTTTCAGTGAAATACGATCGAGTTAAAAATAGTCAGAATTTGAGCAAATCTGTTTCATTCGTTTGTTAATATGCCTCATCTATTGACAAATCTGCAATTATAATTTTTTTTGAAGTTCAAATGACCGCGGGAGATCGCGTTATCGTGAGCACGTTCTGGAAAGACAAAATGGTGTGTTTCTTCTTCTTTCAACAATAAAGACATAGCTTCGCGACCGTACATCCAATCATCTTGAAAGTTTGCACACTTGTTTCGCTTGATGAGAGCCACATTGCATTAAAAATTCAAGTCGATCCATGCAGTGGTTCAAGAGTTACAAGCTTTTAAAAAATTAAAATTCCATTATTTATTGCGGCCAAACCATGTGACTTATCAAAACGTCTCAAGTAACGATGAAACATCCCCCCATGAGGAACATTTGTGTAAAGTTTCCACTCGATATCTCCACAAATTATGGAGGTGATTCCATTTCTAGTTTGAAATTTTAAAACGTCATAACTCTGAAACCACGTGTCGGATGACGTTGTGCTCGCTGACTTTTTTGTTCGTCATGGGTATGCGAATATGCATGCCAAGTTTGGGCTCGATCCGTTCAGCCGTTGCGGAGAAAAAGGGGTTTTTGTGTTTTTTCACGGAAAACAAGATGGCGGCCGAACCATGTGACGTATGACTTCGAAAATTTTTGCATTCTGAGTTTTTTTTAACTAAGCATCTGGGAAAAAAATCCCATTTTCGGGGGAGAAAAATTGTGTTTGACGAATTCTAACCTCTTAACGTTAGCATTTTTGATATACTCAATAAACATGTTTTTTGTTCCCATTGCAGAGTTCTTTAGAATGAGCCATTCCTCAAATTTTTCCATTGAGCCGTTTCGGAGATACAGAGGGGCAAAGTTGAAGGTGTTTTACAAGATGGCGCCCATACCACGTGACCTATGACGTCATAATTAGCATTAAAAAATTCTACGAGCCTAGCCGATCATTTGATGAAAATTTCCTGTCAATCCGACCAGCGGTTGCTGAGAAACTTAATTATGAAGTTTTCGGAGGTGCAAAATAGGGCGGAAGAATAATAATAAGAAAAACTCTAGCAGTAATAATAGGTTACTCTCCATTTATGGAGAGTAAACCTAACTAGAACGTCACTCGGAAGAGCGCACACCTCCGCCAGGCCGAACAGTCTACGTTTTGTATCCTACTCATAGGCCGTATATAGGTCCGGACCTTGACCAAAATTGAATCAGCTTGTTCTCGTCACCAACCCAACTCATCCACCTCTTGTCATAGGATGAGTGGGGAAGTGTCTATGGAGCGAATTCACGCGGAATTCGTCCACAACTTTTTGAAACATCACGCTATATATCGCTTTGGCCCTGTCTCGCAATTGTGAAATCACTTTAAAAAAATAAAAATTTCGGTTCTGCGGATTCTGTTCTTCAGCCAAATAAAATCGATTCGTCCTCACACACTCAACCTGTCTATCAAATTTCGGCCGAATCCATCAATAACTTTTTGAGATATCATGCTATATATTGATTTTAGCCCAATCACTCATTGGTGAAGTACTCTGGTCCAGATTCGGATCTTCATCAAAATCTAATCGATTCGTCCTTGTCAGACACCCAACCTGTCCACCAAGTTTCGTGCCAATCCGTCCATAACTTTTTGAGATGTCCTGTTCACAGACAAACAGAGTTGAAAACATAACATCAGCCCACGAACAAACAGGTGAAAACACAACCTCAGCCCACCTTCTGTGGCGGAGTTAATAATACAAGGCAGTTCTACCCAAATATTTGGAATATTTGCAGTCACAAGCCCTGTAATCAGAAAATAATTTAGCGAAGAGCCCTTTACAGTATGCCATGTGTGCTTATTGGAATTAAAAGTGTACTTACTGTTTGAATGGTGAGCAGTATTGCTGGCCTCTTTGATTGCAGGTCCATCTCGACCATCATCCTGGATCAAAACTCCTTGGGAGGTTGAAGGGGTATTGCTTTGGAAATACGACATGTCAAAATTTGTTGCTGCCGCAAAGCTTAAAGAGGTGCCTGCTGAAGATAAGAGTGAGGTAAGACATTTTGTTTTTCAGACCATTTCATAACATGCTTCAATCCATTTTAAGGGCTTGTTCGATTTTACATATATACCTTGAAATGAAGGGAAATGCATAATTTGTCAAAGACAAGCATGCGTTGGTTCTCGGAAGCTCCCATTTTCCCCAATTGACTTGAATGTTAAATAGGGGAATAACACAGGCCTGGTGTTGGCCTAACAGTTAAGATGCCTGGCTTGAGATGTTAGGACCCTGAGTTCAAGACCCCGTCATGCTGTTGAATTAACACCAGGTGGGTTGACTCAGCCAGTCATCCTTCTGAGGTTGGTAAAATGAGTGCCACATGACTGGTTATAGAGAGGCATTGCATCAGCGGCATCTATGCCCCAGAAAACGATGCAACCAGCAGCCGCAGGCTGCACCAGGGTAATAACTATTTGACCCATGCCAATAAGGAGTAAAATTGCATCAGCTGAAGCAATCTCTTATTCTCATAACATATTGTTGCGGACGCGGTTAAAGATGTTATTTTGACCGAGCGGTGGTATTACCGCGACCGAACAGTGCTTCCTTGATTAATACCCGATTTGCCCCAAACTTTGGCCGGATCGCGCCACCGCTATTCAATCGGGAAAACTCTAAAGCGACCGAATACAAAGAGGAAGAAGACGTACAGAAGAGTAATTGGATTTATTATTTACACATATAAGTAGGAAGGAAGCAGTCACGTTTATTTACAGACGAGATTAGATACACAGTGCAACGCTAGCTTACCTACAGTCTTAATTAACCCAGGGACAGAACAAACAAGGACAGACTCACGCGGGGAATGATGATAGGACTGGCGGGAGATGGATGGCTGGCCGGATAGGGAGGTCCAACTGGTCCTGCAGCCGATCGACTCATGGGCAGCCGCCGCTTCTTCGCGGCCCTGCTCCAAACTGCCGTCCAGGCCTCACGCTGCTGTGGCTGCAGTTTCGGTGGCTCCAGCTGCAGCAAATGCAGTTGCGGTGGCTCGAGCTGCAGTTCAACTCTGGACTTCTTGGTTGGACTCAACTCCTTGGACTCCCTCTCATCTCTCGGTAAAGGCTCATCTCCTATCTCCTTTTGGAAACGCCCTGCCTGCGGGTTATATAGGCCCCACCCCTCAACCTTCGCGAACCTCCTCGATGTTTCTCTCCACACCCTCTCCAAGTCCAACCCCTTGTTCGTGGTTGGTTGAGTGGGGCTGACTCACTCCTCCCCTCTATGACGAGGTGGGGACCCGCCTTTCTTCCCCAACCCTGCCTCGTGGTCAATGGCGGATGAAGAGAAAACCGCCCAAAATGCAGTTGGCAATGCGAATAGCAATTGACGAAAAGGGGGGATGGAGGTTTTGGGAATGGGAATGAAGGGAATCTATCTCTTTCACTGGTGCAATGGAGTATTTCAATTAATGGGAGACACAGCCTTACCCTAAAACACATAATAAGATATAAGCTATCGAACAGGGGTAGTCTATGATTAGCTGTGGTGTGGATGCTTTATGGACTAATTATGGGACGCCCTTTGACCTTTACACAGCTCCGGAGGCAGGAGGCACAGAATAACAATAATAATAATACACACAATAAAAAAAATACAGTCCTCATATCCGCAACAATATCATAGAGATGTTTTAGTATGCCATATATATTATTTATATATTTTGGTTATCCCACAAATTAAAATACATCTGAATTTGTGATCAAGGTCAACATGCTGGTTCTGGGGCACTCATTTTTTGTCATTCATTTTAATATACATTACATTGTTGTGGTTCTCGAAAATGCACCCCCGGGGGGAAGCGCATCCATTTGTACTATGCAGGGGTAGGCAACCCAAATACCAAGAAGAGCCATTTTTTCAAATTTGGTCAAAAAAACAATATTTTAAGAGCTGCAAATGTATGTAAACCTCTATTTCAAAAATCCAAAATCACTGCTCATCTCCACTCTTTTTTTCCTGCCTATGGAATCGACTTCTGCACATTATCTTCAATGTCATTCTTCTCTCCAAGTCTTTAAGACAGCTGTTCATCACCATCTCAGACAATACCCCATGCAGAACCATTATCTTTTATCACCTCCGCCTACCCCGTCAACGCGAGACATATTTTATACCCGAGATATGGAACCCTCAAGTCCATTCTGTATCCACAATGTCCACTCCCTCTTTCCTCCCCACTTCCCTTGTTTGTACAAGTCTCCCTCTATTTTGTCCTTCAACCCTGCTGTTGGTGTTTCCCTCCCCTTTATTCTGTTCCTTTTGTTCTGTTGTGTGTCATGTGTTTGTGGTTTATAACAATTGTTTTTACTTCCGGTAAGGGGTTTCCATGACATGGCACAGTAAGCTATTTATTCACGTTAACATGGCGTTTATCCAAGGAGGAAAAACCCATTGGGGGTAGGGGATATTAATAGTATCAAGACTATTTTGTAATAACATTAATATTATGCTATTGTCTTTAGTGTTGTTATTACATTTATTATGAGAAGTGGCTTTGGAAAAACGCCACGATAAACTATTTTAGCACGCGGTGCTACGCGCGTGACTTGCTACCAAGGAGGAAGCGGACAACGCGGTAAGTTTATAGTTCTTTATTCCAAAGAGGTCACTGTAGCACTGGCGCGCTCCGGGCTGCGCGCCCGGTGTATATCCTGAGGCCACGCCTACCCCTCGGGCGTGGCCGCCGCCCACTTGGTGTGCAGAATGATGTCACCACGCCAGTGGGCTTTCGTGTCCGCCACACGCGCCCCCCCAGAATTCCCGTGCACCTGGAGGGCCAGTTTGCGGGGCAAACGGATGACCCGGCCGAAGCGCCCTCTGGCGACCGGCGGCGTCCGGGGTGCAGGGATGCCAGGTGGGATGCCCCCAGCTGTACCCGGGATGGGTGCCGGACCGGGGGGCGGCGTGCCTGCGGTGCTGGGCGGTGCCGGGGGTCCGCCCGCAGGGGGGCGGCCCCGACGCGGGGGCCGAGCCACCGGCGGTGGGTGGTCCACGTCGAGGTGGGCCGGCTTGAGGCGGTCTATGGAGACCCGGTCAGGAGTGCCGGCGATGTCCAGGGTGAAATGTTTCACCCTGGTCTCCAGCACGTGGAAAGGCCCGTCGTACGGGGGCCGCAGTGGTGTCCGGTGGGCGTCGTGCCGGACGAAGACGTACTCCGCGGTGCGAAGCTCCGGGGCGACGTGTGTAGGAGGGCGCCCGTGGTGCGCCGTCGGCACCGGGGCGAACCTCCGGGCGGTCTCCTGCAGCGCAGAATGCACCTGCGCCGCGGACCAAGGTGCCGTGGGGTCGGGGAGGAACTCGCCCGGCACCCGCAGCGGTTGTTCAAAGACCAACTCCACCGCGGATGCGCGCAGGTCCTCCTTGGGCGCCGTCCGGAGGCCCAGCAGGACCCAGGGGAGCCTGTCGACCCAGCCGCCGTCGCGGAGGGTGGCCTGGAGCGCGGCCTTCAACGAACGGTGGAATCGCTCGCACAGGCCGTTGGCCTGGGGGTGGTAGGCCGTGGTTCGGTGCAGCTGGGCCCCGAGCCCCCGCGCGACCGCGGCCCAGAGCTCCGAGGTGAACTGGGGGCCGCGGTCGGACGAGATGTCCGAGGGGGCGCCAAACAGGGCGACCCAGGTGGCGATGAACGCCTGCGCGACGTCTGCCGCCATCGTCGCCGCCAAAGGCATGGCCTCCGGCCACGGGGTGGTGCGGTCCACCATGGTGAGGACATGGGTGAAACCCCGCGAGGGGGGCAGAGGTCCCACCAGGTCCACGTGAACGTGGTCGAACCGACGTTCCGGCACCGTAAACGGGGCCAAGGGGGCCTGGGTGTGTCGGTGCACCTTTGCGCGCTGGCACGCGAGGCACGTCCTGGTCCAGCCGCGGACGGCCTTCTGGAGGCCATGCCAGACAAACTTGTCGGCGACCAACCGCTGGGAGGCCCTCGTGCCCGGGTGGGACAGGCCGTGGATGGCGTCAAAAACCTGGCGCTGCCAGCCTGCGGGCACGATGGGGTGAGGCCGCCCGAGGGAGACGTCGCAAACGAGGGCCGTGCCCGCGCCGTCGAAGGGCACCTCGGTGACGCGGAGGCCTGTGACGGCGGTCCGCAGGGCCTGGACCCCGGGGTCGGCGGCCTGGTCCGCTGCCATCCGGGCATAGTCGATGCCAAGGTGGACTGCGTGGGCGACGGCCCGGGAAAGGCAATCGGCCACCGGGTTGTCCTTTCCCATGACGTGCCGGATGTCCGTCGTGTACTCGGACACGGCCGCGAGGTGACGCTGTTGCCGGGCCGCCCACGGCTCGGCGACCTTGCCCATCGCGAAAACCAGCGGCTTGTGGTCGACGAAGGCCGTGAACGCACGGCCCTCGAGCAGATGGCGGAAGTGCCTGACCGCCAGGGTGAAGCCCAAGCAACTCGCGGTCGAAGGTGCTGTAACGGCGTTCGGGCGGGCGAAGCTGCCGGCTGAAGAACGCCAGCGGTTGCCAAGCTCCATGCACCCATTGCTCGTACACCGCGCCCACCGCGTAGTCCGAGGCGTCGGAGGTGAGGGCGATCGGTGCATCGAGCGCCGGGTGCGCGAGCATGGTGGCGTTGGCCAAGGCGAGCTTCGCGCCCGAGAACGCCGCGTCCATCTGCTCGGTCCAGGTAACGTCACCTTTGCCCGGCTTCCCTCGAAGGGCCTCGTGTAAGGGGCGCAGGAGCTGGGCGATGCGGGGCAGGAACCGATGGTAAAAGTTTACCATGCCCAGGAACTCCTGGAGCTCCTTGATCGTGCGGGGGCGCGGAAACCCCTTCATCGCCTCCACCTTGGCCGGTAGGGGGACGGCCCCATGCCTGGTGACGTGGTGCCCCAAAAAGTCGATTTCAGCGACACTGAACCGGCACTTGGCGGGGTTCACGATGAGGCCATGCTGGCCCAGACGTTCGAAGAGCGTGCGGAGATGGTGAAGGTGCTCTTCGTGGGACGCACTGGCGACGAGGATGTCGTCCAGGTAGACGTACAAAAAATCCAAGCCGCGCAAGACGCTGTCCATGAGGCGCTGGAACGCCTGAGCCGCATTTTTCAAACCGGAGGGCATCCGAAGAAATTTGAAAAGCCCGAATGGCGTGATGACAGCCGTCTTCGGGATGTCCTCCGGCCTGACAGGGACCTGATGGTAGCCGCGTACGAGGTCCACCTTTGAAAAGAAGGACATATTCGCCAAGCGGGCGGAAAAGTCCTGAATGTGGGGGACGGGGTAGCGGTCGGGGGTGGTGGCGTCGTTGAGGCGCCGGTAGTCCCCGCACGGTCGCCATCCCCCGCCGGGCTTGGGCACGATGTGGAGCGGGGAGGCCCACGCGCTCTCGGAGCGCCGCACGATGCCGAGCCGCTCCAGCATAGCGAACTCCGCTTTAGCTACGGCGAGCTTCGTCGGCTCGAGGCGGCGTGCCCGGGCGTAGACCGGTGACCCGGCGGTGGGGATGTGGTGTTCCACCCCGTGCTTGACGGTCCCCGCCGAGAAGGTCGGCCGCGTGAGGGCCGGAAAACCCGCGAGGAGGCGGGCGAATTCGTCCGCTGCCGGAAGCATACAGATGAACCTGGCCGGAACGGAACCGCTCAGCAAGCCGCTCGATGAGCCGCTCTGAGCCGCTCAACGAGCCGGGCAGCGCACACGCGAGCGAGCTGAACGTCTCAGCCTGGACAAGCCTTCTGCGCTATACATCGACCAGTAATCCATTAGCACATAAGAAGTCCGCGCCGAGCAGTGCCATGGGCACGTCGGCCAAAACGAACGACCAACGGAAAACCTGACCTCCGAACCGCAGGGAGAGACAGCGTTTTCCGTACGTGCGTATAGACGTACCATTGGCCACAAGCAGCACGGGACCTCGGCCCGCGGTGTGCTTGTCGGACGTACCGGCAGGAACGACACTCACCTGCGCTCCCGTATCGCACAGGTAACGGTGCCCGGACAAGGTGTCCGTTATGTACAGCAGGCTGTTGGAATTGCCGACGCTCACCGTTGCCACCGAGCGCCGGCTCACCCGTTTCCCGACCTGCCGAATGAGCACGGCGGGCGACACTGCCGAGCCTCGTGGCCGAACTTGGCGTGGAAGAAACACCAGGCGGGCAGCTGCGGCGTCGGAGGCCGTTGTTTTCTTCGCGGCGGTGGTGGTGGTGGTGGGCGGGGCGTGACGGCTGACATGAGGTGCGGTGCATCGGGGAAAGCTTCGGGAGCCTCGGGAGCGGCAACCGCGCCAAGACTCGCCTGCGTGTCCAAAGCCGCGTAGTATTTGTCGGCCTCAGCAGCGAGCGCACGGGGTTCCGTTAACGCGGAACCAGCCAAAGCGATGCGGACTCGTGCTGGCAGCTGGCGTCGAAACAACGCCCGGAATAGAGCGTTCGGGGTTTCGTCGCCCATGAGCGCCAGCATATGGTCCATACGGACCGACGGTCGCGTGTCCCCGATCTCGGGGAGGTCCAAGAGGCGATCGGCCCGTGCGTCCACCGTAAGGCCGAACGTGGCGAGGAGGAGACGCTTGACCGCCTCGTACTTGCCGTCGGCAGGTGGATCCCTTAGGACCGATACGACGCGGGTGGCCGTGCCGGGCCCGAGGGCGGAGACCACGTGGCAGTACATGGTGTCGTCCACCGTGATGCCTCGAAGTCGGAACTGGGCTTCCGCCTGCAGGAACCAAACTTCGGCTTGTGACTCCCAGAAGTCGGGGAGCTTGATGGAGACCGCGTTGATAGCCATTGTTGCGGCGGTTTCGGGGTGTCAGCGACGGCTGACTCGAATGTCGGAGTCACCAATTTAGCACGCGGTGCTACGCGCGTGACTTGCTACCAAGGAGGAAGCGGACAACGCGGTAAGTTTATAGTTCTTTATTCCAAAGAGGTCACTGTAGCACTGGCGCGCTCCGGGCTGCGCGCCCGGTGTATATCCTGAGGCCACGCCTACCCCTCGGGCGTGGCCGCCGCCCACTTGGTGCGCGGAATGACATCACTACGCCAGTGGGCTTTCGTGTCCGCCACACTATAATCTTAATACAGATATACACCTCAACACAAAGTTCGTCCAAGGTGCAAATCCCCCGTGGAGATAGGGAGAGTTCAATCGATATAACCTCCATCGTGTGACCCTTAGGCCCCCTGTCAGGTTTGGTTGCGATTGGATAAGTAATGATCGAGTGTATTGTGGTCAAAAAGAACAGTCAGACAGACAGACACCAAATTCCATATTTTAGAATGTGTTTACAAATTATGTTGAAACATTTTTATTTTTTTTTCAAAATTAACTATTTTATTCATAACTGAAAGGATCAAACGAAACACTGTTATTGTTGAAGAAAGCTACATGTCAGGAATAGCTGCAAAAACACATGTACAAATCAAAATTCATTCATTGCAAAAGTACTCATCCCCTGAGGGTAGTACTTGGTGGAAGCACCTTTTGCAGAAATGACTGCTATGAGACTTTTTGGGTACGGTCGGTCTCTACTAGATTTACACAGTGAGATGGTGAAACTTTGCCCATTCTTAACGTGAAAATTGCTCTAGTTCTGCCAAGTTTGATGAGGATCATCGATGGACTGAAATCTTCAAGTCTCACCATTAATGTTCAATTGGGTTGAAGTCAGAACTGTGACCGGGCAACTCAAGAACATTTATTTTCTACTTATTCAACCACTCCAGTGTGGCTTTAGCTTTGTGCTTCGGATTATTGTCCTGCTAAAATGTGAATCTCCGACACAGTTTCAGATTCATGGCTGACTCAAGCAGGTTTTCATCATGGATTCTCTTGTACTTTGTACCGACAATTCTCCATTTTATCCTGACAAGCTTGCCAGGCCCTGCTGATGAAAAGCAGCCCCGTAACATGATGCTGCCACCACCATGCTTGATGGTAGGGATGCTGTTGTCTGGGTGATGTGCAGTGTTAGGCTTGCACCAGACGTACCGCTTTGAATTTAGATCAAAAAGTTATATTTTGTCTCGTCTGACCACAAAACTTTTCTCCACATGCCTGCAATATTATTACGATACTTTTTTTGCAAACATCACATGAGCTTTTAGATGCATCTTTTTCAGTAATGGCTTCTTTCTTGCCATCTGTCCATAGAGGCCAGCTTTGTGAAGAGAAAAGGATATTGTTGATGGATGAACACTGACCACCATCTGTAGAGTCTTGTAGAACATAGAGTCTTGCAGATTTTTCAGTCATTGTTGGATTTTCAGTGACAGCCTGAACCAGTTTCCTGCTTGCCTGGCTGCTTGGATTTGGAAGGATGACCTGATCCAGGTAGAGTCTGGATGGTATGATAAGTCTTCCACTTAATGATGAATTTCACCGTACTCAAAGGGATAATGAGTGACTTTGAAATCTTCTTATAACCCTCTCCTGGATAATGCTTCTCTACCACTTTATGTCTGACTTCTTTGGCAAGGTCCTTCGTCGTCATGTTTGCCTTGTTGGTTGACCAAGTGAGTTGCACCTTAAAACTCCTTAGTTAAGTGGAGGAGCTTAATTTTTAAGTTAAACCACTGATTGCATACAGGTGAAACCTATTACACTTATTTTGTAACCTTACAAACAAATAATTTGCTCTTGACGTGATTTAGGGTTAATTAGGCAAAGGGTTTGAATATTTCAATCAATCAATGGCATCCATTCATTTATGCAAGATGGTGGATATGCAGCACTTCCTGGTGAGGTCAGTCATGTGTTACACTTGCGCAAGCTAATTTGGGAGCGACAGACTCTACCACAGGCGCTACATCTGAAGTAAACCTTATTTTGAATACTTATGCAACTGCGAATCATCTGATTTTCTCTGTTAATCTAACTTATTCACATTTTATGTGCATTTTTTGCTTTATCACTTTGGAGTAGTTTGTGAAGACTATATATTAAGTTTGATTTTAAAGCATCATGAAAGAAGCTCAGGTGGCATCAAAATGTGAAAAATTTGGAGGGGGTGAATACTTTTGCAGGCCACTGTACCACAATATTTCAAAAGGTTGTGTACGGATACGGACGAGATTTGGTGGACGAGTGGGTTGGTGACAAGAACAAGGCGACGAGTTGGGTAGGTGACAAGAACGATCTCCTCAGTGACGATGGGAATTTCCAAAGTTGCATAGTAGGAACTGCCCCTTGTTGGAAGAGCACCAATTGGAAAAGTCAGCTTGGATTACAAGATGCTTGCACACGGACTGTGCTTGCTTGGAAGACACGCCCTGTGTGGCAATCATAAAGCCCAGGACATGGCTTGGTTAAGAGCGGTAGTGAGCTGTGGTGAGCGGCTGCAGTAGTGGAGAGTGCCTGTGGTGGTGGTGAGCTGTGTTGAGCTGCTGTGGTGAGGTGCTGCAGAGATGCTTCAGTACGAGCTGCCGTTTGTGTGGACACCTTATTATGAGCGTAGCCTGCTCAAAGGTTCGCCTGCCTAGCGAGCTACCCTGGATCCAGAGTGAGGTGAGGGGAGGATAAGGCAAGGGGCAGTGATGCCACGGAGGCCATGGCATGACATACGGTCATCTTCCTCATCATAACATCACCATCACACCACGTATTACTGTCACTACCACAACAATCCATCTCCCTCATTATAACTCCCTTTCCAGCACCCTATATTATTTGGCCCGATCCAGCCTCGTCTGGTTGAATGAGGTGAGACTGGGGTCATTCCCAAACTCCAAACTGCCTTTGATTCTATTGTTCTTTCCTATTTTCTTCTTTGTGGAATGAGTGATTGTACCATGTACTGTGTGTGTTGGTAAGATTGTAGAAGAATACTCACTTAGGACAAGTCTGCTCTTTTGTACCTTTTTACTTGGTTTATTTCGCTGTAAATATCTGCCTTTTGCCTTTGATTTTGTGTGGCGAATAAAGATCTGCAAATAATGTGCTTTTCACTATTGCTTTGTAATAAATAATAGTTGTGCATTTTCCACCTGCTTCGCTCTCGTCCTTTCTTTCATTGATCTGACCCGGTGTGTATGTAGTGGATATACAAAAGTTCTGCCCCTGTTTTGCTTCAGTCATGGTTAGTCAGCACTGCATGATCCTCGGTTAGTTGGGCCATGTCACCCCCAAGTAAACGGTGTCGGACGGGGGACCCTGGGAGATTTGGCCGTCTGATTGAAATTCATGATTGGTTCCAACCCGAATGTCCATGAAGTTATCTGTGGCATGTCAGACTGCAGGCTCGAACTTTCACCTCGTGGCGAACCCTGATCCCCGGTTCCGTAACATTTGACATCAGCAGTAGGACTCGAACCTCGACACCAATTGCGTAGCATTTGGTGTCTAGAGAGTGGATTCAAACCTGGGACATGACCAATGTGTTTAAAATTATACAGAGCATAGATTAGGTTGGAAATTTTAGTTAAACAAGCGTTACGCCTGGGTCCCCCGTCGGTGAAGTGATGCGAGTTGACAAAATGGAAGACGCAAGGCGGCCATCTTGGATTTTGACGTGGCGACCCAATTTTCAACAGCGTTCTTCCTTATGCCTAGATACACCCACACACCAGATTAGAAGTTGGTACTTCGCTTATTTTTAGCCGCGTCACAGACGCTGGTCATAGAGTGCCCTCTGCTGTTGTTGTTCTTCTTCTTCTTCTTGTTCTTGCAGAGAAGACAAAACCTCAAAGCTCCACCCATTCTGGCAACCATAGCTCCACCCATTCTGGGAGAGGCTTCATATAAACAAATACCCACCATTTTATTAACTCGCATAGCTTTGAGGCCTGTTTTGTAGGCCCGTGGTGTCTTCCTCTCTCACACAGTTTTATTTCAAATCAAATTCGATATATCATTTCATTTTTCACAGTCGCTAACATAGTTTTAGACTCGGTTGAAAAAAAACGGGAAGAAAATCCGATGAAAGTTGCCCTTTATAGAACGAAATGAATTCTCAAAGGCCTGTAACTTCAAGTCCATTGAGATATATTTTTTAAATATCGCGGCATGGTCAGTCATACACCGCCCGAAATAACAGACGGGAAAATGCCGAGATATATATATTTTGTTTAAATCGCGGCATGGTCAGTCATACACCGCCCGAAATAACAGACGGGAAAATGCCGAGATATATTAAAAATTCGTCCATTTGATGACAATCGTCACGATGAAATATTTAATTTATACGTCGTCACAATAATGTGGAGAGAGGAGCATAGCTTCGTTCACGTGTCGCCACATACGGGAAATTGCCGAGATATATATTTTTTAAATCGCGGCATGGTCAGTCATACACCGCCTGAAATAACAGACGGGAAAATGCCAAGAAATATTTAAAATTCGTCGCCACACACGGGAAATTGCCGAGATACATTTTCACTTTGCACAAAAATAACATCAAGTAAACGAATCAATAGGAATGTCCTGTGCCTATAACATCGACGTTATAGGCACAGCTGCATCTAGGCATTGTGTAACATCGACGCGGCTTTTGTTTTAATTAAAACTTTTTGTACTTGTTCAAGATAGTCCGCTCACAAGGTTCAGACATAAATGGCGGTGGCCATCTTGGATTTTGACGTGGGTTGCACCCACACACCAAATTAGAATTCGGTCCTTCGCTTATGCACGTACGCACGCACGCACGCACGCACGCACACACGGACTGAGGGGAAAACCATAGTCCCCCTTTCGCTCCGCGTTGTGACGGGGGACAATAATTGTGCAGAAATGTTGGATCAAGGTGAGCAGATTGCTCAGATGGGTTTAATTAGTGAGGAAACTGGTTAGGCAAATGACATTGTGGAAGAAGGAGTGGAAGGGGGCACAATGGAAACACCCACAGAGCTTGACGATCCCCACCCCCATAACCAACCCAGAAGCCAAGCAGCAGCAGACGTTTGGCAAGGCGAACACAGTTCGACATGAACAATATATATTTCAAAACATGTCGCGTAATGCTTTGTGCCAATAATGATATACAAGTATTCATTTAACCTTGACGATATAGTCTTTTAATTCATAGTTACCTCCACAAACAAAAGTGGATGGAGGTTATGTTTTCACCCCTGCCTGTCTGTTTGTCTGTGAACAGGATATCTCTAAGTTATTAATGGATTCAGACGAAATTTGGTGGACAGGTTGGGTGTGTGACAAGGACGAATTGAATAGATTTTGGTGAAGATCCAGATCCGGATACTAGAATGATTTTTCATGTTGTAGACGCATTTGTATGGTGAAGTAGAAACTGGAATAATGGTGAAGGATCATTTTAAAGTGATTCTTCCCCATTAAGAGATAGGGCTAAAATGATGCATTGTATAGCAGGTGTGCACAGATTCAAATGTAAGGTGTGCACAGAGGGAGCTGCAGATGGAGGAAATGTTGAGTTGGATCTTGGAGACGGCGTGAAGCTGGAAGGTGTGAAAACATTTTGCTACCTCAGAGACATGCTGAATGGAGAAGGTGGATCAGACTCGGCAACGGTTGCTGGAGTGAGATGTGCATGGAAGAAGTTTCGGGAACTGAGTGGCGTGCTGACGAGGAGGGGAGTGTCGTTGAAGCTGAAGGGAAAGGTGTATGCTGCATGTGTGAGAAGTGTTATGATTTATGGGAGCGAGACATGGGTAATGAACGAAGAGCAGCAACGAAGGCTGGAAAGGGTGGAAATGCGAATGGTTCGACGGATGTGTGGAGTATCGTTGAGAGAGAGGAAGACAAATGATGAATTGCGAAAGATGATGGGAATGGAGCCTATGATGGATGCTGTGAAGAGGAACAGGTTGAGATGGTTTGGTCAAGTGTTGAGGAAGGATGAAAGTGACTGGTTGAGAAGAGTGATGGAAATGAATGTAGAAGGAAGTAGAGGACGGGGAAGACCAAGAAAGACTTGGCTAAAGATGGTGGAAGAAGAAATGCGGGCAAGGGGGTTAACAAGGAGAGATGCAGAAAATGGGGCAAAATGGAGAAGATCGTCATTGGGATCGCAAGGCTAACCCCCGCTCTGGCAGGGAAAATGGCCTTAAAATGCATGTTGTGTTGTTGTATAGCAGGATATCTCAAAAAGTTGTGGACGGATTTGGATGAAACTTGGTGGACACATTGAGTGTGTGATAAGGATAAATTGGTTCGATTTTGATGACGATCCGAATATGAGAATTTATTTTTTACAAGTGATTCTTCTACACCATTGAGAAATGGGGCAAAAACTATATACAGCACGATATCTCAAATAGTTGTGGATGGATTATGACAAAACTTGGTGGATGAGTTGGTTAGATGACAACAAGCCAACTAGATTTTGGTTCAGGTCAGCAAATCCGGCCTATCAGTGGGATACAAAACGTAAACTGTTCAGCCTGGCGGAGGTATGCACTCCACCAAGTGCTGTTCTAATCATATTAGGTGTACCGGAAAGTAATGTCATTTAAGCTGTGTATTCCTCTTTGAAAAACGACATTACTTTCCGGTACAAATAATATTTATATTTGGAGTCTGCTTAGAGCATAAAACGAAATGTCTTCACGGTCTAGTGCTAAATTTCAGAAACTATCAAATATAAGTGTGTTGGCTGATAGCTTACAAGTAGAACATCTGATTTACAAGTGAACTACCCTAGGTTCACATCCCAGTCCACAGACATATTTTTTCACCGTGACGTTTACATCTCATGTATCCACTTAATATTAATTTTCAATTGGCCACTGGTTTGACACCATTACAAATTTTTATTATGGATCCCACACATCAATAAGCTACATGTAATCGAACAAAATTTCAAATGGAGCACCTCACCGCTACTAGATAACATTTAAATTGCATCAGATGTGGCAATAAATGCGAATTGTTGATCTCAGCTTGCTGGCCCGATGACAGAAGACGCCATTTGGATTTTTGCCTACTCCATCCCTACCCTGTTAAAACTCTGGTGTAGGCACAGACAACTTGCTAGTATTTAAACAAAAAAAAACATCTCCCAAATTATTTCAAAGATAAATTATATAAATACAGCAACTTGTAAAAGTTGAAAAATAACGTCGTAAACCCAAAACAGCCTCCTTCCGAGACTAATCAAAAATAAGAGGATCACTTGTGCCACCAGGTGGTAAGAGCTGGTACTACAATTAATATGTTAATTAGATACACCATATACAGTTTCAAACATAAAGACGTCTATCATCAAAAGGTTTCACCAATTTCTTTATTTTATTTTAAGCAACGAAGTACCTGTAAATACATCTGAGAAAATATTTTTTGCTATATAAATATGGTGAGTACATCTCATTGCGATGTTTGTAATAAGGACTTCAAATATTACAACAAACACAATCACACAAACACACATTCAATATATTTCCACAAATCCAACAAGTAGAGTGAGAAAAAACAGTGAAACTTGCGAAAAGGACTTAAAACATAATTATAACAGACATCTTCAACCACACAGACACAAACAAAACACAGGAGAACAACCAAAGCTGGGTTTGTGATTGAAAACACTGAGAGAGCATTGGAAGAGTATATAAAAATAAAACATTTTGGTTTAAAGATCCAGAACCAAAATCAACAGCTGAAGCGATTGATGAAGCTTGCCCAACTGTTGAGAATCTAATTAACAACAGTCTGAAGGAATTCAATAATTTGAAGTTTTATATGAGGGGAAATTTTTATATGACAAAAGAAAATAAGGAAGAAATGGTTCACATTAGAACAATCCTCATTGCATTGGTTCATTTCAAGATTTTCAAGATTATAATGTTTATGATAAACTTCAGAGATATGAAATACATGTTGATGATAACATAGAAGGAAGTGGATTTAATATTGGGAAAATCATTTTCTTGGATATACACATCTTTCGGCCGTTGGTCGTGGTCAGTTATCGCGTCGCACCATACCCCAACATCAATGGACTACCTGATTTCACCTGAAATCACATCATATTTTAGTATGAATTCACTTGTTGGCACCTCAAAAGACTGTTAATACTTCGTGAAATTTGGCCTCAAAGTTGATTAATTTTGGTTGTTGGTGATGCAGAAATTACTACTCAATCAAAAGCAGGTCACGCCATTTACTCGGAGGAAGAACTCTATCAGAACACAGAAATCACAAACAAAAATGGCTGTGCCCACTCCAAGCATGAGCGATTTCAGCTCCGAAAATTCATTTTGGTGGAATTTTAGACGAAATTGTTATCCCGTTAAACAACCTGCGAGAATGGTCTGAATGTATTGATCAGGAATGCACACACAGCACCAGAACACATAAAAACGTCTTGTCCAAGGCAAATAAAACCATGGGCATGATAACGAGATGAGATGCAGAAAGGCTGACTAGATATTGCTCATCATTCTCCATGTCCGACTCCTCTATATCAGTCATCAAACATTGCTCTCATGACGATTCATGTTTGTTTTGACAGTTTTCAGAGCATTTGCGCAGTTTGGCACATGAAATATTCGTTGACCGACACAAGCATTTCCACGAAGCGCATACAGTTTTTTCGTATGAACAATGAAGACTGGTTATGACATACAGGGTGAGTCAAAAGTAGCGCGCGATTTCTGTGTGTATATATATATTTCTGTGAACAATGAAGACTTCCGTTGAACTTGGAGCCGACTCAGAAGAAGACCTTTGTTGGTCGAAAGCTTGTCGACAATTAAAGATCGACGTCCTGAAGCTACGTCCGCATCTTATTTAATCTAACGATTAATATATATATATATATATATATATATATATATATATATATATATATATATATATATATATATATATTTGTCAGTTGATTGTTTGTTTGCCATTTGTATTACAGTGTACAAGAAGGTATAAATAAATGAATGACATGTTTATCTAACCATTTATTCGGGGGAAAATTATTACGGAAGTGTACCAAGCTGTTTTACTTGCAATTTTCAAAGTGCCCTCCCTTGTGATCGATGCACAATTGCAGCCGAGCAGGCACAGAGTGGCACACACGCTTGCAGAGTTCGACATCGATTTCCTCAAACTTTGCAGTGATTTGAGCCTTCAATTCCTGAATGGTACGAGGCTTTTCACGACAAACAAGGTCTTTCATGAGACCCCAAAGAAAGAAATCTGGAGGTGTAAGGTCTGGGGAGCGTTATAAGCAGTCTTAAACGTTATAAGGAGCGTTATAAATAAGCGTCTGGGGAGTGTAAGGTCTAAATGGTTAGATAAACATATATATATACACAAACAGAAATCGGGTGCTACTTTCGACTCACCCTGTATTTGTGGATGAGTCATTCGTCATCCAATTCAAAGATAGTCCTCCTTTGTCTCTGCACCACCCATGAATCACAGGATCTGGCACTTCAATCGATCTCATCAATGAACACCAACGGATCACCGCTTGATAATTTCCCTGTTTTGTATGGAGGAGGAGTGAATCGGCTGTTGGCGATACCAGGCTTCGTTGGCGATACCAAGTATAAGATTTGAGCTTTTGCACCAACCGTCTGATAATCATGTTGCACCAAATTCAGGATCTGCTGGACGTTTCACACCAGCAGGTCCCAGAGTGGAAGTTATTGATTGCTTCAAACATTTATTTTTGGCCATTTCTAGCTGGGTCTTGTTGGTGAAGCGAGAGTAGCATGATCGATGATATCCTCCATAAATTAAAAAAAAAAATGTCCAACACCCATATCTCCACCATGGAATCATTTGGCATTTGCAATGACAGACGCATCCCCATTAAATAACTTCCTCCACATCTCTGCACACTCACAGATCTTCCAACTTTTTTCTGTTAAATAAATTATAGTCTCATCTCTCAATTTCCAAAACGCAAGGATTTGTTTATATGCAAATGCATTCCATTGAATGTTTATATGCATAATGTATCTGTCCTCATTACTACTATGTGCGTTATCTCCTGATATTAGAAGTCACTGGACCATATTTCTATTTTTCACAGGACCTTATGATAATCTTACTATAATTCACCAAATGTCCGTCCGTCTGTCTGTTCGAAGTTACCGCAAAAACGGCTGAACCGATATTTTGGGTGGGTAATCCTAGGACCCCATGGAGTAAAATAGGCTGTATTGTTTTTCCAATTTTTCCAAGTTTTCCAATTTTCCCAAACACGATGGAATAATATTTACCGATATGAACAGTGATGTGGCTTTTGTTGAAATTCTACGTACCAGGAGAGAGTACATCGAATCCTGACGAACTCTTCCTATATAAACGTGCGGCTCCAAAGTAACACGGCAGCGTGTGCAAAGCGACTGAGAAACAAGTGTAGCGGTCGCTTCTGTGTTACAGATTCGGTGCGCACTCTTCACACATAAACGTGCGACTGAGAAGGACCGTGTGGCGGCCGCTTCCGTTTTGCATAATTCAATCTTTTTTCAAAATGGGCGCCATGTCCTGTTTAGATTTTGATGATTTGCGTGTGATATGATTCAACGGATGTTTATATGAATCGTTTAAAATAAAAAAACAGCCTTCAATTTCTGATATTTTGAAGTTCAAAAGCCTTCAATTGCCTCCCAATTGAAGCCCCACCTGTAGGGCTGGTACCGTTGCTAGTATAGACAATATCAGAAAGCTAGATGTCTGACATACGATTATATAAATGTGTTCTATCCATTATTTGGAAATGATAAGCAGCAATTATCACAAGTATGAAACTACCACAAAAATTACAACCCCAAAAAATAAATATCACATGTACAAAAAAAACCAAAAAGACATGACAAATAACTAAAACGGATAAAAGCCACATTGACCTTCACTACATTTCTGAAGAAAATTCACATTACGCATAGGCTATATAAAAAATACGTCAAGATTATTAACATCCCAAAAATGCAATAAAACTAACAAAACCATACACTTGTAATCTTGTAAAAAATTGTAAAACTTCTTTCACACAAAAGAAGTATTAGAACATTCAAAATATTGGTCAAAACATAAATGAGCAGTAATTGATATGCCAAAAGCGGCTTCAACAGCATCATTCGAAGATATAAATAAATCCATAAAACATCCATTTGTAATATACGCCGATTTTGAAAGCATTCTTGAAAAGACAGACACTGCTCCCCCAAATCCAAATCAGTCCTACACCAAATGCTATCAAAAACATACTCCTTGTGGGTTCTGTTATTATATTAAATCATCTGTTGGAGACCAATCATCATACTAAAACATGGAACTTGGTGTCTGTCTGCCTGTCTGACCACGACATATTCGGTCATTACTTATCCATTCTCAACTAAACTTGAGAGGAGGACTAAGGGTCACTCGATGGAGGTTGTAGCGACTTAATTTGCCCCATCCCCAACGGGATTTTCCACCTCAGGTGAAATCCATGTTGAGGTGTATATCCGTTTTAAGATAGCTAATGTTGGTGTTTTCCAAGGCTGCTTTTAATAACGAAAGGAATAACAACACCAATGATAATAGCACAATATTAATATTACAAATATTAATACGAGTAATAAATATCCCCCATCCCAATGGGTTTTTTCCTCCTTGGACAAATGCTTTGTGAACGTGCACATAAATAGCTTATCGTGGCATTTCAAGCCTAGATCTACTTTATCCATATACCCTAGAGATGATAGCATGACCCTTTCTACTGCTCCCGTAGGGAACGTGTGTACTAGTACAATAAATTACAATTGCACAGAGGTGAAGATGCTTCCTAAGAGTTTGTAAAATGATTAAAAATATATATATTGTATCCAAGTTCCAGATAAAATGCAAAAAAAGTTATAAACCAATGGCATTAACACATGAGGAAGAAGAGTTTAAGAACTTCCAACATTTGTCACATTTGTCAAAACTAGTACACCCGCTCACTACGGGAGTGGAAAAAGGGTCATTCCTCTTTGGGGTATGTAGATTACAGTCGATCTATGGTCGGATCTCAAGAACATTGGGTCTGTGTTCATTTACCAAGTTTCTTGTGGAGAGATCGCCAAGTGGCTTAAGCATTTGAGCAAGCACTCCATTCAAAACCATTAAGGAACGGCTGGCTTGGCAAGCGCTAGCTAGCTGCTTGGTAAAGGAGCACAACATGAGCTTCTCCCTTTCAATTTCGTATCAAACAGCAGGAGCGAGTTTCAAAAGTTTGCCACAAAAAATGCCACAGTAGCGGCAGAAAGGGCCATGTTATTAACCCAACATTTGTGGGTTATATAGAGTACAGTAGATGTTCGCCCAGTTCTGTAAGTAAACCTTACTTCATGGATGTCGGGATTCCTCCAAATTTCTTCATTTCGTGTTATAAAGAGCATTAGCGACTGTTTAAAAAGCCAAGCATACGTGTTTGTGGTTTATAATATTTTTACTTCCTGTAGAAGCCGTTGCTCCCACGGAAACACCATTATAACTACTAGCAACGGTACCCGCCCTATGGGCGGGGCTTCAATTGGGATGCCCAAATGAAAAGGTAAAATATCAGAAATTGAAGGCTTTTTTTATTTTAAACGATTCATGTAAACATCCGTTAAATCATATCACACGCAAATCATCAAAATCTAAACAGTATCTTACTATAATTCACCAAATGTCCCACAGTGATCAATACACTATGATCGTGATGATCGTGATCGAGAATCGTGATCGATAATCGTGTTCACAATCGCTATGTCGTATGTACTCCCGATACGTGTTTCCTTCAGTTGAAATGGGTTAGAATTCTCTCAAGCAGGGATTCAACCCGTGTCCTTATAAAAGGTCTTTGTCCGAGGTCACCGAGTTCGATCGGTGCAGCTGTGCGTGCAGCACCCGGGAAAACAACATCGTCACAATGAGAACAATGAACGTTATGCGAACGCGAATGTTATGCGGGAGTCCAAAACTGAGAATGCTGGAGACTAAAGCTGAAATTGGGAAAACTAAATAGCCTATTTTACTCCTGGAGATCCCAGGATTATCCACCCAAAATATATTTGCGATCGGTTCAGCAGTTTTTACGGTACCTTTGAACAGACAGACAGACGGACGGACATTTGGTGAATTAGAGTAAGATAAGCTATTTATACACGTTATCACTGCAGGAAAAACGCCTTGGGGGAAGTGGGACATTATTCGTATGAATATTGTTTTGTAATAACATTAACAATATGCGATTATCATTAATTTTGTTATTAAAAGCGTCTTTGGAAAAACGGCACGATAAATCTTCTTATTTGGACAAATGCCACGATAAAGCTAATTTAACATTGATATACACCTCAACACGCAACGCCATTGATGGCAATGGCAGGGAAAACCTGCTTGGGGGAGAAAACCCCCTTGGGTAGGGGAGCCAATGAATGTGCTACAACCTTTATTATGTAACCCTTCATCATCCTGTCAAATTTGGTTGAGATTGGATAAGTAAGGACGGAATGTATTTGCGTCAAAAATTCAGACAGACAGACACGAAATGGCGTATTTTAGTAATCAATTAATTAGAAATCATCAGCTCTTTGCCGAAGGTTGAAAGAGAACCAAATGTTAGAGACATTCGAGTTAGTTGGATTGACATGGACTTAAAATATCCTGAAGAACTCCATAATACTCATGAAGACTTACCATTTGCTCTTGATAAAGAAAAAAAAACCAAAGAAACAATGGCTCAGCAATTATCAACAATCATTTATTACATGTACACACAGTCCACCAGAAAAGCTTTCAACTACAATAAACGATAAAAGAAATTATGCTTTACGATAAAAGAAAAAAGGAAAACCGGATGCAATATCTATCAGCTGGATTGAGAATAACGAAAATTCACAGGATTTTAAAGTTTAATCAAAGGCACTCGCTGAAAATATATATTTGATTTCAACACTTGGATACAAACAGTTGCTAACAGAGTGAGAGCTGGTCAGAGGTTAATCATAAAGTCACACCCGAAAGGTTTGATGTTCTTATTCATGTTGCATTACCTTGACATCCAACAAAACCCATTTTTGAGTTATGCATTTCCGGCATTTCGAAGGAGCAGACCCCTAAAACTCACCGTCCAGAAACCCTTAAAACCCTAAAACTCCTAATACCTATATTAAATACTAAATATAAAACACGTGTAACAAAAGAAAATCGTTAGCATTTGCATACAAGAAGGACTATTAGAAGAGTTCAAGAAGAGTTCATCAGAAATCTGCACCCGAGAATTTTTTTTGTCACAAAGTTCCAATCAATCGGCATGAAACAAAAATGTAACGCGAGAAAAGTTCTGACCTGGCACTTTCGGATAAGAAGGCCCCTTCGGCTCTAAAGTCTAAGGGTTCAAAAAGGGTCCAAACAAAATGCCGAGCCCAAGCAAATTTCCACTTCAAATACATCAGAAAGATGCATGTGATTAATAATTCGGTCCGTAAGAAGTTTCATGTTGAAAATTTGAAGATAAGAAGGACCCCCTAAAAGGGTTCAAAAAGAGTCTGAATCAGAAATTCGCACTCGATAATTCTTTTTGTTGCAAACTGCTCTATTCTAAAGGTATGAAACAAAAATGCAGCATAAGCAACTTTCTGATCCGACACTTTCGGAGAAGAAGGCCCCTTAGGCTCAAAGGGGTCAGAAATCACACTTGTAGCACTCAACTACCTACATAAATAAAAGCCACGGGGACATAGAGAAAGACTGTTCTTTAAGATTTGATGTTTATGATGTTGAAAATTTAAACGGATATGAACTCACTTTTTTCGAAAAGTGTGCCACTAAACCGAGGACAGACCAGTGCACTACTAAACCAAGGACAAACTGCAGGGCACCGCTGAACCGAGGGTAGACGTGTGAGTCAATCCAAGGACAGATCAACGCACTCGTTAAATCGAGGACGGATCAGTGTGCGATTCATCTTCTTCCTGGTAGAGTATTCCCATAGTATCGAGCAAGTCTTCTTTATAGACAGGATTTGAGTCAGTTCATCAGTTATCAAAAGCGTTGGCTCCATGTTTACACCGTGATGCCCCATCAGGTAATACCAATTCTCTTGACGATAGCATCGGCAAGTTCTGTTTCAATTTCCTCAACTGCATGGTCGTTGATGCAATGTCCAAATCTATTCAGCATCGTCAACACTTTATGGCTACCAGTGAGTGACTTCATATCCATTCCTTTCAAAATCTGTTTCAATGGTTTATCACTTCCACGTACGTCAAAAAAAAGCATCTTCAGTGGCAGCAGCATGGTGCTTCATAGATCCTGAATGGGACTTTATATTCAAACCACTGTAGAGTACTCGAAAAAATGTCTGAATGAGTTCTGGTGGGTTTACCCTCGCCTTTTATCAGTGATGTTATTGACAGTGGATCACTCAGTTGTTCTTGCTCCACATCTTTCAGCATTTTTGTTGATGAAGAGCTAAACTCATCCTCTGCCCATCTGGAGAACTTTTGAAGTCGTACATCACTTTGATAGAATCGTAATTTGCAGTTGGTAGTGCATTCTGTCTACAGTACAATCATTGTTGCACTGTAGACGTAGTAACCTTCTTTTTTACTTTTCAAGGTGAGCTTCAAGCGAGATGCGAAACGTTTTGTCAATAGCTGAAAAAAGTATTGGCTGCTTCCTGTCACCGCCTTTACTTCAAGGTCCTCACAAATTGCAAGGTATCGGTCATAAATGGATTGGAGGTGCTCTGGTCTAGAACTACCAATTACATATTTTTCAATGTACTGGCATATTTCTTCAAAGGCGAGATTCAAATTCTTCTTGTCAGAAGATTCTTCAGGCATTGTAACAAGTTTCTTCAAAAGTCGTTCGGCCGCTTTGTTGTTCTCAGAGCGACAACTATGGTGTACTTTAGCTTCCTTTGTTATCAAATCTACCCCCGCGATTTTCACGAATACGTTGGCTAACTTCAATGTGTTTACAATCTCCCGGATTTTTAGTTCAGCTTTTTTTGTCTCAATTTTTCTAGGAAACTCTTTGGTCCTATCATGTCGCTGCTTAGCATACTTCTCACAAAATATGCATTCATTTGAAAAGATCCCCACATTCAATTGACTTGTAGACGGCGACGTAACACTACGGAACTGTTTGGATTTAACTGGCTGCTGAGGAGTCGATGCAGAAGATTTCCGAGTGGGAATAGCAGTGAAATTCTTGTAGCATTTACTATGGTAGCCTTGATGTGCCAATGGGTACTCTGGTAAAGCCACAATGATGGTGCGATACTTCGATGTATCAAAGTTTTTGAATGATTTTCTCGAATCTGAAGTACTGAGAATTTTCAACCACTTGTCATCTGCGAAGGGTTTTATATTTTTGATTTCGGATGCACACACATGAATGATGCATTCTGTTGTTTTGACAATAGGTGTAGATGGTGCCTTCATAGCTGGTGGTTCCGTAGCTGGTGGTTGTGTAGCCAGTAGTTGCGTAGCCGGTGGTTCGGTAGCGGGTGAGTCCAGAGTATTTGGAAGATTGGACATCTCCCAACCCGGCATGTCTGAAAACATGTACGGTGCGTGTTAATGGAGTACATACAAGGCAATGGTTGACTTCAAAACCCACTCATGCATTACATAAAATGATAATAATTAGAAGAGCAATACCATTGGTATTCCGGACAGGATATACATAGACCTGAAACAATGGTGTGTGTGTTCAGGAAACACAGGCGTATGTTACACCATAGGGAGAGAGAGAGAAAAATGGCCTTACGCCCAATTAATGATTGGGTCGAATCCATTTAAGTGTTACTGTTGCTACCAATTTTGTTCAATTGATGAAACACTCAGCTTCGTGTTATTTATCCTCTCATCCGCCACTTCCGTGATGGGCTGTACATTCTAAAGGAATGGTACATGGACCCTTTATTGTGGGTTCTTTGAACATAACAGGCCTTATTATTGTCAAAAAAATTTAAATCAACATTTACATGCAGACACACACACTGATATATATTTACTGAGTATGAGGATGTTACAGGGTAAAATTTGGTTTAAGTGGATATGGATAATTATATGGTTGGTTGGAATATAGTGGAGGCTATGTTACATTTTGTTAAATTGAATTCTGTCCTGAGCACCGTGTATTGAGTGCAGCCGGTGAGAGGCGAAGGGGGAGTCTCAAGGTCAACTCTCCCTGCAGGGGATGATTGTTTATGGACATGTGAAGTTGGCTGGAATCACAATAACTTTTGTTCTGAATTGTGAAATGCAAACATCTCGCTGACATTTGCTCTATTATGATATGAATTGTTTATATGTTCCATCTTGAAAGTTAACGAAATAGCACACCATTTCAAATGGATGTGGATATCTATCTATAATGCCAGTAATCTCTGTGTGTCTGTCTGTGACCGCTGTTTCTCGACAACCACGGGTCCGATATACTTGAAACTTGCCAGGTATATTGCTGGGGACCCGAGGATGTGCCTTTTCAAGGTTTCATATTAATCGGACAAGTAGTTAGCGAGCTATGTCCAAAAAACGATTCAACCAATCAGAGAGCAGCGAGCTATCACGTGTGCCGAACGTGGCGAACAGACTCTGCCTCGGACGGCACATTTTAGAGCGTATTCATTTATTTCACGTTGGCAAACTATGTTGGCGTTAAACTATGTTTTAAAACTAATTAAAACTAATTTGCGATTCTTTCGCTTTCCTGCGCGTTTGTGCACGCTATGGCGATTTCTTTACCAAACTCCGCAAGCCGTTCGCTTTGGACCAAACCATTTCATGTAAATAGAGGGGGGGGATTGTCACCGTACTCGCAAGCCGTTCGCTTTGGACCAAACCATTTCATGTAAATAGAGGGGGGGGGGGGGGATTGTCACCGTACTCGCAAGCCGTTCGCTTTGGACCAAACCATTTCATGTAAATAGAGGGGGGGATATAATTTTAGATATATATATAGTACGGGCATGCCCTAGTGCATTATAATGTTGGCAAATTAGTAATTGTATTTTGGTTTATAAAATGGGTTTAAACTGAATATATGCATGTTCATACAAAGGTCAAGATGCCCCTTGGCACCAAGAGGTCTACAGTCCCCGATCGTGTATGTGGTACAACCTCTGATCTACTTCGACATAAACCAAAACATTGTATCTGCTGTGGCCTCGACTGATGCGATAATCGAGCTGTGTGCTGAAGTATAAAAGTGAGACTCACTGGAGTATCTTGGGAGAGAGAGATCCTGGCTAAATTTTAACTTTTCTGTACTTGATGTTCCTTCGATGTATGTTTGATACTCCTGGTACTTCTGTATTTTTTTTGGTATGTTCTTTGTTTGTAAAAGCCAGACTCCCTCTCCCGAGTATTAAAATCTCCACATTGTAAAACCACGGAGAGGACAATGCATTATTTCCATGACAATCATGTTGACCTAATATAAAAAATAATTTTTTTTTATTTTTATTTTTTCTTCTTGTTGATGATCATGTTGACCTAATAATGATCTAAAATTAATCCTCAACATTATCCAAAAGTGCAGGGTCAGAAATTTTCTTGCATTGCATTTTTGTTTCATGGCAATTAATTTGAACTTTCTGTGACAAATATTTGTCTCGGGCACAAATTTCTGATCAAGACCCTTCTTGAACCCTTATGAGGGTCAGATCCTGTATGCAAATGCTGACGATTTTCATTTCTTGCGCATGTTTTTTGCATTTTTGTATCCAATGTAGATGTCATGAAATAATAATTAGCCTCAGGTGCAAATATTTCCGAAAAAGGGTTAGAAGGGTGTGCGAGACAATTGGCATTAGTTGATCACAATGTAAAACTGGAGCCAACACTTTTCACAACTGTGACGAACTGAATCAAACCCTGTCCATAAAGGAGACCTTGCATGATACCATGGGAATACTCTACCAGAAAGAAGATGAATCACACACTGGTCTGTCCTCGGTTTAGCAAGTGCGGTGATCTGTCCTTGGATTGGCTCACACGTCTGTCCACAGTTCAGCAGTGCCCTGCAGTTTATCCTTGGTTTAGTAGTGCACACTTTACTTTTTGAAAAGAGTGATTTCATATCCGTTAATTTTCAACATCATAAACATCAAATCTTAAAGAACAGTCTTTCTCTATGTCCCCGCAGCTTCTATTTCTGTAGGTAGTTGAGTACTACAAATGTGATTTCTGATGCCTTTGATCCTAAGGGGCCTTCTTCTCTGAAAGGGCCGGATCAGAAAGTTTTTTTTTATGCTGCATTTTTGTTTCATACCATTAGAATAGAGCAGTTTGCATCAAAAATATATCGGGTGCGAATTTCTGATCAAGACACTTCTTGAACCCTTTTAAGGGGCCTTCTTATCTGCAAATTATCAACATGAAAACTTGCGCACTGAATCATTATTCACATGCATCTTTCTGATGTATTTGAAGTGGAAATTTGCTTCGGCTCAGCATTTGCTTCAATTTTTTTTCCAAAAATCGTTTGGAACCCTTATACCTAAGGGGCCTTCTTATACGAAAGTACCAGGTCAGAAATTTTATTGCGCAGACTTTTTATTTCATGGCAATTGATTGGAACTTTTTGTGACAAAAAACGTTCTTGGGCGCAGATTTCTGATTGGGACTCTTCTTGAACCCTTACAAGGGTCCTTGTATGCAAATGCCAACGATTTTCATTTCTCCACACGTATGTTTTGGATTTAGTGTCGAACGTAGATGTCATGAAATAATAATCAGCCTCGGGTGCAAATATTTCTGGAAAAGGGTTTTAAGGGTCTGCTCCTTCCCAACGTCAGAAATGCAGGACTCAATAAATGAGTTTTGTTGGATTTACAGGTAATGTAACATAATTAAGAACATCAAACCTTTCGGGCACGACTTTATGATTAACTTCTGACCAGCTCACAGTCCATAAGACTGATTTTGAGAAAGACTTTCATAAGTTAATGAATAATTCTGTATTTAGCAAGACAATGTAAAATGTAATAAAAAGACAAAACATAAAACTTACTAGATCATGGAAACAAACATCTCAATTAATAAATCTTCTACTCCCTGTGCAGCCTTTACATCCCTTACCATGGCCCCAATTCCATTTCCCACTCCCACTTTGGCTTGGCTGGTTGTTATTTGCTTAGCCAGTTTTAACCCACTTTATTTAAATTTGGCTGTTGTCTCAGCCTGGACAATCTCAATGGCGGTTTTAATTCAGCCTGCGAGGCTTTTAATTTGGTTTTCAGTTCAGCCGTCGATCTTTCCTACGCTGCCTGACTAGCTTTCGTTTCGGCCATTCATTTCTCCTATACAGTGATTACTTCTCCTGCACAGCCTTTGATTCAGCCTGCCCAGCTTCCATTTTAGCCATGAGGTTGGCCATCATGGCCATTAAGCCTCCCATTTCTGCCGCGGGAGAAAATATCGGGTTGCGGGGTGTTGGGGAACGGGTCCTTTAGCTTCCTGGGGAGGGGAGGATTGGATGGGAAGAACAGCTGTGGTGGTTCCATGGCAAGTAAAATTTTCCCTGCCAATTCAAAATTAGAAAATTTTGCACCAATAATTATCTTTTTTTGGGTGCGAAAATAAACATTTTATTTTTCCTTTACTCTCTGAAGGGTGCTTGCTTAACAGCAAAGGATGCTACAAGTATGAATCTCACTCCTGACACAAATATAACGCACCAGTGTCCTGATCAGAATCCTGATGAACCAGGGAAGACCACAGGGTGGTTACGTGGTCAAATCTACCAACCACACGATCCCCTTTTAGTGACAGACTGTCGAAAGAGAAAGTTACCAAAATGGGGGGTACTCAACATAAAAGTGCTATTGTTCTACAATGGTAAAACATATACACATAGAAATACCAAAAATAACAGCTGACCTTCTGTACTCTTGTCTCATATTCATATTTTGATCTCGAATACAAATTTGAGGATAAAGCAATAATAAATTTGACTTCACTGTTCCAATACTTATGGTATTTTGATATTTATCAATACTGTATTTAATTAAATTAACACTGTATTTAATAAAAGCAAAAGGAAGCCAAATAAATTAAGGACTGATGAGGGAACAAAGTAGAACAGAATATTTAAGAATTCTCCTAAAGATAATGATATTACATTCTACAGCACTTTTAATGATGGAAAAGCCAGTCATCAAACATTTTAATTGCACTTTGAAAGTGATTATATAAAAAATTTACTGAACTCGGTCATCAGAAATGGGTCTCTACTATTCTAGATAATGTAGACAAATAAAATAATAGTCCATTCCTTTTATCAAATCAAAACCATCAAAAACATTTACAAAATTATAATATGAAAAAGATTAACCTGAGAAAACCTAGTGAGCTTTTTAAAATTGTTGATATTTTAGACACCATTCCATGGACTTACAATTTACATTATTTAAATGGAGAGGAGATTTGAGGCTCATTTTATGCTCAATAATTACAGAAAACAAAATTCACAATGAAACAAGAAAGATAATTTCAATGAAATATTAAAACTTAAGAGCAAATTAGTTATTGATATTTTGAATTGATGAAATGAGTTCATAAAGGTTACCAATAAAGATTTGGTTGTTTTGTTGTTTATTAGTGTTTTATTTTCTACTAATTTTCATTATGATCAAGATAAAACCGTATTGATAAATAATACGGTGGAGTTTGGTTCTTGTTTTAAATATCTAGATAAAATGATAAACCTCTTTCAATGTTCTGGTCTAACCTTCTCCAGTCACGTACCATTTTAAAATAGATTATTTTTTCATTGATTATATGACAACTACTAAAAAAAAATTATATTTCAAGCCTCTTAGCTAATGTGATGTATTTACGCTTGTGTTGGTTAGTTCTTTGATAAAAACTTTTTGATGGCCTCCACATTCATTATGTTTCCCGTTTAAATACCAAGCTTGTGATTTTCTCCACTTTGGTTTGGTTTTTGCTTGGTTCCATTTATCAAAGCCATTTATATAGAGTAATTTTATTTGAATTATTTATATGATTTTGGCAAGTCTCTTCAAAGGAGAGTGTTTAGAGTTAAGACCTTATTTTTATTTTTTTTATTTTTACGAGTTATGTATTTATTACCTCTGCCACCGTAAAGGGAGATGGAGGTTATGTTTTCACCCCTGTCTGTCTGTTTGTCTCTGTTTGTGAACAGGATATCTCAAAAACTTGTGGATGGATTTGGCTGAAATTTGGAGGAAAGGTTGGGTATGTCAAAAGGACGAAATTATTAGATTTTCATGGAGATCGAGATCCGGATCTGAGAATTTTAAAAAGCGATTATTTACTATTGAATAAACCACCTTTAGAGGCCATTTTTCCCCGCAAAGCGGGGGTTGGCCTTTTTCGGGAACCGTGGTTGTTGTTGGTTTTTCGGTCCCCTTTTTGAAGCAATGTTTTACGGCCGGATGCCCTTCCTGACGCCAACCCTTTTTGCCGCCTTTAACGACAAACAGGGAATTACCAGTGAACTGGTACTCAATTTGCCGACCTCGGAAGGATGACAGGCTGAGTCAACCCCCCTGGCGTTAATTCAGCGATCGACCGGTATTCGAACCCAGGATCCTAGGATCCTAAGCCGGCACCCTAGCCGCTAGCCCAACACCAGGGAGATTATTTACTATTGAATGATAGGGCTAAACAAATATATAGCACAATATCTCAAAAAGTTATGGATGGATTCTGGTGAAACTTGGTGGACAAGTTGGCTGTGTCATAAGGACAAATCGATTCTATTTTGGTGAAGATCCGAATCCAGATATGATAATTTTTAAAATATAAACGAAGTGATTCTTCACCATTGAGTGATAGGGCCAAAAATGAAATACCGTATAGCATATTTCAAAAAGTTGTGGACAACTTATGACAGAACTAGGTGAATGAGTTGAGTAAGTGATAATAACAAGCAATAGGATTTGGTTAAGGTCTGAATCCAGATCCGACCTACCAGTGGGATACAAAATGTAAACTGTTCAGCCTGGCGGAGGTATGCTTTCTACCGAGTGCCGTTTTAGTTATACAGTTTATTATCTTTTAAAATGATTTTTTGGAGATGAGCATTTTAATACAGTATATGAGATGTAAATGTTGAGGTGAATAAATGTGGAAAAAAAATAATCTCTGGAGTGAGATTTGAGTGTTGTGTGGCTGCACTTACAAAGCAGATGCTCTACTTACAAGCTATCAGCCAACACAGTCATACTTGTTTTTGTCTCACATATAACATGAGACCGTGAATACATTCGTTCCATTTTACTTGGTAAGCAGACCCAGAATATAAATGGGACTATGAATTAAAAGACCATCATTATGTAGTTATGGAGGTTAGATGAATACATTATCATAGGAGGTAAACAGTTGGTTGATGAGCATTATGCAACACAGTTCGATTCTGGGTGGGATAAAAAGTTCGCTTCGACCAAAAATAATAAATGCTTCGACCAAAAACAGTTCAGGGTGGGATATTTGACAGGGATGAAGCTCTAGAATCCTCACTTTTACTTGTACAAACTCAATGTTAAAAATATACATTGTTTAAAATATATATTAAAATGTATGACAAAAAAAAAAGAGAATGCCCCAGAACCAACATGTTGACTTTCATCACAAAGCCAGATGTATTTTCATGTGTGACATCTAAAATATATAAATAAAACATTATATAATAAACATCTATGATTTGTTATGAAAATGAGATTACTTCAGCTGACCCAATTTTACACCTCCTTATTGGCATGAGTCAAATATTTATTCCCCTATTTAACATTAAAATCAATGGGGGTAAATGAGAGTGTCCTTAAACTAACATTTTCCTATGACTCATGTTGATAAAGATGCAACACAAGTAGATCTTCTGATATTTGACATGTAATCAAAATATTTCCATGAGGTTTAGCTCAAACGAAATGCTTCATTTTCTCAAGAATTTCAATACTTCACAACAAAAAGCAGAATAAAGGCAAACATCTTTTTATAGCATAGTCTAAAAAAAGGTTGACAAAGCAGGACATTATTCAAAGAAGTAAAATGGTGCAAGTTGAGAATAAATTCCACCCAAAAAAATCAAAATTATCAAAGGCCTCTGACGTCTTAAGGTTCATGCGAGGTATCATGTTGTGTTGGTGGAGTACTTTGTTGAAAGCAAGTTCTTGTATTGCACATTGTTTCTTCAGTTTTCACATAACACTCCAAGTTGGATATAGTTTGTCAAACAGCAAGCAAATTCATGTAATTAAGCAAGAATCTAATTCTAAAATTCAACAAAGGATTTTTTGTCCTGGGAGTTTCCTTCTGTATCCAGATTGTGCACCACATGCATGTGTGTTTTGCGTCCTGTTTTTGTCTGTTACGTCCTGATTCATTTAATGTACTAGCTCTTCCACGAGCCTCGACTATGTATGCAAAAAAGGACTCGAGGTCTTTTGATAAATCTGATTTTTGGGTGAAGTTTGCTCTCACACCAAGCCCACAGCTCACACTGAGTATCTTTGTTTTCTTTGTTTTTTAATTGATGTCCATTGTTGTAAACATTTTAAAACTGCTTTCAGAGATGAGATAGCCCATGATGCAAAGCTCGAACTATGTCACACAACAGGACACGATTCAGGTCAAATATATCCTGCATAGTTCTTCATCAAAGCTGTTTGGCCATGGGCCTACGTACACCCACTGAGGAGGGCATTGCTGGCTGTTTTAGCTTGAGTTTCAAGATAAAACTCAAATATGGATCGATCGCACCATTTGTATGTTTGGAAAAATAACGTGGTTAAAAAACTGCAAACAAGATCTGTGCTTTTTAATGCAAAGCTTTCCTGCGATCTATGAAAGAAATCCTTCAAATGAAAACATGACTTCAGCACTTTGCTGATGTGTACTCTCGTAATGAACGGTCGACTCCAACCCTGAATGGACGACTCCAACCAATTAGACAACACAGCACAACTCAGAACTCACCTCACTTGGCGAAGACACCTATTTTTCAATATTCAACAGACAGCTGCTTTTACAAACTGTGGAAAACTCTGATAATGGATTTTTCTTAAAAGTTCCATCTCAGCACAACTACCCCCATTTCACATCTCCTATAATACCACCTATAAACACATTCTCATTCTTTCAAAATGGGCTGGCAGGATGGCCTAAAGGTTTTACATTCCCTTCTAAGCTGTCTAGACTGGGTTTTAATCTAGACCCTGCTATTAACTGTCATCCTGGAGTTTCACTGGCAGGGCGATTCATCAATATGTGTGCTGTCCTCTGGATGAACATTAAACGGGCAACCCGTCTGCCGGCATACGGTGTCCTTCACGAAGAGTAGGTTGGTATTTGCCAGAATCATGGCCAAATTCCAAATTAATGCCGTAACCAGAAGGGTGGTGGGGGGGCATTTTATCAGCAGCACAGTCACGCTCTCAGCAATGATGCAAACCAACAGCCACAGGCTGCACACAAAATTATGGTGATTATTTTAAAATATAAAATGCTGAATCCTTTTTATGGGAAAAAAAAATGCTGTAACATGCTGATAACATACATGCAAAAACATACCGGGTTCTGCATTCACCCTCTCTTCCTGAAGATCAAGTCTGATGCTATCAGATCTGACTCCATACATTCCACCATTTTCCATTTGCACACCATCAGCTCCTTCATAATTGGGTGAAACATCCAGGAAGTTCAACTTCTGTGCACAGCTGGACAGCTCCCGGCTTACAAGGTTTAACATGGAGCACAGGACGGATACCAATGGCGAACCCGCAGGACGGGCGTGTCGTGGTTCACAGTGGGATTCCACAAAGCTGCGCAGCTCAGCATACATAACGAAAGGCAACCTCTGCTTGGCCATCACAAATAGCTCGGCTTTAACGGGGGCTGGATCAATGCAGGCCCGAAATGCTTCTTGGCTCTCGATCCCCAATTTTTTCACCACAGCATGAGCCGTTTCTGTTCTCAGACCTTGAACCTGCAGCCAGGCTGAGAACGCCTCCATTTCAACCATGACCTGCCATAGGACACAGAGCATGCACAATAATTATTTATATTTTTGGAAAACAGTGCAATGTGGTGTATACAAATCTACCATCTCACATAAGAAAGAAACAAAGAGTCCATTAGGCAGTGGGTATGAGGGGGTAAGGTGGGAACAGTGGGATTCATTTCATCTTCATATACAGCTATTTTAATTTGACATGCAGCCATTCAAGGGGTGGTACACTTTGTGATGGCACACGCAATGCCCTACCTGCGATACACCAATCCAACAATTTGAAGTTGGGTCGAGAATCACAGCTGGACAACACAGCTCAAAGGTAAGTACGCTATATTGGCACTATCCTGTAGTGGTTTTGTTTTCCTGTTAACAAAACAGTACACATGAACAACTTTTCTTACATTTAAAGTTAAGTTTTGTTGATCATCAGTCCAAGTATAGAGGATTTAACTTAAACTGCATTAAATTTCTTGTCTTCCTGCAATCTTCCACGATGCCAATTTTCATGAATTATAATATTTCAAAGCAAGTGTACGTATTGCTACATGGAAGGGGGGAATCCATAGCTACATTGTGGCAGGAATAGAATGGACCGTGTGACCGCATAGCTTAGATTACTCTTGTAACAGGGAAAATTGTCAGTGTAGGTCATATTGTAAAACGTGCACCAAGGAAGCAGTCAGTGACTGTTAACTTTAAGACAGTATTGAGTAAGTTTTCTGTGTAAACCTTTTGTTTTCAGGTGATGACTTGGGCAAAAAGACACATGGAAAGCACATTGCGCTTTAAACGGAGAGAGCATGAACTGTTTGGCCAGTAGACCACAGGCCATGGCAGCGAGATTGGCTAAAGAGCCGCGGAGAGGTGATGTAAAACTTTTATTAGGGCCGTTAAACAGGGCGGGATGGCCCAGAGTATGGCACGCCCACAGAAGTGGACACCCAATAAGCGGTATGTACGCCCAAAATTGGTGGTGCCAAGGTTTACAAAGACCGTAACCGAGCCTGAGCATGGCGGTTCAGTTGGAATTCTGCTCTGCTCTAGTTTTGAGTTCTGGTTTTTCAGTTCTCATTCTGGTTTTAGAGAGTTGAACTTGGGCTTCAAAGTAGTAGCATCTTTCTCTACATTCACTCTCTTGCTTCGTCGCCGGGATGGGGTGGCCGGACCTCGAGACATGGATGATGCCTTGCTTCCCCTTCCTGCTTCTGGGATGCATCATCCTGCTCACCCTGAGCTGGCACATCTTGGTGCAGGTCTGCAATCTGATAGCTTTCTTTTTCTTTTTCTTTTTGTATACAAGATCGAGGCCATACCGGCCTCTTACCATACCGGCCGGCTTAGGATCCTAGGATCCTGGGTTAGAATCTCGGTCGATCGCCGAATTAATGCCAGGGGGGTTGACTCAGCCTGTCATCCTTCCGAGGTCGGCTAATTGAGTACCAGTTCACTGGTAATTCCCTGTTTGTCGTTGAAGGCGGCAAAAAGGGTTGGCGTCAGGAAGGGCATCCGGCCGTAAAACATTGCTTCAAAAAGGGGACCAAAAAACATCAACTACCACGGTCCCCGAAAAGGCCAACCCCCGCTTTGCGGGGAAAAATGGCCTCTAAACGATGGGTTATACAAGATCGAGGCTCATGAAAGAGCTAACATTAATCACACAAAAAGTCAAACAGACACATAAAACATATAATAAGGGGAACGGTAGACAAGATGGGGAGAGAGGGGGAAGGACACAAACACAACATTTGAGAGCAGGGACATCGAGAGAACTATGGGAGTGTGAGGGCTTGGGGGGAGGTGGGAGAGGTATAAAACGTATGGACACTGCAAGGACTTCCAGGAAAGAAGTTGGAATTTCAAAAAAGTGTATCTGGGGTGAATTAGCGGGGGTAGAAAAGATCAAGGTTTTGGATGGGGGAAGATAAGAGATGGTGGTGAACAGCTGTTTTAAAGACCTGGAGGGAGGAGTGGGGTTGAAGGGAGTGGGGGAGTTTGTTCCAGAGGCAGGAGAAAAGGGGAATGAAAGAGTGAAGGTGAGCAGAGAGCCTAGATTTTGGCAGTTTAACCAAAAGAGGGTTGCTGGCAGATCTTGTGCGACCTGTAGGAATATTTGGGGGACAGAGCACAGAGAGAGCCGGGGGAGCAAGGCCAGCGAGGAGTCGATAGAAGACAGAAAGACCACCAACCTGCCTGCGGTGAGTGAGTCAAAGGCCCTCGGAGTTAGCTTCATCGCAGGAGATTCCAATGATTCTGAAAGCTTTTGTTTCAACAGCGTGAAGCCGACCTAGGTATGAGGCAGGAGCACCGGCCCAGAGGGGGGAACAGTATTCCATTGAGCTGCGGATGAAAGCCTTGTACAGACTTGGCATTTAAGATGGAATATTTTTTTTTTCTTGACTTGGGTTTACTTTCTTAACTCAGTATATCAATCTGGTGAGTTTCTTTTACGCTTTGGTGATTTATTTGTTAAAAGAACCATGTAACTGATTGTCTGTCGCAGCAAGAAGTCAACAACAGGATTATATCACAGGTGGCGTGGCAAAATGTACGGACAGGTGCATTTGATGATTGGCTTCACAGTCGGGTATACAAGGGTTGTTGTGTTCTGTATTAGTGGAAAACAACTGCTGCACTTCTCCAAAAGTTATTGCCGCTTCCTCTGGAGATGGTCCGTCAACTCGACAATGCTGTTTGTCATGAAGTGATGGCTTTACGAAATTACGGCATGAAACAGCGTGCTATTGCTCGGCAGTATGGCATCACTCAAGGTCAGGTGTCATAGATCCTGAAACGAAATGCTCAGAGAGGTGTCCCTACTCCAATACCGAGGCCAGGACGTCCCCGCAGAACCACAAGGAGGGATGATCGCCAGCTGCACCGGTTAGTCCGCAATGGCCGTACCAAGTCAGCTAATTGGCTTAGGGCTGAGTGGCAGCAACTGACAAATGTGCCTGTATCCAGAAGGCCAGTCAACCAACGACTGGTTCAAGCAGGCTATCGTGCCAGGCGTCCCCTGAGAAAGCCACGCCTGACCAGACAACACTGCCAGCGCCGATTGCAGTGGGCCAGAGAGCACCATCAATGGCAGCCAGGACACTGGAATCACCTGATCTTCAGTGACGAGTCTAGATTTCTGGTCTATCGTCAAGATGGCCGCGTCCGAGTGTGCAGACAAGTGCATGAAGCCTACAACAAAGATTGTATAGTGCCAAGAGTCCAAGCTGGAGGTGGTGGGGTGACCGTTTGGGCTGCTTTTCATGCAGGGGGCAAAACTGACCTGGTTGTTCTGAATGGAAACCTGAACCAGTTCAAGTACAGGGCCATTCTGGAAGAAACATTGCTTCCATTTGCTCGTGCAGCCTTTCGAGGAAACTTTGTCTTCCAAGATGACAATGCACGGCCTCATCGTGCTCGCATGATCCAACACTTTCTTGCTGACCGTGGTGTGGAGCATATGGAGTGGCCTGCCATGTCCCCGGATATGAATCCGATAGAGAACTTGTGGGCAGAATTAACGCATCAAATCGACCACTTGGACCAGCAGCCGACCGCTGTGCGTGAATTGCAGCAGGCTATTGTCACTGCATGGCAAGCGATTCCTGTCCAAACCTTGGCAAATCTCGTGAACAGCATGCCTCAACGTGTACGTGCTCTCCTGAATGCTCGTGGGGGTTACACGAAGTACTGAACTGTAATTTTACTGTCCGTAATCTGTCGTAATTTAACTTTTGTTTTTGTTAAAAAAAAATTTTGGCTAATGTGCAAAATAAAGAGATACTTCTGGAAAACGTACAGAAGTTTAACACAGTACTGTCCATGAATTGAGTTCGATATCAGTTTACATCACTTTCAAGGATCAATTTATTTGTTTCGAAATGTCAAATGTGGTTTTTGTTTCTTTTAAAGGTGACATTAACAAAATCTAGAATAATTTCAACATAATTCCAATGAACTTTTGGTTCTAAGACATCTTGAAAAGTAAGTTCACCCCCACAAAAAAAATATTCCATATTAAATGCCAAGTCTGTATGTGGTGAGGAGCTGAGGTATGCCAAGGAAGGACTTCGCACGCCGGAGGATGCCCAATCGGCGACTGGCTTTGGAGGCCAGCTTGGAAATGTGGTTTTTCCAAGAAAGATCATGGCAGATAGTGAGACCCAAAAGCTTGAGCGACAGAACTTCTTGGAGAGGATTGTGAGAAAGTAGATGGGAGGGTTTTCCAGTCGGTCTTTTCAGAGAGACATCGTAAGAGTGTGAGATTTGTCAGGATTGAAAGACATGTTCCACTTGTTTGACCAGTCTGTGATTTTGTCCAGATCTGCAGAGAGTGAGGAGGCTGCAGATTGCCGATCTGAGCAAAGAGATAGCTCATCAGCAAAGAGATAGAGAGGATTTTCCAGAGAGTCGGAGAGATCATTAATGAAGACCAGAAAAAGCACAGTGCCCAGAACACTACCTTGGGGAACTCCAGCCAGAACAGGAAGGGGAGATGAGAGAAATCCATTCAGGGCCACATGTTGACTATGACCAGAGAGGAAGACCGCAAGCCATGCATGGAGATTTCCATGGATACCATAGGAGGAGAGTTTGGTGAGCAGAGCGGGGTGCCAGACCGTATCGAAGGAACGTGATATGTCAAGGGGGACAGCTCTAATTTCCTGTTTGGCATTGAGGACCTCCATCCATTGTTGAGACAGCAGAAGCAGCATGTCCAGAGTAGAATGATGAGCGGAATGTACGCCCAAAAATGGTGGTACCAAGGTTTACAAAGACCGTAACCGAGCCTGAGTAACTTTCTTGTTATTCGTGCAATTGAGTTATATTCATTTTTGTTGTGGTGTATATGCTGAGTCGTCGGTTTGCACATCTAACGGAAGTAATAAAAAAAATACAACACAAACTATTCAGTCAATTTTATCAAAGTATAATTACCTTTCCATTGATTTACCATAACGAGAAGCCTGAGCAGTCTTAGCAGTTAGTGACTATTATGTTGTTAAACGACAAACGACAATACGACAATGTTAAACGACAATGTTAAACGAAAATCATAGCAAAATAAAGAAATAAATAGAGACAAATTATTTCCTTTTCATCCATTTACTTCACGAAGAAAAATTCATTATTTTGGAAAGAAACGCATTATCCTCCTACAAACGGAACTGCAGAATCCTTACTAATCCATCCGTGGCATGTTGGAGCTAACAAAAAACGATTTGGTAGGAGTCTAAAACGGGCTTTTACTTTATTTATTCGACCTAATCGGAAGTGAAGTGGTACTGCGTGCAGAATCCTGGAAGGTTGTGAATGGGTCCTTCGGTGAGGGAAAGCTTTTGACGTCACACAGCCTTGCATATGATCCTAATGTCTCAAATAATTTGGGGGTATTAGGAGAACAAATGAACAAAAAAATAAAAACTGAAAACCAAAATAGACCCAAACAATGAAAAATTGGAAACCAGAATGATACATACCTTCCATATTGGGTCGAGGTCACTACAGGTCTAATCAGTCTAGTGTGTGTGTCAATCCCTACGAGGGAGGGAGGAAGGCTTTGAGTTGGGAGGGGGAGGGATGCGGATTTAGAGTGAGGGGGGGGGTTGGGGGAGGATGCTGAGTTGGGAGAGCGGCAGGGATGATGACTCAAAGTCATACTTTACATTCTACGGAAATTTCACGGTTCCCTGCCATTATGTTGTCAAAGGACATTCCTGCCAAACTCCTTAAATATTACACATTTTATTGGGAACAAATTCCCTTACAACATCCCAGTCGGACCAGGCTATCTGCAAGTATATATATATATATATATATATATATATATATATATATATATATATATATATATATATATACATACATACATATATGTGGAGCATGAGGAGCGCTCCTCCCGATCTCAATAAATATGCAGCCAATAGCTCCTGCATAGCTCAGACCATAGTGTCACCTCCAACCCGGAGGCTTCAGCCCGGCCACTCCATAATATGGAGATTTATATGGTGGTCATTGGTTAAACATCAAAACAAAGCCGCATATCTGGATTTCGTACCTATTTGTGCTCATCAGGATGGCACACTGTTTTAAAATCTAACCAATGACAATGGTACTTCCTGAAAATGGTACTTCCCGACTTCAAGGGTGAGCATCAGCCACAGATTATGTCTCACTCGGGGAGGTTCCCAGTAGGGCGAGAGGGACGACGCCTTTCCAGGGTAGTACGTCAGCCACCCAGTCGCTAAGCAGATCTCCAAGCACACCACGCCAGCATTGAAGACATGATCAAACAAGACCGGTACCAAACAACCTGCAGCGCTCTGTACGCCAGCCCCAATATGCCGGCCAGGTTTTCATTGACGAGGGAGGCCTGTAATTTTCGATCACGTATTCGTCTTGCTGGGAATGCGTAATGGAATCTCACAGCTTGGCCATGTCTTCGGTGCTGTATGATCCTTTTGTACAGTGAGAAAAGTGGAAAAACACAAATTTCAATGGGGAAAACTACAATAACCACCAAGTTGGGTATATGGGTGTGTGGACACGAACAGCCTGGAAGGGAAGATTAGGGAACTTCAATACTAATCTGGCACTGCCTGTCATATACTTATTACGTACGCTTATTCTGAAGATGTACTCTGGCATTTTCTAAATTTATAAATTAACCCAATTACCAAAGCCATATCCGACTCACGACAAAAACCTCGCTCCACTGTCCTTTCCCAAGGTGGTTCTAAAAATGTGGTTTAGGATTTCCATCATTTTTAAATCTAGACCTTGACGTACTGGGAATCAATGAAGTGTTTTGATGATTGCAGTTATGTGATCAAACGTACGAGGTTGAACTACGAGCCAGGGTGCCAGTCCTGTGAGATTTGTGAACTCGACCACCATCGGTTGTCGGACTGCCATCGTCTTGTGATTAGGTCACAAGAGGGAAGAAGAAGAATTCTCAATAGGGAAGAAGACCACTCCTTTTACATGTAGGTCTCAAGAGGGAAGAAGAAGAAGAAGACCAGTACTTTTGTGTCTTCAGATGCACAGGGCTACTGAGGCAGTTTCTTGGTCATTAGGCACAATCCTGGACGGATCACCACTCCGACGTAGGATACGTGAATGGCTCATTCATCCCAGTAAGCTGGTACTCATTTTGCCGACCATGGAAGGTATGACTGGCTGAGTCAACCCACCTGGTGTTAATTCAATGGCTTACCAGGGGCTTGAACTCAAGACCCTGAAATCTCGTGCCAGCCATCTTAACTGTTAAACCAACACCTGGCTTAAGTCTCAAGAGGGACGGAACTATAATCACCCGATCTAACACAGAGACGACTTATGGAAGCGAGACAAAAATAAATAATTAAGGCAATAAAGCGCGGCGTTACGCGCGCTGCTTGTGAGCAAGGAGGAAGCGGACAAGCGGTAACATATAAATGTCTTTATTGTAAGACTACACTGTAACACTGAACTCCTCCGGGCTGGTCGCCCGGTGTATATCATGAGGCCACGCCTACCCCTCGGGCGTGGCCACCGCCCACTTCGTGCGTGGAATGATGTCACCACGCCAGTGGGCTTTTGTGTCCGCCACACGCGCCCCCCCAGAATTCCCGCGCACCTGGAGGGCCAGTTTGCGGGGCAGACGAATGACCCGGCCGAAGCGCCCCCTGGCGATCGGCGGCGTCCGGGGTGCAGGGATACCAGGTGGGATGCCCCTGGCTGCCCCTGGGATGGGTGCAGGACCGGGGGGCGCCGTGGCGGCGGGGCTGGGCGGTGCCGGGGGTCCGCCCGCAGGAGGGCGGCCCCGACGTGGGGGTCGGGCCACTGGCGGTGGATGGTCCACATCGAGGTGGGCCGGCTTGAGGCGGTCTACCGAAACGCGGTCAGGAGTACCGCCGATGTCCAGGGTGAAGTGCTTCGCCCCGGTCTCCAGCACGCGGAAAGGCCCGTCGTATGGGGGCCGCAGTGGTGTCCGATGGGCATCGTGGCGGACGAAGACGTACTCCGCCGTGCGAAGCTCCGGGGCGACGTGCGTCGGTGGGTGCCCGTGGCATGCCGTTGGCACCGGGGCGAACCTCTGGGCGGTCTCTTGCAGAGCGGAGCGCTGCTGTGCCGCGGACCATGGTGCCGTGGAGTCGGGGAGGAACTCGCCCGGCACCCGCAGCGGTTGCCCGAAGACCAACTCCGCCGCGGATGCGCGCAGGTCCTCCTTGGGCGCCGTCCGGAGGCCCAGCAGGACCCAGGGGAGCCTGTCGACCCAGCCGCCGTCGCGGAGGGTGGCCCGGAGCGCGGCCTTCAATGAGCGGTGAAATCGCTCACACAGGCCGTTAGCCTGGGGGTGGTAGGCCGTGGTTCGGTGCAGCCGGACCCCGAGCCCCTGCGCAACCGCCCCCCAGAGCTCCGAGGTGAACTGGGGGCCGCGGTCGGATGAGATGTCTGAGGGGGCGCCGAACCGGGCGACCCAGGTGGCGATGAAAGCCTGCGCGACATCGGCCGCCGTTGTCGACGCCAAGGGCACGGCCTCCGGCCACCGGGTGGTGCGGTCCACCATGGTGAGGACGTAGGTGAAACCCCGCGAGGGGGGCAGAGGTCCCACCAGGTCCACGTGGACGTGGTCAAACCGGCGTTCCGGCACCGTGAACGGGGCCAACGGGGCCTGGGTGTGCCGGTGCACCTTGGCGCGCTGGCACGCGAGGCACGTCCTGGCCCAGCCGCGGACGGCCTTCCGGAGGCCATGCCAGACGAACTTGTCGGCGATCAGCCTTTGGGAGGCCCTCGCGCCCGGGTGGGACAGGCCGTGGATGGCGTCAAACACCTGGCGCTGCCAGCCCGCGGGCACAATGGGGCGAGGACGCCCGAGGGAGACGTCGCACAAGAGGGCCGCGCCCGCGCCGTCGAACGGCACCTCGGTGACGCGGAGGCCCGTGACGGCGGTCCGCAAGGCCTGGACGTCGGGGGTCAGCGGCCTGGTCCGCTGCCATCCGGGCATAGTCGATGCCGAGGTGGACTGCGTGGGTGACGGCCCGGGAAAGGCAATCCGCAACCGGGTTGTCCTTCCCCGCGACGTGCTGGATGTCCGTCGTGTACTCGGACACGGCCGAGAGGTGACGCTGCTGCCGGGCCGACCACGGCTCGGTGACCTTGCCCATCGCGAAGATCAGCGGCTTGTGGTCGACGAAGGCAGTGAACGCCCGGCCCTCGAGCAGATGACGGAAGTGCCTGACCGCCAAGTGAAGTCCGAGCAACTCGCGGTCGAAGGTACTGTAACGGCGTTCGGGCGGGCGAAGCTGCCGGCTAAAGAACGCCAGCGGTTGCCAAGCTCCACGCACCCATTGCTCGTGCACCGCGCCCACCGCGTAGTCCGAGGCATCGGTGGTGAGGGCGATCGGTGCATCGGGCGCCGGGTGCGCGAGCATGGTGGCGTTAGCCAAAGCGAGCTTCGCGCCCGTGAACGCCGTGTCCATCTGCTCGGTCCAGGTAACGTCGCCTTTGCCCGGCTTACCTCGGAGAGCTTCGTGCAGGGGGCGCAGGAGCTGGGCGATACGGGGCAGGAACCGATGGTAAAAGTTCACCATGCCCAGGAACTCCTGCAGCCCTCTGATCGTGCGGGGGCGCGGAAACCCCTTCACCGCCTCCACCTTGGCCGGCAGGGGGACGGCTCCGTGCCTGGTGACACGGTGCCCCAGAAAATCGATTGTGGCGGCGCCGAACCGGCACTTTGCGGGGTTCACAATCAGGACATGCTGGCCCAGGCGTTCGAAGAGCGTGCGGAGGTGGCGTAGGTGCTCTTCGTGGGACGCGCTGGCGACGAGGATATCGTCCAGGTAGACGTAGACAAAATCCAAGTCGCGCAGGACGCTGTCCATCAGTCGCTGGAACGCCTGAGCCGCATTCTTCAGACCGAAGGGCATGCGCAGGAACTCGAAGAGTCCGAATGGCGTGATGACCGCCGTCTTCGGGACGTCCTCCGGCCTGACGGGGACCTGATGGTAGCCGCGTATGAGGTCCACCTTCGAGAAGAAGGACCTGCCCGCCAAACGGGCGGAAAAGTCCTGAATGTGGGGGACGGGGTAGCGGTCGGGAGTCGTGGCGTCATTGAGACGGCGATAGTCCCCGCACGGTCGCCATCCCCCGCCGGGCTTCGGCACGATGTGCAGCGGCGACGCCCAAGCGCTCTCTGAGCGCCGAACGATGCCGAGTCGCTCCAGGGTAGCGAACTCCGCTTTTGCCACCGCCAGCTTCGTCGGCTCGAGGCGGCGTGCCCGGGCGTAGACCGGTGGCCCGATGGTGGGGATGTGATGGGCCACCCCGTGCTTGACGGCCCCCGCCGAGAAGGTGGGCCGCGTGAGGGCCGGGAAGCCGGCGAGGAGGCGGGTGAATGCGTCCGCTGCCGGAAGCGTACAGACCAACGTGGCCGGAACCGAATCGTTCGGCAAGCCGCTTGGCAAGCCGCTCGTTGAGCTGGGCAACGCACATGCGAGCGAGCTGAACGTCTCGGCCTGGACAAGCCGTCTGCGCTTGACGTCGACCAGGAGCCCATTAGCGCACAGGAAGTCCGCGCCAAGCAGTGCCATGGGCACGTCGGCGGTGACGAACGTCCATCGGAAAACCTGCCCTCCAAACCGCAGAGAGAGGCAGCGTTTTCCGTACGTACGGATGGGCGTCCCGTTCGCGGCAAGCAGCGCGGGGCCCCCACCCGCGGCGTGCTTGTCTGACGTGCCGGCGGGAATGACACTCACCTGTGCTCCCGTGTCGCACAGGTAACGGCGCCCGGAGAAGGTGTCCGTTATGAACAGCAGGCTGCTCGAACGGCCGGCGCTCATCGCCACAATTGAGCGCCGGCCCGGGCGTTTCCCGACCCGTTGAAGGAGCACGGCGGATGACACCGCCGAGCTTCGTGGCCGAACTTGGCGTGGAACCAGCACCAGGTGGTGGAGCTGGAGGAGCGCGGCTGGCTCCGCCAGGCCGGTGGAGTCGACGGGTTTCCCCGCGGTGGCGGTTTTCGCCGCGGCGGTGGGCGGGGCGTGGCGGCGTTCACGAGGTGCGTATCAGCATGCTGCTGAACCACAGCGTGCTGTAGATGATGCTGTGGAACATCAGCGTGCTGTAGAAGATGATGCTGTGGAACATCAGCGTGCTGTAGAAGATGATGCTGTGGAACATCAGCGTGCTGTCGAAGATGATGCTGTGGAACATCAGCGTCGAAGGCGCCAACGCTCGCCCGCGTGTCCGAAGCGGCGAAGTACTTGTCCGCCTCGGCCGCCAATGCTCGGGGTTCCGTTAGCCCGGTCCCGGCCAACGCGAGGCGAACCTGCGCTGGAAGTTGGCGACGGAAAAGCGCCCGGAATAGCGAACCGGGGGCTTCGTCGCCCAACAGTGACAGCATATGGTCCATTCGGACCGACGGGCGCGTCTCACCGAGCTCGGGGAGATCCAGGAGGCGATCGGCCCGTGCGTCGTCCGTGAGGCCGAACGTGGCTAGGAGTAGCCGCTTGAGTGCCTCGTACTTGTGGCCGTCCGGTGGGTGGCGAAGGACGGACACAACTCGAGCGGCCGTGCCGGGCCCGAGGGAGGCGACGACATGGCAGTAGCGCAGGTCGTCGTTGGTGAGGCGCCGAAGCTGAAATTGGGCTTCGGCCTGGACGAACCAGACTTCGGCCTGAGCCTCCCAAAATTCCGGAAGTTTGACGAAGGCGGCCATGGCGATGGCGTCGCGTGTGGAAGGATCGCTCCGGCAGATCCAACGTCGAGGGTCACCAGTAAAGCGCGGCGTTACGCGCGCTGCTTGTGAGCAAGGAGGAAGCGGACAAGCGGTAACATATAAATGTCTTTATTGTAAGACTACACTGTAACACTGAACTCCTCCGGGCTGGTCGCCCGGTGTATATCATGAGGCCACGCCTACCCCTCGGGCGTGGCCACCGCCCACTTCGTGCGTGGAATGATGTCACCACGCCAGTGGGCTTTTGTGTCCGCCACAGCAACAAAATTATTTCCCATCAACATCAAATGAAGATTCAGACGGACAAAGAAACACAGAAAATCCCCAAGCCCACCATCCCATTCCCAGGTAACGTGCAAGGTAACCAAGAACGAATCCGATTTAAAATGCTGCTTTTATTGAGCCATCTGGTGCGACGTTTCTCATTTGTAAAAGACCCGCCATTACCGAGAGTTCGTTCGTCTCTTTGTGAGCAAATCGCAAAAGGCGATCGAACCATGAGCTGTGAATATTAACGAAGAGCTTCCGAAGGGAAGGAATCAAACACGTACAGTACACGTAGCACCCTCGCTACTGTAATTAGCAATCACATCGCACGATCCATCCGAGGCCATTGACGGCGAGAACAAATCTTACCAAGGGATGCTCACAATCGCTTCCGACGAACGGATCAGCCTCCGCTCCTCGAAGCACGTCCAAACTGGGCCTCGTGACTACACCTGCCCTTTCACCTTTACACCATCGACGGCTTTCCCTGGAAGAGGAAGTGCGCGAATCTCCAGAGGCATTTTAAATCCACTGTTTATATCGTGTTAAAAACATTTAGTTACGCCATAAACTTTCCTTTTGCTTCAGATACAGTAATAAAATGAAATAACATTTTCGTTACACGTGGAGGTGTTAAATGTATTATTCGATTATAATTAATTGCTGAAAGGCGGAGAAGGACGCCATTGACGTGTAGGATCGCATATTGTGGTGTATTGCCATTTGCATTTTGCCACCACGTATAGTTAGTAGTTACTGCACAGCACATTGCAAATGCAGAACTCTTTTTGTATCGCGTAGGGTCCAGTTGAGTTGTGATATGACCAAGCGGAGTGATATGGTTGAGGACTGTAAGGATGAGAGAAAAATCACGTCATAACATGGACCACAGGATTTATTTATAACCTCAATGTAGTTTACCTTTCTTCTTTTAACAGAAAGCACTATAAATCTGGTGTTATCAATTTTTAAATAAAAAACACTGTTTCACTTCTTTTTGTCGAACGCGAAACATTGAAAATTGACTGTGGCATTTGTGGTGTGTTTGAATAGTTGTTTAGGAGAGGCTGGCATTCAGCTTTTTCACACCGAAAACTATAATTTACATCGAATGACAAAGCATATTAAAATTCAGAAATGTAGTGCGTTGACAAATATAATTAATATATCCGTCAATCTGACAACACCAAGACAGACAAATGTCTGTGATTCAAATTATTTAAATATTGGGCGGAGCTTATTGGCTCTGTTTGGGGCCTGAACGGTATTGGACCAATCGGGGTTTTCTGATTTTTTACCTTTAAATGTATTTATTTTATTTGTCGTTTACGTAATATATATATTTTTTTTTTCGTCCATTGGCTTATTTTTTTTACGTGTTATATTCGGTCGAGCAAACAGCAGCATTTCATATGGGTGGGTATTTGCGTATTCTTATATTTTAAGAGCGTTTTACGTTGAGTTAAGCTGGTTTATATCACATGTGCGTGTTTCATCTCGAGCTGGGGATTGTGGTGTGTGTGTGTGTGTGTGTGTGTGTGTGTGTGTGTGTGTGTGTGTGTGTGTGTGTGTGTGTGTGTGTGTGTGTGTGTGTGTGTGTGTGGGGGGGGGGGGTGGGGGTGTGTGGGGTGTGTGTGGGGGGGGGGGGGGGTGGGGGTGTGTGGGGTGTGTGTGGTGGGGGTGTGTGGGGTGTGTGGGGGTGTGTTTGTGTGTGTGTGTGTGTGTGTGGGGGGGGGGGTGGGGGTGTGTGGGGTGTGTGGGGGGTGGGGGTGTGTTTGTGTGTGTGTGGGGAGGGGGGTGTGGGGGAAGGGGGGGGTGTGGGGGGAGGGGGGGGGGTGTGGGGGTGTGTGGGGTGTGTGTGTGTGTGTGGGGTGTGTGTGTGTGTGGGGTGTGTGTGTGTGTGTGTGTGTGTGTGTGTGTGTGTGTGTGTGTGTGTGTGTGTGTGTGTGTGTGTGTGTGTGTGTGTGTGTGTGTGCGTGTGTGTGTGTGTGTATATATATGTGTTTTCTATTTACCCTGTGCTTCTGAAACGAAAAGCAGGGTTAAGCATTCAGGTGCGTACGTGTCTGCAATTAAAAAATGCATTTTCTCGGCAACAGTTGGTCCGATTGAGACTAAATTTTACCATAGAAGCGCCTCCGCCTGTATAAATTTTTTTATTCATAATTATGACGTCATAGGTCACGTGGTACGGACGCCATCTTGGAAAAACGTTACACCTCTATATCTCCCAAATCACTCAATGGAAAAAATTGAAACATGACTCATTGTCAAGTACTCATCATAGGGAATAAGATATGTTGATGGTGATGTCATAATTCGACAAGTACAACGCTTGATCTGATCAGTATGAATAAAACCAAAATTCCTCTGCAACTGTTGGACCGATAGACACGAAATTTTCAGAATATGTGCAGCTCCTCTTGTAGAATTTTTTAAATGATAATTATAACGTCATAGGTCACGTGGTACAGACGCCATCTTTGAAAAAAAATCTAAAAAAGTTGCACCTCTATATCTCTGAAACTGCTACATGGAAAAAATTGAAACATGGCTCATTGTCAAGTACTCCCCTTGGGGAATAAGATATGTTAATGATGATGTCATAGGTGCATTTGTTATGACGTCATAATTCGACAAGTACAACACGTATCCAAGCATTGTGAATTTTTTTTCTCAGCAACTGTTGGTCTGATGGGCACGACATTTCCACCACAGGAGTGCCTTCGCATGTAGAATATTTTAATGATAATCATGACGTCATAGGTCATGTGGTACAGGCGCCATGTTGGAAAAACCGAAAAATGTTGCACCTCTAGTTCTCCAAAACTGCTGCATGGAAAAAAATTAAACGTGGCTCATTGTAAAGAACTCCATATGGGGAATAGGTGTTGTTAACGATGACGTCATAATTCGACAGGGACAACGCTTAGTCTGATCAGTTTGAAATGTATTGGGCGTGATCTATGCAACAATAGAGAATATAAATTTATGATGTCATCACTCACGTGGTCTGGCAGCCATATTGGATCAAAGAAAAAAAATGCTAAAAAACAGAAGAGTTGGCTCACAATAAGTTGACTGTGCAGGGTAAGTATTCAATGAACACCATCGAGTTCTGTGTGTGTGTGTGTGTGTGTGTGTGTGTGTGTGTGTGTGTGTGTGTGTGTGTGTGTGTGTGTGTGTGTGTTCGGTTACCAAGTACAGTATCTTGTGGAGCGCTCATCAAGTGGCTTAAACATTCCATTCCCAACGGTTGATAAGGAACGGCTGGCTTGGCAGGTGCTAAATTGCACTGTTATTGGCACTGTTGATGAATGGCACTGCTATTGTTGGACCAGACCTTGCGCAGTGGGAGACGGGGTTGTTCAATCACTTCTGTCTGTTTCGTTGGTTGTTATCTCCATGTGCGGATTTTAGAAGATAGAACGGAGCCCTCCCATGTCTCAATATAAGTGTGAGTCTGTATGTCACCATTCTGGTGTTAATTCAACGAACGGCATGACAGGGGCTTGAACTCAGGACTCTGAGATATCAAGACAGCCACCTTAACTGTTAAGTCAACACAAGGCTTAGGTCTCAAGAGGGACGGGACTATAATCACCCGATCCAACACAGATGAGTTATGGAAGCGAGACAAAAAAAAGAAGACCTAAATAAATCCATATTCCTGAAGAATCCATCTTCACCCAACAGCAAGGAACTGCGACTCATGGACCAGCCATCTCCTAATCCGTGCTCCATATCTCCCTCCATCCCCGAAGTGGCATCCAGGGGTAAGCCAGTCTCTGTCTCTTCCCTCCCGATCTCATCCATCTTGGTCTCATCCTTTCCTGATGGGATAGAGTCGGCAAAACCCAGCAAGCCGCAAGGCTAGGTCGTCAGGCCGCATCCCAAACACTTGTCGATCGGTGCAATTATGGGCACCCACCAAAACTGCAAAGACCCAAAGACCCCGAAGACCCAAAACACCCCAAAGACCCAAAACACCCCAAAGACCCAAAATACCCTTAAAGGCCCAGAGGATCCAAAAGACCCTGAAGATCCAAATGCCCCGGAGACCCAGAAGACCCAAAACACCACGAAGACCGAAAACACCCCGAAGACCCAAAACAACCAAAAGACCCTGAAGACCCAAAATACCCTAAAGACCCAAAACACCCCCAAAGACCCAAAACACCCCGAAGACCCAAAACACCCTGAAGACCCTGAAGACCCAAAAGACCCTTAAATACCCAGAATAACCAAAAGACCCTTGAAGACCCAGAGGACCCAAAAGACCCTTAAGACCCAATAGCCCCTGAAGACCTCAAAGACCCGGAAGACCCAAAACACCTCAAAGACCCAAAATACCCTTAAAGGCCCAGAGGATTCAAAAGACCCTGAAGACCCAAATGGCCTTGAAGATCCAAATCACCACAAAGACCCTGAAGACCCAAAAGACACCGAAATGGTCAAAGATGCCTATTCCTCTGAAACGACGTGTGGTGAGGCACGCGCAGCACGCCGAGTCACGCTAGTTCATCCAATTGACCTAAAATTTAAGAAATTAGCACATTGGGTCACTGAATGCCTGACCTCGCCTGTTGACAGGAGGTTGGTCCAAAGCCTGGCTTCGCCTGGGGACAGGAGGTTGGTCCAAAGCCTGGCATCGCCTGGGGACAGGAGGTTGGTCCAAAGCCTGGCATCGCCTGGGGACAGGAGGTTGGTCCAAAACCTGACCTCACCGAGGAACAGGAGGTTGGTCCAAATCTTGGCCTCACCCAGGGCCAGGAGGTTGGCCGAAAGCCTGGCATCGCCTGGGGACAGGTTTCACACATGTCCTTAGCCTAACTAGTCTATCATTACACTCACTGCCTCATCAGTGCAATTATCACATCCAACTTTCCTATGAGACGTCTCTACTACACGTGCAAATCTAGTCGACGTGATGCACACTGTCCATACCATTCATATCACATTTCCATTATGGACCCTCCCCCCTTCACCTACACATAACAACACTTCTCTGCCAAATGTGATCACTATCATTGGTCGAATGTGACCCTCCACTCTTCTACCTTCAAATTGTCAAAATTTGGCATGTTTGAGCTAAAAAGCTCAACGAGTTGCTTTCTAAAAGTGAATAAGCTGTACCTTCATACAAATCATAACTATCTTTGTAGAACTTTGGGATAACATACTCTGAGGGTTGACTTTTGACCTGACCTCAGTTTTAGGCATGATTAATTTTCAATATATATATTTTTTATCAGGGAACAGAGGCATGGCGAGGACCCAGATTCACCAGAACAGAACACGAGAGGAGCAAAATCCAAGAGGCTGATGGTGAGGCTAAGAATTTTGAGTGACTGAACCACTTCCAGTGGGTGACCATGGAAATAGGTGGATTCATTTGACAATTTTTTATGCCCCCGCTGACAGTCATTGGAGGCCTTATGTTTTCAGGTTGTCTGTCCCTTCGTTTCAACGTGTGTTCATGATAGGTTTTTGTTACCGTGATAACTTGAGAACGGCTGAAGGGATGCAAGTCAAACTTGGGAAAATAATGTAGAATGATGCAGAGATTGACTGATTCGATTTTGGGGTCATGAGGTCAAAGGTCACAGGTCATGTTACATGTTTAAAAGGTCACAGGTCACAGGATGCAGATGCCGTGATAACTTGAGAACGGCCAAAGGGATGCAAGTCAAACTTGGTAGAAGAATGTAGAATGATACAAAGATTGACTGATTAGATTTTGGGGTCATGAGGTCAAAGGTCACAGGTCATGTTACATGTTTAAAAGGTCACAGGTCACAGGATGCAGATGCCGTGATAACTTGAGAACGGCTGAAGGGATGCAAGTCAAACTTGGTACAAGAAAGTAGAATGATGCAAAGATTGACTGATTCGATTTTGGGGTCATGATGTCAAAGGTCACAGGTCATGTTACATGTTAAAAGGGTCACAGGTCACAGGATGCAGATGCCGTGATAACTTGAGAACGGCCGAAGGGATGCAAGTCAAACTTGGTACAATAATGTAGAATGATGCAAAGATTAACTGATTAGATTTTGGGGTCATGAGGTCAAAGGTCACAGGTAATGTTAGGTAAAAATCCTGTTATCGTGATAACTTGTGAACCAGTGATGAGATATTGACCAAACTTGGTAGAAGTATGTATTATGATGCAGATGCAATGATGAACTCATTTGTTTTTGGAGTCAAGAGGCCAAAGGTCAGAGTCTGTAATCGGTTTTTGTTGCCACGATAACTTAAGAACGGCTAAAGGGAACCAAGTCAAACTTGGTACAAGTATGTATAATGATGCAAAGATGAACTAATTAGGTTATGGGGTCAAGAGGTCAGAGGTCACATGAGGTAAAAAAAAAAATTCTGTTATTGCTCTAACTTGTGAACCAGTGAGGGGATTTTGTTTCACTGCGTGCCCAGACCATTAATTGCTTCATTACGCCCCCAGTGGTGTTTATAATCGAGGGCATGGATTTGTCCGTCTCTCCTCCGTTCCCCCCATTGGAGGAAGACCCTCTCGTGTTCAGGCCGTTAGTGCTCCTTGGAAGCATTGACAGAAAGAGAGTGGCAACCATATGTGGGAAAATTGCATGCTCAGTCAGGGTCGCCCAAATACCTCAGATTATTTTATTGCCTAGTTATAGCTCAGATGGCAGTGCACTGGTACGGTTTTCCAGAGGAGGGGTTCGATTCCCGGTCTGGGCATGTAATCTTCCCACATATATCAATTTAATTAGCGTAATTGGAAATTGTACTCTGTATTTTTTTTTTTTTTTTTTGTGCAAGTGATTTGTTTCTTACCTTAAACATTATGTTGCCTTAAAAGCTGTTCGTGTTTGTTCAACGAAGCTTTTTAAAAATCTCGTGTATCAAAATGTAATAATGTTGAAGTGAATAATGGTGAAACGTGTCTTTCATAACTAATATTGCTAAATGCAGTTGTAAGATGTAAAAAAAACATTTTATTTTCTGAGAAACTCTGTCATGCTTTTGTTCAGATTGCACATTTTTGGCTATGGAGATGAAAGAGGAGTCTAAAGTGATTTATGGGACCATTGAAAGAGGTGAGGAACTTAACACCAATATTAACGAGAGAGATCTTAGAACACGTTACCCTGCACAGTGTTCTGATATACGGTATACTTAAATTCAAATAAAATAATGGTTTAAAACATCTTTTTTTTAAATTCTGGAAGTTTAGCGCTATTGAAGCAGTCTTATACACCACCCTTAAACACCCACCTTATTTAACATGTCCAAGGACTGCTAAAAGGAGGGGTTTTGAAAGTTCAAAGAAGGTGATCTGTGTTCTGCAGTGTTCAAGTATATAATTCAATTTAAATATAATAAAGATTGTAATGGTCGTATAAATAAATTGATTCCATAAGTTTACCGCCATTTTGCTACCGTTGACGCAGTGCCTATTACACCACCCTATCGTTAGAGGGGATTATTACACCACCCTATCTCACATGTTACATTAGTTCTTCATGCCTGTTGTTTGTGTCCTTTATAATGTCTTTAAAAACAGTAAGTTTCTCGTTTGGAATGATTTTCAATTTTGTTGGACTGCCAGGCAGACACAGACTAAAAGAAAGAAGAAAAAAACTCACTCCTCTCTGTGCATGTGTGATCAGGACAAATTCAGAGCCAAATTACTGCTAAATGGCAGGTTTGTTTTCCTGTTCGTGTTCAAAATATAACATTCACTTCAAATAAATTGTTCCTCATTCATGAACTGACATTTGTAGACAGACGGACAAACTTGCTTTCTGCTTTTACACGGACGGACGGACGGACGGACGGACAGACACAGACAGACAGACGGACAGACATGAACCAATTGCTTAACCCCACTTTTCTCTTCGCATGCACTGAGTAAAATTTTATTGCCTATTTATTACACTAATAATTTGTCATATGCATTGGTTCTGTGACATGCACTCTACAAAGAGCGTTGCACACGGCTTCGGCACCCTTTCTCCAGTGGGTGTGGCTCCAGATATCAAAGCGGTGATTGGTTAATTTCAAAGTAGAGTACAGGAAAGGAAGCCTGCTCTTCACCAATGGCTCACTCTTGTTTCAAGTTAGCCTGATCGGTGGAAAATATGATGCTTCTACTCTAACGATTTGCAAACAGGTTTTTTGAACAAGATTGCTTTCTTAAAAGCCCCTCTTATTATTTCAGATTTGAATGCACAGATGAAAAGGGAGCCCGAAGCTGTTTCCGATTCCTTCGTGCAAGGCAAGGAGCTCGGCCAACGCCAACTTTGTTGTCGTGGTGACATAAGCAGGTTTTTTAATTTTCTTTTTGTGATTTTATTGCTTGGCCAATGTGGTTTGCTATTTGTTTTGGTTATATTTTGTTGTAAGGTGTTGTACATGTGTTTGTGTGCAGGTGAAACGAATTCAGTGGAAAAAGCTTTCCTAAGTTATATTTCTTCAACATCTCAACATTACTCAAGAAATGCTGGTGATGAAGATGAAGAAGAAGGCGTTAATGCAGAGGCTGAGGATATTCATGCTGTCACTGGTAATCATGGCTCCTATGGGCATGTTTTTTTATGAGACGCTTTCAAATATTGGTTTATTGTTATTTCAAATATTGGTTTACGGGGTATGTATTGTTACAATTCCCATTTTCTCAAGTATGTTATTTCACAAAATTTTGGTTGCTTTAATTCCGCCTTTACAAATCGCAAAAGAAACATCATGATGGATCTGGTTTAGAGGTAAAATGGGGGATAGACTAGAATAGTTATTTCATAATAAATATTCCTGCAAGTGTGGTGTAATTGTTGTGTATGATGAAGCTTGTCGAGCACATGTTTAGACAGATCTCGTCTCCACCACTCCAGTATCTATATCTTTGCACTTCCTTTCCCGCGTACTGACATTATTGAGCCTTTCCCATCATTATCTGTTCTTTATGGAGTTTCTTCTATTAGTTAACAGACAATTGCCTCGGTCCACAAGTGCAATCATTGGGTCAGCGCAGAACACAGGATTTTCGAAAATATTCTCATATATGGGCATCCGTTGGGCTCAAGGCCATCAAAAGGGCTGGTAAGGAACACTATAATTCACCATCTGTCCATGGTGTGGAATTTTTCTGGCTTCCTAGCCAATGGATACTAGCCAATACTGTTGGTGACCGTAGCAGACTTCACATCCTTCTGCACAACGAGGTGATGGCATCTCTTGAAGCATGGTGTGTCTGACTTCCTTCATATGCGTTCCCACAATCCAAAAAATAAAAAATACTGATTTCAGGACTTTCCCCTCGCAGGATTTCTTAACACTTTTTAGGTCATCTCATCTTGATTCTCAGAGATAAACTTATAAAATGGGTTGTGATGTCCAGATGTCCGTCCGTCTGTTAACGCTTTGCTATTTTTGCCACTCCTCCGTTATCACCCGGCTGATTCTTCTGAAACTTGATGCATCAATAAAGACAGTAGTCCACCCAATAGCTCGTGGGCTTTCGGGGGGGGGGGGGGGCGGGGGAGGGGGGTGTGGCGGTGGGTTTAACCCTCAAACTTTGGATTATGCTGAAAAACTGTTTTCTCTGAAACCTGACACAGCCTTTCTATTTGATGGTCCACTGGATTGACTCAGTCTTAGATTTTTAGATTTTGGATCAGGGAGGTCCCGGGAAGGGGAGGTGTTCTATTATTATATTTCATAGAGGACCTGGTGTTGGTGTTGGGCTAGCGGCTAGGGTGCCGGCTTAGGATCCAATGGATCCTGGGTTCGAATCCCGGTCGATTGCTGAATTAACGCCAGGGGGTTGACTCAGCCTGTCATATCCTTCCGAGGTCGGCTAATTGAGTACCAGTTCACTGGTAATTCCCTGTTTGTCGTTAAAGGCGGCAAAAAGGGTTGGCGTCAGGAAGGGCATCCGGCCGTAAAACATTGCTTCAAAAAGGGGACCGAAAAACAACAACAACCACGGTTCCCGAAAAAGGCCAACCCCCGCTTTGCGGGGAAAAATGGCCTCTAAAGGTGGTTTTTTTTAGTTTTTTTTAATAGAGGACACCTTCCTAGGTATGATATGATGCAAGTCAGAGAGCTTTTGTTGTAATTTGTTGGAGGTCATGTACATAATGCCTGTACTATAGGTGCAGCCTTTTAAGAAATAATTTTCTTGAACTAATGCTTGTGAAAAATAGTTTTGAATGACAAAAGTTGATTTTCATTGAATCTTGCACAACTTCATCAATTAGCAGTTAGTCCGGCAGCTAAGCTAAATATAGCATAACAATTGTGCATTTTGTGAGGAAAGCACCAAATTTGGCACACTAGTAGACTATCATATTATGAAAAGATCTGGATATTGGGCCATCTCAGATTCAGAGATTTGATTTTTGCAAGATTTGCAGATTTTGCAGATTTGCAAGCTGAGATTGCAACGCCAGGGACGGCCGACTCCTTCCTGCGAGCTGCCCACGTCACCCGCACAAGAAGAGCTCATCAAATCACTGCAGCGGCACTGCACATCCTGCAACACCATGCGTATGAACGCCACTGTATGACATATGCTGATGTTGCAGAAGACCTGCCTGAGTTCGAAGACTGGTATCACCAGAGAGGAGAAGACATTCCCAACTTTCAGTACTGGGCAACTGTGCTGGAACTAGAGATGTTGCTACTGGTCTACGTGCGTTCTCTGCGGCAGGCTTCATTCACGACGTACCTTGATGCCCTGACGGAACTGGTCCCATGGTTCCATGCCTTAGACCACACACACTATGCCAGGTGGGTCCCTGTTCACCTGAGGGACATGGTTGCACTCCCAATGAAGCACCCAGATATAGCTAGAGAATTCAGGGCTGGCAACTTCACTGTACAGAAGACGAAGAAGGTGTTCTCTTCGATCCCAATCGACCAGGCGCATGAACAGAATAACGCCTGCATCAAAGGAGATGGTGGAGCAGTCGGCCTCACTGACAACCCAAGTACCCTGCGGCGTTGGATGATTGCCGGGCCAGAAGTTGCCAGGGCCATAGAAGAGTTCCAAGATGGTCATCAACACTGGGGGAGGCGAGAGGACACACGTCATCACGACCAGACACCAAGTGTGCAGACCTCTTTCGCAAAGGATGTCTGTGCCCTTGTCAGCATCATAGAAGAGATTGGCAACCCCTTTGAGGAAGAGAGCATGGATCTGGTTGTCCTGACACAAAGGAAATTGCAGGTCCTGCTGCAGTTGAGACTGTCAGGAATGTGAAGAAGATTGGCCAAGAGCAGTTCCAGGCTTTCACCAGAGAATGCCTGGTGGAAAGGACCAAGCCAATTGATGATGCAATTCGTTGGAACAAGCTGAAGGTGTCATTTTGGAAAATGGCTGCCACAGCCATCAGGGGCTGAATTTGAGATGGCCCAATATCCAAATCTGTTCATAATAGGATAGTCTACTATTGTGCAAAATTTGGTGCTTTCCTCACAAAATGCACAATTGTTATGCTAAGTTGCCCCACTAAGTTGTTTTTTTCTTTAAAAAAACAAAAAAAAAACTTCTGTGTGTAGACCTTGTTTAAAACTAAGTGTTGGTCATTGTTACAACACAGTTTTTCACTTTATTTCCACAGAAAGACAAATGAAGATCGTGAAGCAGTTCTCCTGCACCAGATGCTCTCAGTCCTTCAACAACGAGGTTACCTTGAAACTCCACATGGAGAGGCACCCCAAGGAGTCTTCTCCGATGAAGTACAGATGTAGCCAATGTCCTTACAGCACCAAGCATAAAAGATCACTACACCAACACATAAGGGTTCACACAGGGGAGAAGCCATTCAAATGCTCTGTGTGCAACAAGGCATTTGCACGGTCTGGTGACCTAGAGGTTCATATGAGGATCCACACGGGGGAACGTCCATACAAGTGCTCCTTTTGTGACAAACGTTTTGCACAGTCGGGTAACATGGAAGCCCACTTGAGGATTCACACTGGGAAGCATCCGTACAAATGTTCCTATTGTGACAAGGCTTTCAGTCAGTCGAGTAATTTGGAAGTCCATATGAGGGTCCATACTGGAAAGCTCTCTTATAAATGTTCTATGTGTGAGAAGGCCTTTGGACAGTCGCGTAACCTGGAGGCTCACATGAGGATCCATACTGGTGAACTCCCATATAAATGCTCTGTTTGTGGTAAGGGTTTTGCTCAATCTGGTAATGTGGAGGTTCACATGAGAATTCACACAGGAGAGCGCCCATTCCAATGCCTGCAATGTGAGAAAATGTTTGCAAGATCAAATGACCTCCGGGTTCACATGAGGATCCATACAGGTAGCCGCCCATACAAATGCCCTTTTTGTGGAAAAGAGTTTGCGCAGTCAGGCAATATGGAGATCCACAAAAGGAGTCACACAGGAGAATGTCCATACAAGTGTTCTTTCTGTGGAAAAGCGTTTACACAGTCCGGTTCCCTCCAAACACACATGCGGCTCCACACAGGTGAGCGGCCCTTCAAGTGTCCAATATGTGAAAAAACATTTGTGCGTTCAAATGAATGTCAGAAACACATGAGGGTGCATGACATCTGCCAGGTGGAAGAACAAGATGAAATTGAGTAAAATAATCTTGTTTGCCTGGCAAGCCAATTAACGAATCGTATATTTTACTGTTTTGGTGATATGAATCAGGTGCAACAGAAACTTTTTTTTGCCCTAAAGTAGTGAGTAATATTTCTAACAACTTCAAATGAGACCAGTTACATATGCTCATCATTGTTCATATCTTTGCCCCACACCCCTCCCTGATCCATTTTTCTCATATCCTTGCCTTGAGTTGGTCAGTATTAAGCATCGATTTCTACGATACCACTTGATGGCGGATGTTCACGCGAGACTGATGCCAGCTTTGAGCAAGTCCGGTGGCCTTGTTTAGTCAATCACTGGCATGGATAAATAACTGCACGATGATTTTTTTTTAGCCGATTTCACCCAATTATGCCACAGAATGGTTTACTGATCCACACCTAACTAGTAACAAGCTGAAAAAGGTTGAGGGATTCGTTTTCGCAGATATTTATTCTACGAATCGACTTCACTTACTAGAAATGGCATGGAAAAGATCTGTTTGGGGGTGGTTTCTGCAACCTGGAAGTGATTTTAACCACTCTCCAATATTTGATTTCATGAGATTACATAAGTAAACAAGAAAGAGCAATCAGAGATTGCAGACCCTCGCCAGGATGTGTTTTCAGTGTTTTTAAGGCTTTTGTGTTAAAACAAATATGGCGGCCGAACCACGTGACCGATGACGTCATCATTATATTTTTTTCTCCACCAATTTATCCCTAGATTATGCTCAAGAAATTTCATCTTGATCGGATGAAGTTTTGTACTTGGAATATTATGACATCATAATGGAGGCACCTATGACATCATCATTAACAGAGGTTATTCCACATGGAGAGTTCTTTACAATGAGCCATGTCACAATTTTTTCTATGCAGTGCTTTCGGAGATATAGAGGTGCAACGTTTTTCGGATTTTCCAAGATGGCGGCCGAACCACGTGACCTATGACGTCATTATTTTTTCCCGTGCCAATTTATACCTACATGACGCTCAATAAATTTCATCTTGATAGGATGAAGTTTTGTACTTGTCGAATTATGACGTCATAATGGAGGCACCTATGACATCATCATTAACATATTTCATTCCCCATGAAGAGTTCTTTACAATGAGCCATGCCTCAATTTTTTCGATTCAGCGCTTTCGGAGATATAAAGGTGCAAATTTTCTCAGTTTTTCAAAAATGGCGGCCGAATCACGTGACCTATGACGTCCTAATTATTATTTTAAAATTCTACAGGTCGAGTTGCACCTATGGTGAAAATTTCCTGTCAATCGGACCAATGGTTGCAGAGAAAATCATATTTATTCTGTGCGGACAAACAAACAAACGGACCCAAATGCAATACCCTCTCCTCAGGCGAGGGTATCAAGCAGCAGTTTACATGTTTGTTTTTTTCCTTTAATATGTCATTGTTAATGGCGAGCTCCCAACGCCAGGTGATCATAGTATGACGTCACATGATCCATATTACACATTATAACGTGAATTTAAATGAGTACATTTATTATTAAAAGTGTACAACAAGGAGAATATGCAATCAGCATCAGAGTTCCATTTTTTATGTTAAATAAATCTGTAATTATAAATTCAGAAGATTTATTCATAATAATGCGTAACATGCATTTTTGAAAGTTAATTGTGGGTTTGGGGGTAGGGAGGGCTTAAAAAGGCGCAAAGCTCAAGGCTTTCCTAGGGCACCTTGCACCGACCCGGGAAACAAGTTGAACAAGCTATTACATTTCCATAATCAGTGATTGATTGTGGTTTTTCTATTCGTCATTTTGTTTCAGTTTTGTCGGCCGGCCTGTGGATGTAGTACAAATCGATGTTTTGTGTTCTCCATGTTCTCTGAGTGATTTTCACCGAATTTGTTGGACCACATGTAGGTCGAGCGTTCGTCGTCAGACGACTGCTGAAAGCTGAAATTAAACGGCGAATACTTCTGTACCTCGTACAAAGGCTGATTCGACTCTAAAACTCCATTGAAATGCGAGAAATTTGACGGAAATAGCCATTAGATCATCGTTTTGTGCTGATTTATATTGTTACTTCCTGATTCGATTGACTAAACATGGCCGCCGCCTAACCACCCATGCTGGTGACAGCGAGCTAATGCGCTAGCCCAGGCGGATTGATATCTGGAGGTATAGTGCAGGTCTGTGGTTTTAAGTGATATCGTATGTTACCTCCTTTCCACTGCCAATTTGTGAATATTAAACTGAATCACTTTTACTGAGTTTCTCGTGTTGCTGTTGATTAGCATTAAAAAATCTTGCACTAAATCTTGGCTCATGTAAAGAGTGAAGTGACAAACACCAAAAAGGCAATGTACTGAATGTGGCAGTGGTGCAACAGGTGGACACAAGAAGCGTGGATTTAATTATTGAACAAGGGGAGTAACCTGCAAGTAGGAGAGTTGAATGTTGGGTGATGGAAGGGTTAATGGAGGTCGAAAAATATTGAATGTAGGAACGAAGGATGACATGAGATGGTGGATTGGTGGTGTACTGCTAACGTGAAGCGCTAGAGGGAAGAGTGGAATTGAACAGCTGGAATGTGGTTCCACAACAAGACAAAAGTGTGAAGGTGGGCAGTACGCCTAGATTTCGTGAGATTAGCCAGGAGGGGGTTATTGGAAGAATATGTGAATCATGGAGGAGCTGGGGTAGTTTAGAGTGTTTGTCTCTCTGTATCTATACTGTACAAATACCCAAATGATGGGGCTATTTATTTATGTACAGTGGTTGGGGTGTGGACTAGTGGTGCACCTTTCTCTCAGCGTGTCCCAGCCCAGGTCGTGGAATAGGGGTGCGCCTCTTTCTCAGCATGTCCCAGCCGAGGTCATGGACTAGGGGTGCGCCTCTCTCTCAGTGTGTCCCAGCCCAGGTTGTGGACTAAGGGGTGCACCTCTCTCTCAGCGTGTCCCAGCCCAGCTCGTGGACTAGGGGTGCGCCTCTCAGTGTGTCCCAGTGCAGGTCGTGGACTAGGGGTGTGCCTCCTTCTCAGGCTGTCCCAGCCCAGTTGGTGGACTAGGGGTGCACCTCTCTATCAGCGTGTCCCACTGTCCCAGCCCTGTTCGTGGACTAGGGGTGTACCTCTCTCTCAGCATGTCCCAGCCCAGGTCTTGGAATATGGGTGTACCTCTCTCTCAGTGTGTCCCAGCCCTGGTCATGGACGAGGGGTGTACTTATCTCTCAGCGTGTCCCAGCCCAGGTCTTGGACTATGGGTGTACCTCCCTCTCAGCATGTCCCAGCCCAGGTCATGGTCTACGGGTGCACCTCTTTCTCAGCGTGTCCCAGCCCAGCTCATGGACTCGGGGTGCGCCTCTCTCTCAGCGTGTCCCAGCCCAGGTCGTGGACTAGGGGTGCGCCTCTTTCTCAGCATGTCCCAGCCGAGGTCGTGTACTAGGGGTGCACCTCTCTCTCAGCGTGTCCCAGCCCAGGTCATGGACTAGGGGTGTGCCTCTCTCTCAGCGTGTCCCAGCCCAGTTAGTGAACTTGGAGTGCACCTCTCTCTCAGCGTGTCCCTACCCAGCTCATGGACTTGGGGTGCACGTCTCTCTCAGCATGTACTAGCCCAGATCGTGGACGAGGAGTTCCCCTCCCTCTCAGCGTGTCCCAGCCCAGTTCTTGGACTATGGGTGTACCTCTCTCTCAGCATGTCCCAGCCCAGGTCATGGTCTAGGGGTGCACCTCTTTCTCAGCGTGTCCCAGCCCAACTCATGGACATGGGGTGCGCCTCTCTCTCAGCGTGTCCCAGCCCAGGTCGTGGACTAGGGGTGCGCCTCTCTCAGCGTGTCCCAGCCCAGGTCATGGACTAGGGGTGCGCCTCTCTCTCAGCGTGTCCCAGCCCAGCTCATGGACTCGGGGTGCGCCTCTCTCTCAGCGTGTCCCAGCCCAGGTCGTGGACTAGGGGTGCGCCTCTTTCTCAGCATGTCCCAGCCGAGGTCGTGTACTAGGGGTGCACCTCTCTCTCAGCGTGTCCCAGCCCAGGTCATGGACTAGGGGTGTGCCTCTCTCTCAGCGTGTCCCAGCCCAGTTAGTGAACTTGGAGTGCACCTCTCTCTCAGCGTGTCCCTACCCAGCTCATGGACTTGGGGTGCACGTCTCTCTCAGCATGTACTAGCCCAGATCGTGGACGAGGAGTTCCCCTCCCTCTCAGCGTGTCCCAGCCCAGTTCTTGGACTATGGGTGTACCTCTCTCTCAGCATGTCCCAGCCCAGGTCATGGTCTAGGGGTGCACCTCTTTCTCAGCGTGTCCCAGCCCAACTCATGGACATGGGGTGCGCCTCTCTCTCAGCGTGTCCCAGCCCAGGTCGTGGACTAGGGGTGCGCCTCTCTCAGCGTGTCCCAGCCCAGGTCATGGACTAGGGGTGTGCCTCTCTCTCAGTGTGTCCCAACCCAGGTCATGGACTCGGGGTGTGCCTCTCTCTCAGTGTGTCCCAGCCCAGGTCATGGACTAGGGGTGCCCCTCTCTCTCAGCGTGTCCCAGCCCAGTTAGTAGACTTGGGGTGCACCTCTCTCTCAGCGTGTCCCTGCCCAGGTCATGGACTTTGGGTGCACGTCTCTCTCAGCATGTCCTAGCCCAGGTCGTGGACTAGGAGTGCCCCTCCCTCTAAGTGTTTTCCAGTCCAGGTCATAGACTCAGAGTGCACCTCTCACTCAGCGTGTCCCAGGCCAAATCGTGGACTCGGGGTGCACCTCTCACTCAGTATGTCCCAGCCCAGGTCATGGACTGGGGAGGATAATTTTATATTCCAGTTATAATTTCCAGAGACTAAGTGGCTGCTCTGTGTTGAATCCCTTCTAAAGATTCTGATTGGGTTTTAGCATAAAAGTCCTGACTGATGCATCTATGCCCAATGCAAGGGCGTACTCGAGCCATGTACACAGTGGACGTCACGTCAGATGTGCAATAACTCAGGTTTCTTCTGACAAGGCCAAGCATGTGGTTTCCTTTCTTGCAAATTGAAGCAATGTGGTGATTCTAATTAAGATATTTGCTTATAACTAATCCTAAATTAGGTTAGTGTTCAACTTCCTGAAGGTGGGAATCATTAAGTTTATAAGTTGAGGTTACTTTGATTCTCTTATGTGTAACAGACATTTTAAAGCATTTTGATGCGTTAAATCGCATTTGCCAAGTCTTACTCCACTTAAATATGGTGTTTAAAAATCTGACGGAAGGAGGAGAGCACCAGAAGAGACATAATTTATCTGTATATAGCACAATCGTCAGCAAAAAGTCTTACATAGGGACTTCTGAAAGATCTTCACTAAAACATTGGAAATACTTTTTGCACAAGTTTTCAGAACCTGTGTTGGGATTTTATCTGGACCAGGAGCTTTGTTTAGCTTCAGGTCATGTAGGAGTTTCTCCACTCCTCTGGCTGATTTTGCGATGGTGTGTATATCTGGAATACTGGGTTTCCTGAAAGAAGAACAGCTGGATAGATCCTCCATGGTGAATATAGAGGTGAAGTGATCATTGAGAAAGTTTGTCCTGTCCATTGAATTGGTTACAATTTCTCTTTCTTTAGATTTCAATGATGACATACCAAGTAGCTCTCGTTTCTGGAATTTCATGTAGTTCCAAAAGGGTTTGGTGTTATTTTCTTAAAGACTTCCACCGATGATAGTTCTGATGTAGGCCCTGAAAGAAGAGCGATCATCCTATTAGTAGCTCAATGCAGTTTCTTAAATTCAACGCACGAAGCAGTGGAATTTAGTTTTGTAGCTTTTTTATAGTAACGAATTTTCTTCCGGATTGCTCTACGGATGGTATTACTAATCCAAGGAAGATTTAACTTAATTGAGCTCATCTTGGAAAGAATGTGTTTATTAATGCTATGTAGAAGAGCGTCTCTAAAAAATGACCAGACTTCATCAGTACCGCGTGACGACAGGTACTCATCTGTTAATTTATTGTTTAGTTGATGAATGTCCCTGGATATTCCTTCAAAGTCTGCTTTCTGATATAGGAATATCTTGCGTTTAGGAAGTTGGTTCACTTTGGGTTTAAAGTTGATGTTAATGATCACCACAATATGATCGCTGATGCCAAGGGAAACTTCTAAGTGAGTTACTTTTGAAGGGTCATTTGTGAAGCATAGATCAAGCATGCTTTCATCTCTAGTGGGTTTATCAATCTGCTGGTATAAATTGTGGTCGAGAGCAACTTCAATTATTGCTCTATTCCAGGAAGGGTGGCTTCCACCCTGTTTGAAGGAAAAGTAACCTGTAATCTGTAACAGCTTGTTCGATCGATGTGAAACATAGGGGGGACACCCCATGGAGAATATTATATTGCTATCTCTGTCAGCATAGGTCACATGGTTTGGCAGCCATATTGGATTAAGAAAACATTTGGCCATTTCCTCTGAAACCGATAAACACAAAAAATTGAAACTTGGCATATGTCACCAACTCCCCATTGGGGTATATAGAGTGATAACGATGATGTCATCGGTCAAGTGGTATTCAAGCCATAGTTGGTCAAATTTAAATTCTTATTCAAAAAAATCTGAAACTTTATATATCTGAATTATATCTTTAAATATCTTTATATATCTTTAAATTTATGACATTCATAACCTACGCTAAGAAACTATATGACATAATAGGGTGCATGGATGATGCGGGTGTATGGACCATAATAGCAGCTGTCGACTGATGTGAAACTTCACAATTATGATCTGGTAGTAATGGGGAATATATCTTAAAAATTTCTATGTGATCGGTCGCATGGTCTGCCAGCTATAATTTTTTAATTATTTAGAGAACAAATCTTACAATTTTATCTTCTCCAGAATGATTTAGCAGATCGATGTGAAACTTCACACAAGTGATCAATGAGTCTTTGGCATTTAGTTTGATAACTTAAACGTCATAGGTCGCATGGTCTGGCAGCCTTTTTTTTTTAAATCAGGATTTTTTAAAAAAAATTAAAATCCATTTCTGAATTCAGTTTAATAAAGCAGATGTTGTGGGTCACGTGTCTGATCAAAGCAGGGTTCTATCAAAGCGGGGTTGTATCAAAGTGGGGTTGTATCAAAGCGAGGTGGCTTGAGACCTGGTCATAACTGCCCACAGTTATAAGGTGGCACATCTAGTTGTATTTGTAATCGTCTTGGCTGTTCTTTACACGTAAGTATGAACCATCTATAAATTACATAAGCATCAGAGATTATTGAGGGGTTCAAAGTATTGGCATTCTGTGTACATTTTATGTAGATGGTTACTTCTAGATTAAAATATCTATTTTCACTTTTTTAAAGGTTTTCAAAATTTCTGCTGATGCGTCTTATTGCATTAACATGAATTTTGTTTTGCCTGATCCAAAATCAGGCCTGCGGCACACATGCCATATTTGGTTTTTGGCTGCAACAAAGCATACATACATGCAATAAAGCATCTTACTATAATTCACCAAATGTCCGTCCGTCTGTCTCTCCATCTGTCTGTCTGTCCGTTCGTTCGAAGGTACCACAAAAACTGCTGAACCGATCGCAACGATATTTTGGGTGGGTAATCCTGGGATCTCCAGGAGTAAAATAGGCTATTTAGTTTTTCCAATTTAAGCTTTGGTCTCCAGCATTCTCATAGTAAGGGCATTTTATGAGATATTTCACAAATCTGTGAACTAAATTGTTACCAAAAAATTTCTTCACCAATATGTTTGTAAAGGTGTGTAATAACATGTGTTAAAATGTTGAAGTTCAACTCCCGTGGGAAACCCAGAAAAAAAGCTGTTGAATTCGGGTACCGAAAAATTATTTTCGAGAATTTTTTTTTTTTTAATCGGCCCTTAAGTAACTTATGAGGGGTCAAATAAGGGTTTTTCATGATTCTGAGTTGATTGTTAACATTTATATTTTCACTTTTACATTTACACACAAAGTAGCTTTTATTTCACATACATATATAATACTCAAGAGTTATTTCTCATTCACAATGTCAGAAGTTTCAACAGTCATTGTCTATGTCTTCTTCAGACTCAACAACATCATGACTGCAGTTTCTGCATGTAATGTCATTACAGACTCCACAGGCCGAGATGCACGTGACCCCATTCTTCTTGCAGCATCGCCGGTTGCTGCAATCTCCATGACAATTACAGCTCGTGAACTGCAATAGCTCCTCAGGAGCCGTGGGGTCCAGTGTTGGAACTAGCTCATACCCATGCACACCTATTGTCCATCCATAGTCACTGGGGTTCAGAGACATGCTCTGTAGAAGGATCCAGTCCCGGGTCTGCAGGTAGGCACGGAGTGAATGTTGTGCAGCTGCACCCTTTGTTGGAGGTAGAGTCTCTGGTTTGATCACTCCTGCCGCTGCCTTCCTTGAGAACATGTTGTACCGAATTTCAGAGTGTTGAAGTGGTGAAGTGGTGGTGTTGAGGTCATTAGGGTCTCCTTCAATAACTGGGAGGAACTCGATCTGTGTGCTCTGCTTTGCATCATTAGCATGGATTCTCTTCATCCAGCCATTCCATTTGGAGTGTGGGAACTCAGGATCGTTGGCTTTGATCACCCACCCCGCTGCCCAGAGTGTGTCACCTGGAGTGAGGAGTGGCTGATCATGAGCCAGGGAGGAGGAAAGCTCAGCGAGGGGGAGAAACATGATCGCGTTCGTTCCTATCTGTTTCCTGTTCGTAAATGGAATAATCTTTACTTCAGTTCCTCTCAGGATCTTAGCTTTGTCGAGTGCCTTCAACTTCACCCGGGGGAAAGCTGCTGTTGTCTGTGGATCTGGCAAAGGTGGTGCCGGAGAGGTGACTTCGATCCAACCCATTGAGTGAAAGGGAGTGTTTCCGTGAATAGAGACAATGTTTAAATCTATATTGTCTCCAACAAACTGAGTGACTGCATTGTTTGTTTCCCCAACCTCCATAAAGACCACCTGATCATTACTTGACAATTCACTTTCACTGGCTGGCATTTTGGCTGTCATCACTGATTGATCCTCAAGCGCAGCATCAACCGCAACCTCATCATTGATCTGTTCATCGGTTTCCTCCACAATGGTATCAAGAGTGCCAGAAGTATCTGGAACATCATCTCCACTCCTACTATTAAGGAAGCAGTATTTGTAGTTTTGTGTCTCCGTGTAAGACTCAGTGTATCCCAGCCGGTGGAACTTGTTGAGCATCCATTTTGACCCAAATCTATGATCAAGTTGTATGGCAAGCCCCATTTGGTGTGGCAATACTCCAGACCGAGGTCGACAGGCCTTAATAAAATTCTGCCCCCAAACGGCAACTCTTTCGTCTGTCTTGACAATCGGTCTCAAGAACATCTGAAGGCTTGCAGGAACAAGTGTCAGCTGACTATCGATGTCAGTCATACTGTGTGTGGTGGGGTATGACTTTGGACCTAAATCAATCAAGGCAATATCATTGGATATGAACTTGAGTGCCGTCTTTATGATCTGAGTCTTCTCATCTCCATGGTCAAGATTAGCATGATGCGCTCACAGAATATTGTCGGTGCCATCTTTGAGACAGAGTACATCTGCCCTTCTTTCCTGTGTTGTGAAATACAAGGTGTCTTCGTATTTCTCTAGAAGTTTTATCTTTAGCCAATGCTTTGAATAAGAAAGGCTCTTCTCTGGTGACTGATCAAACTCCTGCAGCTTTTCATGGACTTGGTCCATGTTCATTACCCCATGCTCTAATTCTGAGTCTAACCATTCGCAGAATTCAACAAGTGGATCCTCTTGGATTGCGCTGAGGTTCGGGCATGGAATTTCTAGGAGGAAGTATAATTTGTATGCAATGAAAGTACATGTAATATGGGATCGAGTAAGATCGAGTAAGCTTCACCAGTGCGCGTGCGCGAATTTACGTCACGTCGGCAGCGAGAAGGCGTTCCCCAACACGAACCAATCAGGAACTGCCACGCCCACTTATATGATCTCAGAATTCCTGTGACAGGAATTAGCGTTACACTGGCTGGAAGTCATTCGCTAGAGGCGCTTCCTCAGCGCCAATCACCAGTGCGCGTGCGCGAATTTACGTCACGTCGGCAGCGAGAAGGCGTTCCCCAACACGAACCAATCAGGAACTGCCACGCCCACTTATATGATCTCAGAATTCCTGTGACAGGAATTAGCGTTACACTGGCTGGAAGTCAATCGCTAGAGGCGCTTCCTCAGCGCCAATAAAACACAGCCTCTCGCTCCTCATCAATACTCCTCTGTCCTCTCTTCCTTTTTCCTTCCTCATCAGTCTTGGACAAACTGTCACCTCTCGCAAACATAAGTTTGCATCGCAAATGGTACAGTGTTTCTTCTGCTACCAAGTCGTTGATCCCTTCCAGGCGTCCAGTGACTTCAGTGCCCCAGTCATCCCCGCGACTCCGTGCTGTCTTCAGCAAGCTTGCCTTCAGTGTATCTGCAGTCAAATTATCTGGCACTCTATTTCTTTCTAGCTTGTGCTGGATTATTTTTGTAGAGCTGGGCTGGTTGGTTGCAAAGAATGCATACATCCTTATACAGGAGGTCAACTGACTGTGATCTTCTAGAACTGCAGCCAGTTGATGAACTGAACTCACAAGTAGTGCGTCTTCTCTTCAACTTTGATGACTCTTTCTCTGCCTTTGATGCTTGAGCTGACTTCTTGGTGGTTGCAACAAAGTTGTTGTACAGATCATTTTTACACTTCTGGTGGTACCTCAGTTTTCCTTCCTTTTGAGCCTCCTTCATACGTTCCACAACAGTAACATTTTCGACAGTTTCTGCTTGTTTCAATAAAGTTGAGTATCCCTTTGGAGTTGCCTGTATGAGCCTTTCAGCTGGTGTATCCGAGCGTGCACAGATGAAGCAATTGAGCACAGGTGGAGTAACGTCTTCATCCATATTGCTAGACTCCATGTCCTGCAAAGTAGAAAATGAGATATATTTAGAAATTATTTTTCCACAAAGGAGTGTCTGTGGTGAAATATAAATGTTAACAATCAACTCAGAATCATGAAAAACCCTTATTTGACCCCTCATAAGTTACTTAAGGGCCGATTAAAAAAAATAAAAATTCTCGAAAATAATTTTTCGGTACCCGAATTCAACAGCTTTTTTTCTGGGTTTCCCACGGGAGTTGACCTTCAACATTTTAACACATGTTATTACACACCTTTACAAACATATTGGTGAAGAAATTTTTTGGTAACAATTTAGTTAACAGATTTTCATATGTTTCCCTTACTATCAGGTTTGGACTCCCGCATAACATTCGCGTTCGCATAACCGAACATAACCGAACTGTGTTCATTGTGACGATGTTTTCATTGTGACGATGTTATTTCCCCGGGTGCAGCACAAACGGCTGCACCGGTCGCTGCACAGCTGCACCGATCGGACACGGTGACCTCGGACAAAGACATTTTATAAGGACACGGGTTGATTCCCTGCTTGAGAGAATTCCAACCCCCCTCTCCGCCATCACGGCCGTCTCTCCAACTCACAATCCTACGAGATATGCGGAAAGGACGATCCAAAACCAATATAAACATCATTAAACATCATTCGTATATAAACATCATTAAAAGTAGATAATGACCTTGGCCAAAGTTCAAACGACGTTTAATCTCTACATGAGAGAATTCCATATAGCTATTTGGGCGGTGTATACGCTAACAGATCGCTGTCTCCATCGATCTTGCCGGCTTGCCGTAACACCTATCGGCTCAAAATCCTTTTAACTGTTGATTTGGTAGTTTTTACTATGAAGGAAACACGTAGCGGGAGTACATACGACATAGCGATTGTGAATGTGACAGCTCTGAGGCATCTTTCGCTTCGCATCGCAGTGACGGCGAGCACCAATATGGCGGCTGTAAGATTAAAATCTGGCTTCAAGCCCCCTCACCACCCAAAGCCTTCAACCAGACATATTAACACACTCCTCCCCCTTCATTCCCGTTCTTCAAAGCAAAGCGGTAAAAAATTGTTGTATCGCCATTATATATGACGAGCAACGGTACCGTACCCGCCCTAAGGGCGGGGCTTCAATTTGGAGGCGCGATTTATATAAACATCTGTTAAATATCACACGCAAATCATCAAAATCTAAACAGTATTTTTAGAATTTCAATTTTAAAAAACCACATCAATGTTCATATCGGTAAATATTATTCCATCGTGTTTCAAATCGTGATATATGTGAGGGCAAAACTACCGGAAGTAAGCTGTAACACGTGCCCTTTTGTGGTTTGTTTTCAACGTATCCAATCACGTGACTGTTGTCGCGAAGGGTGCACTAACCGGAAGTTACATAGTTCTGCGGGCGGCTATTCAAACATTTTGTATTATTTTTCATAAAACTTTATATTGTTAGAAAGAGAATTACTTCTAGCTTGTCGGAAAGTTAAAATTTTAAAGATCAGACAAGAATTAAGCGAGTTTGTCTGTGACCCACTCCCCCATCTGTGTCTGTGACCCACTCCCCCATCTGTGTCTGTGACCCACTCCCCTGTGTGTGTGTGTGACCCACTCCCCCCATGTGTGTGACCCACTCCCCCGTGTGTGTGTGACCCACTCACCCATGTGTGTGTGACCCACTCACCCATGTGTGTGTGACCCACTCCCCCATGTGTGTGTGACCCACTCACCCGTGTGTGACCCACTCTCCCGTGTGTGTGTGTGTGTGTGTGTGTGTGACTCACTCCCCCCCCCCCCCGTGTGTGTGTGTGTGACACACTCCCCCTCCCCCCCCCATGTGTGTGTGACCCACCCCTGTGTGTGTGTGTGAGACCCAGCTGTGTGTGTGTGTGTGTGTGTGTGTGTGTGTGTGTGTCGGTGGTTGTTATCTCCATATTCATGTTTCAGAAGATGGAACGGAGTCCTCCTAGGGTTCGAAGTATCCACCTCTGTTTTGGTAACTGATCATGATTTATGGAACAAGCTGTGAATTTTTTTTGTTCTCTAAGTTTTGTTCCGAGGGCTCTTTTCAGTATGGTCACCGAACCCTGGACAGCTTCCAACTGCAGTTAATTTGTGGGAACATTCCCAGGAATGGTTTATGAGATCTCCGTGAGATTCTTCTTTATCATTCCAATTGCTCCAAATTTCACTGATACAATTTCAGCGTTCTTCATCTTCCAGGATCTTCTCACTTCATTTTTAAGGTCTTGGTAGTTGGTCATTTTCTTGAGTTCTGCGTTGTTTAGGATGAAATCGCTGGGTACTGATCTCAATGAGCAATGTAGTCTTTTCTATTTTGTATTATATCGTATTATACCTATTATGTATTATGTATTATAATCTATTATGTATTATACCTCAGTATTATATCGCAATGCTTTGTTTTCTAGGTTCATGCTCAATGGGATCATCAGGTCGTACGTGAGGTTTCCTTCGTTTTCAATTATTGTTTTTGGTTCATGTTTCCACAAGTTTACTTAAACTGGCATATCAAATTTCTTTGCAGATGTGCATGTGGATTACTCTACATACCTTGCTGTGCCTTTGGGTGTACAGCTGTTCTGACATGAATTTTTGTTACATCCTGATAGGAGGTGGCTCGTGATTTCTGTTTCTACCTACCAGAACCTACACCTCTCCAATTGACTCAGTCCTGCCATTTTCTTAAAACCAGTTGGGTTTCTTCAGATTTTGGGATGAGGAAGGTGTTACCTTGAAATGAACGGTGGAAGAAGAATTGCGGGCAAGGGGTTTAACAAGAGGAGATGCAGAAAATAGGGCAAAATGGAGAAGATTGTCATGGGGACCGCAAGGCTAACCCCCGCTCTAGCAGGGAAAATGGCCTTAAAATGCTTGTTGTTGTGTTTGTTGAAGGTGTTACCTTATATGAGCCACTCATCCATTACCTTTTCCTCGTGGATAAGTTTGATGAATTCTTGAGCGTAGTGATTGCGTAGAGCATCTAGTTGTTTTAGCCAAACGTTTGGAATTCCATCCGGGCCAAGGAAGTCAATGAGAAGCACTTCGGTACCCCCACAATATCATGGACACCATTTTCTCGAACGCGAAGGGAATCGTGGTGACTGACAATGTGCCCCACAACAGACGTTCATTGAGGTTTGCTAACCACTGTGGGAAGCAAGAGAAGCTCACGTTTCGGACGTTAACCCTTCGTCGGAGCCAAACAATTCCCATGACGTTTGATTGGCAAACATAAAACAACGTCCTGGTGATTTCATCCTCTGCTCTCCCTGTGGTTCCTAAATCGATTCAGCTGGATCTCTCCCTCATTGAGGCCAAACTTGTTTAAGTCCTGAGTTCAAGCCCTTGTCAGCTGTTGAATTAACACCACGTGGGTTGACTCAGCTTATCATCCTTCCGAGGTCTGCAAATTGAGTACCAAATTACTGGTAACAGGGGTGGGGGGGGGGGGCGGGGGGGGCACTGCATCAGAAGCACAGCCGTGCCTCCAGGAAATGATGCAACCAGCAGCCACATCCTGCATTCGAAACCACCACCATGGAATACGATGTAAAATAAATGATCTCATATGTGTACGTGAGGGTCCATTTTTACCTCCGCCACTGAAGGTAGATACAATATACAGGTTTATGTGCTCAGCCCCGTCCAGCTATAAAATGTCATCCCGGTGTTTCACAAGCACGAACATTCATCAGTATGTGCCGTCCCTTGGATGAACATTGAACTGGGCATCCCATACTATTGACGTTAGTTGGTGGGTGCTAAAGATCCCTCGGTGTCCTTCGCGAAGAGTAGGCGAGCTATCGCCGGCACTCTGAACAAATTCCAAATTCCTGCCCTGAGCTCCTGAAATGGAGTGGCGACCGGACCAGGATTGCAGCTGAGTAACTGCTTCAGCAGCACCAACGCTCTACATAGGGCATGGATGATGATGATGATGATGATGACGACGACGACGACGACGTTGATGATGATGATGATGATAGTGCTGAATACGATGATGATAACGATGATGCTGCTGCTGCTGATGGTGATAATAATGATGACGATGATGATAACAATGAAGACGATGGTGATGATGACGATGATAATGATGAAGATGATGTTGATGATTACGATGCTGATGATGACGATGATAATTATGCCGATGATGATAGTGATGATGCTGATAATGATGATGATTATGCTTACGACGATGATGCTGACACTGATAAAGATGACGATGATAATGATGAAGACGGTGATGATCATCATGATGATGCTGACTCTGATAATGATGACGATGTTGATGACGATGATAATGATGACGATGATAATAATGAAGGCGATGATGATGATGACGCTAATGATGACGATGATGATGATTATGATGAATGGCTTCCTGGGCACATTCCCAGTACAGCCACCAGTTTTTAACTAATTTCGTATAGCGGTTCAGCTGTGCATTGAAGTCAAACAAGCAAATTACTTCTCAAAATGATATAAGTATATTATAGGTACAACTTACCATGACTTTAAGTATAGAAAAGGCACAAATCCACAAAGTACACGGGATTTGAACCTGCGAATCCAACAACACCATGAGCTGGGAGCTTTGATCGGATGCTAATTACATTAACCCCATGCACTCGGATTCATGCCATTCTTACACCATTTCCACGGAGCATTATCATCGACATTTAAGTCCAACTTCATTATTTTATATTGTAGCGGCTACCGCTGGGTTTACACAATCGCCTTGCACCTACCAAGGACGCGGAGCGATCACCATGCCGGGCTCGTCCAGGACGCCCGGGCAGGCCCGCGCTCAACTTGCCAGGCCTCGGCCGGGATGCCCGGGCACGCCCGGCCACGCCCACTCTCGACTTGCCAGGCCGCGTCCGGGACGCCCGGGCATGCCCGCCCTCGACTTGCCAGGCCGCGGCCAGGACGCCAGGCCACGCCCCCTCTCGCCTTTCCCGGGCAAACGCTCCGGGATAATGTGTGTATATATATTGCTGCCCGATAAACGGGCTTTTGAGAGTACCCAAGTTGTTTGGTGACAATAAAGAAACTCGGACGAATTCCAGCTTTTTGTCGCGTCCATTCTTCCGATTACGTGGGAGCACAGCTCCGTTTATCGGGAGGGAAACGCGGGATAAACGGCCGGGCTGGCGTTCATTACCAGCCATGAGCGCCGGCCACACGGGCAACTTACTGTTCATCACGGACAAAGCGTCCGGACGGCGCTTCCTGTGCGACACCGGCGCCCAACTGAGCATCATACCCGCCTCCGATTGGTGACCTACTGACATGGACACGGCAGTTGCCCTTAAACTGCCTACCTTCTGGGAGGCTCACGCGGCGGTTTGGTTCGCCCAGGCGGACTCCCTGTTCGCTCTGCGAGGCATCACGGCCGACGACACCCGCTTCCACCATGTGGTAGCAGCGCTCGGTTCAGCCACCGCGGCCCGCGCCCTGAGCCTCCATGAGAGCCCGCCAGCCGCTGACAAATACGGCGCGATTAAAAAGCTCCTCCTCGACGCTTTCGCCCTCCCATCGGCGGAACGCGCATGGCGCCTGCTCGACCTGCCCGAGCTCGGCGACACGCGCCCGTCCGAGCGAATGGACTACATGCTTTCGCTGCTCGGCGAGCACTCTCCGGCATTCCTGTTCCGGGAGCTGTTCCTCCGTCAGCTGCCTAGCCCGGTACGCCTCGCCCTGGCGAGCACGACGATCACGGATCCCCGCGCCCTCGCCAGGGAAGCCGACAAGATCGCCGCGGCAGGCCAACGCATTGCAGCAGCGACCTGGGGCCCACCGCCGTCCGACGCAACGCCCATGGCGCCCGCGCACCCGGCACAGTCGACGACCGAACTGCCGACGCAATTGGCGGCCGTAACGCCGAGCCGACCACCTCCAGCACGACGACCGGGGCCTCCACCTGACCAAGCGTGGTGTTACTATCATGCCAGGTTCGGACAGAAGGCCCGGACATGCCGACCCCTGTGCACCTTCGGCAGGCCGGGAAACGGCCGGGCTGGCGTTCATTACCAGCCATGAGCGCCGGCCACACGGGCAACTTACTGTTCATCACGGACAAAGCGTCCGGACGGCGCTTCCTGTGCGACACCGGCGCCCAACTGAGCATCATACCCGCCTCCGATCAGGACAGGCAGTCCGCGGTTTGCGGCCCCTCCTTGGTTGCGGCCAACGGATCGGCCATCCGCACCTTCGGCCCGCGCAACGTCACCCTCTGCTTCGACGGCCAACGCTTTACTTGGACTTTTGTAACCGCCAGCGTGCCCATGGCTCTGCTAGGTGCCGACTTCCTCTGCGCACACGGACTGCTGGTGGACGTCCAACGGCGTCACCTCATCAATGCCGAGACCTTCAGCTCCCTGGTATGCACATTGAGCAGCTCCGCTCCGACCGAGCTGGCATGCGCCCTCCCGGCGGCGAACGAGTTTGCTCGCCTGCTCACGGAGTTCCCGGCCCTCACGCGGCCGACGTTTTCGGCCATCGCAGTACGACATGGGATCGAGCACCACATACCAACCACGGGCCCGCCGGTCTACGCCAGAGCCCGCCGCCTCGACCCAGCCAAGCTCGCCGTGGCCAATGCCGAGTTCGACGCGTTGGAACACCTCGGCATCGTGCGGCGCTCCGATAGTGCGTGGGCTTCGCCACTACACATCGTCCCAAAACCAGGGGGCGGCTGGCGCCCATGTGGCGACTACCGCCGCCTTAACAACGCTACCATCCCCGACAGGTATCCGATCCCGCACATCCAAGACTTCTCCGCCCGTCTGGCAGGACAGGTCATTTTTTCAAAAATCGATCTCATACGGGGATATCACCACGTACCTGTCAGGGCGGCCGACGTCCCTAAAACGGCCGTCATCACGCCGTTCGGCTTATTCGAATTCCTACGGATGCCATTTGGCCTCAGGAACGCGGGTCAGGCGTTCCAGCGCTTGATGGACGGCGTGCTGCGTGACCTGCCGTTCCTCTTCGTTTACCTGGACGACATCCTCGTCGCCAGCACGTCCCGGGCCGAGCACCTCCTCCACCTCCGAACACTGTTCGGGCGCCTCAGCGAGCACGGCCTCATTGTCAACCCAGCCAAATGCCACTTCGGCATGATGGCCGTTGATTTTTTGGGCCACCACATCACCAAGAACGGGGCCGTGCCGCTGCCAACCAAGGTCGAGGCCATCACCACGTTTCCGTGTCCCCGCTCCATAAAGGCCCTGCAGGAATTCCTGGGAATGGTGAATTTCTATCACCGCTTCGTGCCCCGCGCTGCTCAACTCATGCGGCCCCTCTACGAAGCCCTCTGGGGCAAGCCGGCCAAGCACGACGTCGTCTGGTCCGCAGCAATGGACGCGGCCTTCCAAAGCTCAAAGCGGGCCCTCGCTGACGCAACACTGCTCGCTCACCCGGTGCTCAACACTCCCATCGCCCTCACCACGGATGCCTCCGACTACGCGGTGGGCGCCGTACATGAGCAATGGGTGAACAGGGTTTGGCAGCCACTCGCTTTTTTCAGCCGGCAGCTCCGGCCGAACGAGCTCAAATATAGCACGTTTGACCGTGAGCTCCTCGGTCTACACCTGGCCGTTCGCCATTTCCGCCACCTCCTGGAGGGCCGACCCTTCACGGCGTTCGTCGACCACAAGCCGTTGGTTTATGCAATGGCCAAGGTCACGGAGCCGTAGTCGGCCCGCCAACAGCGCCACCTCTCCGCCGTGTCGGAGTTTACCACGGACATCCGGCACGTTGCCGGCAAAAGCAACGCCGTGGCCGACTGTCTTTCTCGGGCCAGCGCGAACGCGGTCCACCTTGGCGTGGACTTCGCGCTTATGGCGGCGGACCAAACCACCGACACCACGGTGCAAGCCCTCCGAGCGGCAGACACGGGCCTCTGCCTGGCCGACATCCCCTTCGCGGACACTGTCCTGCTCTGCGACGTCTCCCAAGGCCAGCCTCGCCCCATCGTGCCCGTTACCTGGCAACGCCGCATCTTCACCTCCCTCCACGGCCTTTCCCACCCGGGCCGGAAAGTTTCCCAGAAGCTGGTGTTGGCGCGATTCGTCTGGCACGGCCTTCGACGGGACGTCCGCGATTGGACCAGCACCTGCACAGCCTGCCAACAGGCCAAGGTCCACCGACACACCCAGGCCCCGCTGGCACCTTTCACCGTGCCCGAACGACGTTTCGACCACGTCAACGTGGATCTGGTGGGCCCCCTCCCCCCATCACGGGGGTTCACACACCTGCTCACCATGGTGGACAGGACCACCAGGTGGCCGGAGGCCGTTCCCCTCGTCTCCACCACCACCGCCGACGTGGCGCAGGCTTTCATCGCCACCTGGGTCGCCCGCTTCGGCGCACCGGCGGACATCTTGGCGGACTGCGGACCGCAGTTCACCTCCGAGCTGTGGGGCGCGGTCGCCCGCAACCTGGGGGTCAAGCTCCACCGTACTACGGCCTACCACCCCCAAGCCAACAGGTTGTGCGAGCGATTCCACCACTCCATGAAGGCCGCGCTCATGGCCGGCCTTCAAGACAGCGGTTGGGCCGACCGGCTGCCGTGGGTCCTTTTGGGCCTCCGCACGGCCCCCAAGGAGGACCTCCGGGCATCCACCGCCGAGCTTGTCTACGGCCAGGCGCTACGCGTCCCGGGCGAATTCGTGCCCGACGCTACCAGTCCCTGGTCCGCAGCTCACCAGCGCTCAGACCTCCAGGAGGCCGCCCGACGGTTTGCCCCCGTGCCAACATCCCACCATGGTGACCCCCAGTCCTACATCCCCCCAGCGCTTCGCATAGCGGAGTACGTTTTTGTGCATCATGACGCACATCGGGGGCCACTCCGGCCGCCGTACGACGGGCCCTTCCGGGTCCTGCGACGGGACGACAAGTCGTTCGTCATCGACATCGGCGGCAGGTCATACCGGATTGCGGTGGACCGTCTCAAGCCGGCGCACGTGGACATCGACCAACCACCACGGTTGGCCCTTCCGCCGTGGCGAGGCCACGCCCCGTCCACGGTATCCCCCACTCGACCGCCCACCACCACACCGGACCCCCCCCCCCCCCACGACCCACCAGGGGTCGCTTCGGCCGGGTCATCAGGACCCCCCTCAAATTGACCCTGCCGGTGCAAGTCGATTCTGGGGGGACGTGTGTAGCGGCTACCGCTGGGTTTACACAATCGCCTTGCACCTACCAAGGACGCGGAGCGATCACCATGCCGGGCTCGTCCAGGACGCCCGGGCATGCCCGCTCTCGACTTGCCAAGCCTCGTCCGGGACGCCCGGGCACGCCCGGCCACGCCCGCCCTCGACTTGCCAGGCCGCGGCCAGGACGCCCGGCCACGCCCCCTCTCGCCTTTCCCGGGCAAACGCTCCGGGATAATGTGTGTATATATATTGCTGCCCGATAAACGGGCTTTTGAGAGTACCCGAGTTGTTTGGTGACAATAAAGAAACTCGGACGAATTCCAGCTCTTTGTCGCGTCCATTCTTCCGATTACGTGGGAGCACAGCTCCTTCAATATGTATATTTATTGTGAATTTGCGGTCATTTTACGGTTATTTAACAATCGTGATGTTGATAATTTTCTGATCTCTGGATATTCAATGTCCACTAGGGGTCGTATTCTGCCTTCCATTTTGTTGTATTTTGTACGTTTCACAACCTGCACCACATTCCTAATGGTGGGACAAGGGAATCAAACGACTGGTTGGCTTTCGAACTTTTGCAGCGTTATGATTTCACTGACCTTGCCGATGGTGGTGAAATGACCTCAATCATAAAATGGTCAGTTAGATAAAATTATTTAACTTGAGCCTTACTCGTGTATTTCTTGTCATGGTCTCCCTAAAGGCAGGGTCAGTGCTGCTGCAGGCAGCCCAGCAGTCTCAAGGACGACAAGGATGACAATGAGGACAAGGATGACAAGCATGACAATGGGGACAAGGATGACAAGCATGACAAGGATGACAAGGATGACAATGGGGACAAGGATGACAAGCATGACAAGCTTGACAAGGATGACAATGGGGACAAGGATGACAAGCATGACAAGGATGACAAGGATGACAATGGGGACAAGGATGACAAGCATGACAAGCATGACAAGGATGACAATGGGGACAAGGATGACAAGCATGACAAGGATGACAATGGGGACAAGGATGACAAGCATGACAAGCATGACAATGGGGACAAGGATGACAAGCATGACAAGCATGACAAGGATGACAATGGGGACAAGGATGACAAGCATGACAAGCATGACAAGGATGACAATGGGGACAAGGATGACAAGCATGACAAGGATGACAATGGGGACAAGGATGACAAGCATGACAAGCATGACAATGGGGACAAGGATGACAAGCATGACAAGGATGACAATGGGGACAAGGATGACAAGCATGACAAGGATGACAATGATGACAATGATGATAAGGATGACAACGATGACACGGATAACGAAGATCTCAATGATGAGGATGACAATGATAACGAGGATGACAATAATGACAAGGATGACGTAGATCACAATGATGATAAGGACAATGAAGATCACAATGATGACGAAGATCACAATGATGATGAGGATAACAAGGATGACGAGGATAACAATGATGATGAGGATAACAATGATGATGAAGATAACAAGGATGACGAGGATAACAATGATGACGAGGATGACAAGGATGATGAGAATGACAAGGTTGACAAAGATGAAAGGGGATAACTAAGGGAGGGGAGCAGGATGGGATGAGCGAGGCTAGGGAGGTGGAGAGGGGGGGCAGGAGGGGATGGATTGGGGAGGGGAGGGGAGGGGAAGGGATAGGATGTGGAAGGGAGGGAATGACTCCATAACATTTTTTTGAAGCACCCTGTACATACACATATATACCACATACCACATACCATATACAGTGCATTCAGAAAGTATTCAGACTCCTTCACTTTTTTCACATTTTATGTTGCAGCCTTATGCTGAAATCGTTTAAATTCATTTTTTCCCTCATCAATCTACACTCAATACCCCATAATGACAGAGAAAACAGGATTGTAGAAAGTTTTGCAAATTTATTAAAAAGAAAAAACGGAAATATCACATTGACATAAGTATTCAGACCCTTTGCTATGACACTTGAAATTTAGCTCAGGTGCCTCCCATTTCTCTTGATCATCTTTGAGATGTTTCTACACCTTGATTGGAGTCCACCTGTGGTAAATTCAATTGATTGGACATGATTCGGAAAGGCACACACCTGTCTATATAAGGTATCACAGCTGACAATGCATATCAGAGCAAAAACCAAGCCATGAGGTCGAAGGAACTGCCTGCAGAGCTCAGAGACAGGATTGTGTCGAGGTACAGATCTGGGGAAGCCTACAAAAAAATTCTGCTGCATTGAAGGTTCCCAAGAGCACAGTGGCCTCCATAATTCTTAAACGGAAGAAGTTAGGAACAACCAGGACTCTTCCTAGAGCTGGCCGCCCGGCCAAACTGAGCAATCAGGGGAGAAGGGCCTTGGTAATAGAGGTGACCAAGAAGACAATGGCCACTCTGAATGAGCCCCAGAGATCCTGTGTGGAGATGGGAGAAACTTCCAGAAGGACAACCATCACTGCAACACTCCACCGATCTGGGCTTTATGGCAGAGTGGCCAGACAGAAGCCTCTCCTCAGTGAAAGACACATGAAAGCCCGCTTGGAGTTTGCAAAAAAGCACCTAAAGGACTCTCAGACTGTGAGAAATAGGATTCTGTGGTCTGATGAAACCAAGATTGAACTGTTTGTCCTCAATTATAAGCGTCATGTCTGGAGGAAACCAGGCACCGCTCATCACCTGCCCAATACCATCCCAACGGTGAAGCATGGTCGTGGCAGCATCATGCTGTGGGGGTGTTTTTCAGCAGCAGGGACTGGGGGACTGGTCAGGGTTGATGGAACATTGAACGGAGCAAAGTACAGAGATATCCTTAATGAAAACCTGAAACAGAGCACTCAGGACCTCAGACTGGGCCGACGGTTCACCTTCCAACAGGACAATGACCCTAAGCACACAGCCAAGACAACGCAGGAGTGGCTTAGGGACAACTCTGTGAAGGTCCTTGAGTGGCCCACCCAGAGCCCTGACTTGAACCAAATCAAACATCTCTGGAGAGACCTGAAAATGGCTGTCCACCGACGGTCCCCATCCAACCTGACAGAGCGTGAAAGGATCTGCAGAGAATGATCGGTGCCATATATACCATATATATGGCAGAAAATCCCCAAATCCAGGTGTGCAAAGCTTGTCACGTCATACCCAAGAAGACTCGAGGCTGTAATCCTCGAGGTGCTTCAACTGCCAAAGGTGCTTCAACTAAGTACTGAGTTGAGGGTCTGAATACCTATGTCAATGTGATATTTCAGTTTTTTCTTTTTAATAAATTTGCAAAACTTTCTAAAATCCTATCTTCTCTTTGTCATTATGGGGTATTGAGTGTAGATTGATGAGGGAAAAAATGAATTTAAACGATTTCAGCATAAGGCTGCAACATAACAAAATGTGAAAAAAGTGAAGGGGTCTGAATACTTTCTGAATGCACTGTATATACCATATATATATACTTTTATGTCGGGGGGTAAAGGAATATTTAGAACCAGGTAGATCTGTATAGGTAACATGCTTCGACTGTCGCGATAGGGAATCTACCCTGAATCTACCCGATAGGGAAGTCATGTGGGTGGCGTTTGTTTATGTGTGGTGGTTATGTGTTTTTATGTGGTCGTGGAGAATGGAAACTGAGAATGAGTGGTGATTATTGTGTTGAACATGGAAACGTGTTGGCAAAATGTGAAACGGGGATTTCACAATGGCAGGCCATGGCAACTCTTTTGTACCATCTTTGGCAATATGTGTTGGAGAATTGAATGGCAGCGAGGGAGGAAATGTGTTTGGGATCTTGTGGGTGGGGAAGGTGTGTGTGTCCGCAGGTACAGATCAAGCTCTGAGGAGCGATGCCTGCCCCCCCCCCCCCCTCTCTGTGGAAATTACCCCTGGCAGCCAGTGGTGTCAGGAAATTGGAGCTCGTCGGTGGGGGGTCTGGTTGGGCGCCGTGGGGTAAGGGAGACTCCCGGCGACCCGTGTTGCTGCGCTGAAGCAGGAGGCAACGGAGCCTGTTGTGTGGGGACCCTCACCGGCAGGGTAATGGCAAAAAGGGCTGTTTGGCTGTCACGGGGCCAAGAGGTAAAGAGGGGGGAGGCAATGAACTTGTGAGTCAAGTGCCTTGTTTTTGGGACTGCGGGCACCACAGCCTGAAGCACCTCCACCATCTTACTTGTGCGGTACCTCTCTGCTGCCTAGTTGAGAAATGCACAAATGAATATGACATCTATGCCATGGTCCTGCAGGGGGGGGGGTGGGGGTGAAATACGTGCTTGTAATGATTTTGTGTGTGATGACTTATGGAATGTGTATGAGTGGTTAATGGGTTGTGTAGTACGAATGAGGGCGAAATCCACCAAGCCATGTCACTCACCTGTAACACCTGGACAGGGCACGTGGAAATTTAGGTGTGCATTGGGATGGCTCCACAGGTAAGGTTGTGTCTTGTGGCATCCACCGGGGGACGCGGTCTGTAGACTGGGGTTGTACAAATGTTTAGAGTTTTGGAAGTTTTGAATTTTTGAATAAGGATAAGTTTGTGGTTAAGTTCGTTTTGTGTGTTGTTTGTTTCCTCCCTCCGCAGGAACAACGAATGAAATCATTGTACATATTTGCATGATTGTTAAGGGGATGAGCATGTTAAGGAGAATAGGTAGGAAGCCTGGCTCACTTCCCACAGCCCTCCTGATTTATTTCGTAGGTTAATTAAGTGTAAGACAGTAAGTGTTAAGACTGAAATGGTAGCGCCTGCAGTGAACCTAGCAGGAGCTATGGTTCCAGGGGGGGGGGGGGGGAGGGGGGCTGTGTTATGTCGGGGGGGGGGGGGGTAAAGGAATATCTAGAGCCAGGTAGATCTGTATAGGTAACATGCTTCGACTGTCGCGATAGGGAATCTACCCTGTAATAAGTTCTGTGTTTTAGGCGGTTTGTCGGGGAAGTGTATACCTGTGAACATACAAGGATGTTCATGTGTTAAATAGTTGTAGGGAGTAAGATAACACCCCTGTGTGTCAGACCTGGTAATCATTCCTTTGTCCCTTATGGCAACGCACACATATAAACACTTAGATAGGTCCTTAGTGCACACATTAAATAGTTCCCTTCCCTTACAATGACCTTGGAAGAAGACCGGCAAGAAGCCAGATCGGGGCACCGCCGGATGGCCGCCGCCAGCCGCACCACCAGCTGGCCTAGCAACATCGTGTGAGACGAGTTGTAACCCACACCACAGGGAATGTGTGATTGGTTGGCGCGGAAGGCACGAACCTCTAGCCAATCAGGGTGGGAGGCGCCAAGACGCAACTGAGAAGGAGGTTGTTCATTGGAGGGAAGGCGCTAGAAGGTTCGGTGGACGGCGGGAAGCTACGAGGCGCTGATTGGGGGGCGCGCCAGAGCTGACATCACCGGGAAGGTTACAAAAGGGCTTGCTGGACGACATTTTGTCTCTTTGCTCTCTCTTGGCTCTCTTGGACTCTGCGCGCTGGACCCCTTCGTATTGAAGATCTCTCTGTGCTTGAAGCTCTTGCTCTTCTTGTCCCTGGTCTTCATTGGCTCTTCCTTCTTGCATGCTGGACCATCGTGCTTCGTGCTGGGTGACGGTTCGTCGTGGTGCTTGGAGCGGGATCCGGCGCTGTTGGTACTGGAGCGAGTGACCTCGTGGTGTGCTGCGGAGCGAGTCGCATCGAGGCTGGGTGAAGCGTGCGAGCGAGCGAGCGGACGAAGAGTTTCTTCGCGCCGGAGCTTGGAGCCATGTTGGACAGCGGACACGACTACAGACAAAGATAAGACGCACCACATTTCACAAGTACATGACGAGACATTTCTTTTATTAATTCAGTCCTTTGTTCATTTCTGAAGTGAGGTGTGCGGGATCCCGATTTAGGATCATTATTAGATTTATCATCGCGTTTCCCTGTCCCGACCTTTATTTAAAATAAACGCTTGCATTACTTTCCATTCCTTGTTAAAGCCGTGTCCGTTTGAGTTCGTTCCCTCTACAGGTACGTGCTTGTTCCGCTTCTTCCTCTTCCCTTCTTTCTCCCGTGCTGTGATAGCAAAATCCGTGTTTGGTCGTCGCCTCCATTAAAGCCGTTCGGTCTTTCGCGGTCCCTGGTGTTAACCTTGAGGGATTCGCACGACAATACCATGAATATGAATGAATGAATGATCGTTTTAAAGACATTTTCCCCACTAGAGCGGGGGTTAACCTTGCGGGCCCCACGACAATCATAGTTCCCTGTTTGAGGCAATGTTTTTATGGCCGGATGCCCTTCCTGCAGCCAACCCTTAGTCGCCTCTGACGATGCGCAGGGATACGGTGTACCTATTCTAAATCGGGGTACACACCAGGATTGTTTCATCCCAGCATGCTGGTACTCAATTTGCCGACCTCGGAAGGATGACAGGCTGAGTCAACCCCTTGGCATTAATTCAGCGATCGACCGGGATTCGAATTCAGGAACCTAGGATCCCAAGCCTGCACCCTAACCGCGAAGCCAACACCAGGCTCTCAATGATGATGACATGTCACTCAGTAGAGCTAAGCTAACACCATATACCATATATATACCATAGACCACATATATACCATATACCATATAAATATAGTGTTGCGGTTTTGAAAACCCACACAGGTAACATCATTAAAGGTTAAAGGTTGCACCCCATAGTTAGGCCACAAGCAACACGTAGGTCACCTTAGGACGTTAGTTATTTCATAGTATGTATTTAGGATAAGGCCATTCCCAATAGTTGCATCTGCATTGTGTAGAACAAATAAGAGTAGACCCCGTTCGTCCATTTGGCAGCCTCCCTCCAAATCGACCTCGTTGGGCGAACTCGCTGGGCTTCCGCTCAAACCGAACTCGCTGAGCTTCCGCTCAAACCAGCCCAAAAGCCATGAGGTAAGGCCCGAAAAGGGGGCGGAGCGCAAGGGGGGAGGTGTGGCCACATCAAGCAGCCATCAAGGCAGAGCCGGTAAGCCCTCACCAGCCAATCAGGGCTGAGGTGACATCGCCAGACAGAGTGTGGCTGGACATTCCAGAGGGTACGCTGGGCGTGGAAATATAACACCTTCGCGCGAGGCCCCCACCTCAGTTATGAGGCAAGCACTTGATCAGAGTTGAGTTCTGAGAAGGGAGAGGCGCTCACAAAGTTCGTGTGCAGAGTTGAGTTATGAGGAGAGGGCTCGAGTTATGAGGAGGACAAGCTCTGCTGAATGAGTTGTGTTACGGGAGAGACGCCTGTAGAGTTATGAGGAGAGAGAGGGCTTGATCAGAGTTACGAGGAGGACCTGTGCTGAGAGAGATCCCAAAGTATCGAGTCAAGAGTTGAGTTACGGGAGAGACGCTTGAGTAGTTACGAGAGGGAGAGATGCGCGGTGACAAGCCTTGATTGATTGATTGCGCTTTACAAAGGGTGGGCGCGCGGCACGCATTGCAGAGGACTGCAGCGTCAAGAAGGACCTTGGGGAAGTGGCGCATCGTTCGTAACAATACCGGGAGCGCATATAAAGGCGCCGGTACAAGTATTACGTACGATATATAATCGCCAGTTTACCGATCCCCCGATATATAATTGTCCGCTCGCGCCTACGCCACGCGGAGAGCTGCCTGCCGTCTTCCACCATCTGCATGGTACGAGTCAGGGACCGGACGAGCTGTGGACCCTTGGACCCTCAACCTGACCATCTACAAACCCCGTGTGAGTGAGCCTGAGAGTGAGTCTGAGAGTGAACGGGCCCGTGTCCAGGGATAAGTATAAGACTGTTATAAGGCTGCCCTGTGTACCTGCTTCTTCCTCTTCCCTGTACATTTTCTTCTTATTTTCTTCCTCTTCTTATTTGTACAAATTGTAATAAATTCCTTGTTCTTCCTGGTTTCCTCTTAATCCGATCGTTGTAGTCATTTCCTCCATTGGGTAAGCGTGGCACGATTAAGAACCGCTCGAATCTGGTTTAGTACCTGTTAACGGCCCGAATCGTGGCTCGCTTCGCTCGGCGTGTCCATGAACGCCGTGGTTCGGGCGGGAGTTATTTCCTCGTTTCCGGTCAGCGTTAGTACTTAGGTAATAGGACAAATTCGACCATCAACCCTATTTAACGCTGCCCGGGAAGGGCATCATAGCCCCCGGGATCGCGTCGGCCAGTAAAAAGACAAGGGGATTAATCCCCCCTTGATAAGGGGAAGGCCGACGTTCGGAGATCCGCAACAATTGGTATCAGGAGTGGGATTGGACCCGAAGTGCGCCTAATGCACTCGAAATTACGAGCGACCGAAATTTTATTAACACCTAAATTTGAATCGTGCCATGGATAGCCAAGGCGGTCGGACGCCGGTGGGGGTGAATGAGGAGGTAGAGGAAGAGGTAGAATCGACCGAAGACCCCCGGGACGAATTGGCCCAATTGGGAGAAATGGAAGAGGAAATTGGAGAGGGTGCAGCAGTAGGGGTAGCAGGCTAGCAAAATGGCGGCGCCATGCACACGGCGACGAGGGCCGCGCCCGCAGCGCCACTGGACATGCAAGCCTTCATGGCGCAATTCATGGCGGAAATGAAAAAAAAGAACGACAGTATTGACAAAATGGGAGAACAATTGGAGCGGATGGAACACAGAATGGGGGAGCGATTGGGAAACCAAATTGGGGGATTGAAAATTGAGATGGATGCGCAAAGTAACCAAATGAAAGATGGGTTAAATAATTTGGAAAACAGAATGGGGGAGCAATTGGGGAATCAAATTGGGGGATTAGACAGCAAATTGGGGGGATTAGAAAGCAAATTGGGGGGCCAATTGGAGGATGTGGGTGGCCAGATGAAAGAAATGAAGGAGGGGTTAGTGGGGTTGGAAAACAGGATGGCCACCCAAGAGAATCAAATGGAGGGAATGAAGGATGGGTTAATGGGGTTATAAAACAAGATGGGGGGCCAATTGAGGGAAATGGGGGATAAATCCACCCGGGAAATAAAACAAATGGGGGATCAGATAGAGGAGGTAAAGAAAGGGCTGGAAAGCAAAATGGACACCCAAAAGAATGAATTGGAACAGATGAAGGCGGCATCTCGGAGGGAAATAGAAGAAATGGGGGAGGATATAAGGCGGGGGTTGAGCGAAGAGGTTGCGGGCTGCGGGGGTACGCGATGAGGTAAAGCAGTGTGAGGAGCGCGTGGAGAAAGAGGTGAGAAAGAGTACGGCTAGGTTACAAGGGGGTATAGAGGAGTTGACGCGGGAAGTAGAGAAGCTGACGGTGGGACAAAAGGAGTTAGGGGAGCAAATGAGTAAGAACACGGATGTGATAGGGGGGCTGAAATCTGCACAAAGGGAAATAAAGAAGGAATTAATAGCGACAAAGAAGGAATGTCCGATGGTACACGAGGGACTGACAAAGAGGTTGGATGAGGTGGTAGAGACGTTTGGGGCGAGAGAACGAGAAGTTAGGACCCATATAGAGACGACCAAGGTGGCCTGAGAAGAAGAAATTGTGGGGGCGCACTGGGAAATAGAGGTGGTGAAACAAAAGTTGGAGGAGGTAGAAGAAGGGGTGAGTGAAATTAAAAAGAGACGAAGGGAGACTAAGAATGAAATAAAGGAGGAGGTGATGGAATTGGTACAAGGTCTGTGCTCACATCGTGATGACGTGCTTGCTAACCAAATAAAGAGTTTGCAGGTGGTGGCGGAGGAGCGAAGAGGAAGAAGCGCCGAGGTGAGTGGCGATATGGTCGGAAATGTATATGATGTGAGGGGAGGTTCAGCGATCTTGGGGGTTGGTATAGACCCGGGCATTCGTGAGAGGCCAATGGTAAGGTGTGTGACTGGTCCGGAGTGCGTGGAGAGAGAGTGTGCGCAGGGATGTCCGACCATGGGGAGTGTGAGAGGTGTTGGTGAGCCGGGGTGTGCGAGTATGGAATGGGTAGCGGGTTGCGACGAGGCGACCCAAGCATCGACACCAACAGGGGTAGTCTTTCGAGGGACGGGGGACGCACGCGAGCCCCCCGGGAATAGTGTACTGTGGGGGCCCGAACGGTTTGTCCCCGCGCTAACTCCGCAAGGAGCGACGCACCGGGTCCGGCCTTCGGGCAGCCATAAGGTTCCACTCGCGCCGTATGACAGTAAGAGTGATTTGAGGGCGTACCTGGCGCAATTCGACCATGTGTGTAGGGGGAATGGTTGGAATTTGGACGAAGGTGGAGTACACCTCGTGGGGGCACTGCGCGGCGCGGCGGCGGAGGTGCTGACAGCTTTACCACCGGATGCTATCACCCTGCCAGCCCTCCGTGTGGCCTTAATTAATCGTTTCGGAATTGAACAGCAGAGCGAGCTTGTTAAAGCTCAGCTCGCGGTGCGAAAGAGAAAGCCCCAGGAGACCATCGGGGAGCTGGCCTATGACATTCGCCACGCGGTAGGGATTGCACAGGCAGACCTGGTGGCGGCCTCCCAGGAAAGCCTGGCGCTGGACCATTTCATCCAGGCCTTCCCGGACCCTGAGCTTCGGCAACAGCTTACCATGTGGCGCCCGCGGACCTTGAGCCAGGCGGCCGACGCTGCGGCCCCCTGGGAAGCAGCGAGGCCCCTGGCTCAGGGAAGCGAGCACCATGCAGTGGCGGTGCGCCAGGTAGGGCCCGTGGCTGGTGGCGGCACCCTAAGGGGGCCCGCCCCCGAAAGGGGCCCTGACCTGGAAAGCATGGTCCAAAGGCTGGTGGACCAGCGCCTAGCGGGACCTGGACCATGGCAGGTGGCTCCGGAGGTGGCCCCCAGTAGGCCACGGACAAATGCCCCAATTAGGACTTTCAGGGGGGGGGGGGATTTGGAATTTCGGAGGCAAGCACCTTACCAGGTGAGGTGCTATAATTGTAGTCGGCTGGGTCACCGTGCGTGGGAGTGTCGAGCTCCGCGCCGGGATGGACCCCGGCAGCCGAGACCATCAACTCCACCTTGTACGGGTCAGACTAGCCGACCCCAGACACCCCCCCTCCAGGGCCCCAGAAACTAGTAAGTTCCAAGCATATAGGGCCGTGTTCGGTCGTAGGGGATGGTGAAGCGCCCTCATTGACGCAACAGGTCATTTATTGTGGCCAAATTGGTACAGGTAGCTTGACAATTCGGTGCAAAATTGCCGGCGTGGGGGTAGAGGCCGTAGTGGACACAGGAGCTAGCACCACGATCATCAGCCCTGTGATCCTTAATTCGAGTGCAGACGGCTGGGATAAAATCCAGCGTCTGGAAAATCATAGTTTGCAGCTGGCTACCGGGGTAACGGCCCCCATCATAGGGCGTACTTTTGTAACCCTCAAATTTGGGTCGGTAAAGAGGGAGATAGAAGTTTGGGTGGCGGAGGTGTGTGACCCATGCCTAATTGGTTTGGATTTGTTGACTGCCAGTGGTTGTAAAATCGATTTGTGCCAGGGCGTGGGAGTAGAAGATCTGCCATTGGATGGGGTAAGCACGGCCGAGAGGACGGAGCTGGAGGCTTCTGAGGCCGTGACCATTCCTCCAAGGGCCGAGGCCATAGTGCAGGCCCGATGGTTAGCTCGCCCAACATGGCAGGAGTCCTGCGGCCTAGTCGAACCGGTGGCAGCGCAGTCCATCCCGGGTTTAGTCATGGGCCGCACCCTCGTAAAAACGGACGGGCCGGTGGTGGCCGTCCGAGTAATCAATATTAGTGCAGAACCACGCACTATAGTAAGGGGCATGAAGATAGCCGGCTGCACCCCAGTTAACGAAGTCACGCCAGTGAGGGACGAGAACGTCCAGCCGAGCCGGCCACAGAGGGAGTCTTCAAAAAGTAATAGGAATTGGCCCGATCCCATTTGTGAGATGGTAAATCGAAGAAGCGTAGAGTTGGAGGGTACCCAGAGGGAGGCCTTACACAAATTAATTGAATCCCATTTTGATATCTTCTCCTTGTCCTCCGAGGATATTGGACGTATGGGCCTGGTGAAACATCAGATCCACACCGGTGAGGCCCGGCCTATTCGTCAACCCGCCCGACGGCTCCCTTGGAGCAAGAGGGAGGAAGCTGACGAGCATGTAGAAAAAATGCTCGATGTAGGCATCATCGAGCCCTCGGGAAGTCCTTGGATGTCACCTGTTGTGCTGGTCAAAAAGAAAGATGGGACCACGCGTTTCTGCGTGAACTATTGCCAGCTGAACAACGTGACACTCAAAGACTCATATCCCCTGCCAAGAATTGATGACACCCTCGATGCCGTTGCGGGCTCAAATTGGTTCTCAACTTTGGACCTCAAGAGTGGGTATTGGCAGGTGGAGATGGATAAGTCAGGGAAGGAGAAAACGGCATTTTCCACAGGTAAGGGGCTGTATCAGTTCACTGTGATGCCGTTTGGTTTGTGTAACGCCCCCGCCACCTTTGAACGATTGATGGAGCATGTACTGGGCAGCATGCCATGGCAGTCATGCCTGGTGTACCTGGATGACGTCCTGGTACATGCTAAAACATTCTCCCAAGCAATAGCTAATTTGGACCAGGTGTTTGGGTGCCTTAGACAGGCAGGGTTGAAGCTGAGTCCGAGTAAATGTACTTTGTTTGCTAAGGAGGTGGCCTATTTAGGTCACGTCATTGGTCGCGAGGGGGTAAAAACAGACCCAGGCAAAATTACAGCGGTAGAGGAGTGGCCCGCACCACGTACCATCAAGGAGGTGCGGGGATTTTTGGGACTCTGCTCCTACTACCGGCGCTTTGTAGCAAAATTTGCAGAGTTGGCCTGGCCCCTTCACCGGCTTACGGAGAAGGGAACGAGATTTAATTGGCCAAGGGAGTGCCAAGAGGCCTTTCTAGCATTGAAGGGGTGTTTGACATCCGCACCCATTCTAGCGAACCCCACTAGTGACGGGACATTTACCCTGGACACGGATGCAAGCCAGGAAGTATTGGGCGCAGTTTTGTCCCAGACACAGGGGGGCGTGGAGAGAGTGATCGCGTATTATAGTCGGGCCATGAGTAGGCCCGAGCGAAATTATTGCGTCACTCGCAAAGAGTTATTGGCTATGCTGGCTGCCATGAGCCATTTCCACTCGTACTTGTACGGGCGGAAATTTCTGGTTCGAACTGACCATTCCTCCTTGCAATGGCTCCTTCGGTTCAAGGAACCTGAGGGCCAAATTGCAAGCTGGTTGGAAAGTTGCAGCAGTACGATTTCAGTGTGACCCATAGGGCCAGGAAGGCCCATGGGAATGCCGATGCACTCTCTCGACGTCCTTGTTTGGGGGAAAACTGTAAATTTTGTGCGAGACACGAGGAGAGGGAACAATTGGCAGACTCCACCCCTACCCTCATAGTCCGTGCAACCTGGGTGAGAGGGCCAATTTTGCCACTAACCACAGATGAGGAATTCGGAACATTGGCCTGGAGCACGGCCCAGCGGGAGGATCCCGTACTGGGACCGTTGTACGAATGGGTTCGTTTGGGACAAAGACCTAATGGGGAAGAGGTCACCCCCCTCGGGGCACCAACAAAGGCATATTGGGCTCAGTGGCAAACCCTGGAATTGAAAGACAACATCTTATATCGCAAGTGGGTGGAGGTTCCCTCTGAGAGAACTTCCTGGCTGGTGATAGTCCCAGACAAATTTAAGAACACAATATTACAGCAGGTGCATGGTACCCGCTCCGGCGGCCATTTGGGCAGGACAAAGACAACATCTCGGGTCCGCCGGAGGTTCTATTGGGTAAATATGGGGCGCGACATACAGGACTGGTGTCGGAGATGCGACGCCTGTACTGCCAAAAAGGGACCAGCACGGAGGATGAGGGCCCCCCTTCAATTACACCATGTGGGGGCCCCCCATGAGCGGGTGGCTATGGATATTCTAGGACCACTACCTCGCACCCACCAAGGTAACAAGTACGTCCTCGTTGTGATGGACTATTTCACCAAGTGGCCGGAGGCCTATGCCCTCCCCAACCAAGAAGCCGGGGTGGTGGCACAGGCCTTCGTGGAAGGATTTGTATGTCGGCATGGGATTCCAGAGGAGCTGCACACCGACCAGGGCTGAAATTTTGAGAGTCAATTGTTAAAAGATGTGTGCAGACTCCTGTCAATTCGGAAAACATGGACAACGCCCTTAAGACCCCAATCTGACGGGATGGTGGAATGGTTCAACCGAACATTGATCCAACAATTGGCATTGTTCACCACCACCCGTCAGAACGACTGGGATGAACATCTCCCGTATTTGTTAATGGCCGACCGAACCAGCCAGCACGAGGCCACCACATGCAGTCCATCGTTGCTTATGTATGGGCGGGAGTTGCGGGCTCCTGCCGACTTGCTATGCGGTCCCGTGCCAGAGTCCACGGATACACCGCCGGGGGAGGGCTATGCACGTCACTTGGAGGAAGGCATGGAAAGGGTCCATGCCTTCGCATGCCGCCAGCTATAGCTGGCGGGTGCCAAGATGAAGCGCAGGTACGACCACCAGAGCCAGGGGAGTCAGTATGCTCCGGGGATGAAGATTTGATTCTTCAATCCCCGGAGGTGGAAGGGTAGGTGCCCCAAACTCACCTCTCCCTGGCAAGGCCCGGGGGTCATCCTGTCGCAAGTCTGTGACGTGGTCATTAAGATCAAAATGGGGCCACGACCCCTCCCTCGGATCGTCCACGCCGACCGGTTGAGACCCTACACCGGCGAGCAGGCGCCCTCATGGATCGCCTCGGCTTTAGATGCCGAGGCAGGACCCAGTACCTCACATGACGCGGGCTCATAGTGCGAGAGGACTGGGGGTGATAGTGGGAGATAGTGTCCGGTGTAGAGGGATGGTAGATCTACCATCCCTCACATCGTTTTGGGGCAGAGGAGCAGTAGCTTTATGGGGTTTGGTGGTGAAAACTAGCCAGGGCGGGCTAGGATAATTGTTAGGGACTTAGAGATGACCATAAGAGACTGAGATGTAAGTAGTGACTTTGTACATGTAGAGGGGATGTTGAGAGATTAGGTGGATGATAATGATGAGGGATGTGCTTAGTGTAAAGGGAAGATGGGGAAAGCACAAGTATTAGAGGGAAGCAGATAGTTAGATGATGCTGTGTGTGTGAGTATGAGGATGCGCCTTAGGCGCAAATGAGGAATTGAGAATGGGAATCTTTGTGGTGAGCTCAATGATATGAGGCAATGCTCGTGAATGATGTGTGTGTGTGTGAAAGTGTATGAATGGAGTATTGTGGACAAGTGTAAGTGTGTTGAGTGATTGGCTTGCATGGGGTGCAAGTGAATAAATGGTGTGGAATAAATGGTGTGGAGTAAATGGTGTGTGGAATGAGTGGTGTGGAGTGCATGGTGCGAAGGAGTGAATGGGGGGGGGGGGGAGGATGGACCCCTTCACGAATACCCGGGGAGGGTAGTTTAAAGTTAGGTAGAGGGAGTAGGTAAATTATTGGATATTGACATCTGTGGTGCGATAGTAGCAATGTCGTGCTTAGAGGGGTGCATAAGTGAGTGGAATGGCTGGGCGTGTGGGCTTCATTGGTAAGTATGGTTAAATGAGCACTCCGCCACTGGTAGTCTGTCGGCCAGGTGAGGCCGCAGGTAGGCTCTGGGAGCCAGGTAGAGTTCAGAAGTAGAGTTCAGTGGGGGCCCGAGGATCCGAGGAGAGGACCCGGGTAGCCCAATGCCAGGGAGGGCATTATAGGGTGAGAGAGCCAGGAGGGCCTTCCCCAAGTTAGGGTAGTCGCAGGAGCTAGGCAAGCTCGGGAGGCGACTCCAGTGGCGGAGGTGCGCAGGTAGGTAGACCTGCTGGTGGAGCCACACGACCCAGCCTCGAAATTGTGCGAGGGCACAGATAGAAAAATGGGGGGAGTGAGACCCAAAATTTGGGAGGCACCACAGTATGGTCAATGGGAATTGGTTTTTAGAACCGCATAGTTTAAAGATGCCAAGTGGCAGGGCAAGACCCCGGGTAGTTTAAAGAGTTAATGTCAATTAGAAGGATAGTTAGGCGAAAATCTCTTCGCACCATCCACATCCACTCACCGAGGTGATAGGACTCCACACCAGGTTTTGTGAACAATTTGGATGGTAAGATGCATCATGACGTGGGTGAGACATTGTGTGTGATTCCATCCCTTCCTTCTTGGGAGGGATTGGGGACGAATTTGGTTTAGGGGAGATATGGGAGACAAGACGGTAGAGACGAATTTGTAAATTGTGTAAATACGGGGAAGGGCAAGGGTAGTGTAGATTGACATGGGGGGTGACATACGAGTAGGGACGAGCTTTCTCAGCTCCCTCTCCCGCGCCCCTCATGTCACATTGCCTTGTTATGACGTGTACCCTTGTGCCCTTGCCCCCGCTAACCTCTGCTTTGTCTTCCTCCCCACTCATGGACCCATGGTCTTTTGTCGAGGGGAGTGTGCAGGTGTCCTGAGCCATGCGGCCGCACTCTGCGCTACACCCTGCTGCCTGCTGCCTGCACTGATACACCATATGGACCACACGTTCTGTGGCCTGGCACCGTTGCTGGAGCAGACCATTGCTGCCAGCAGCATCTTACTTGCAGACCACTGTTCTTAAGTGGCGCACATGCCATGCAGTCGGACCACCTAAGCTGGCCCTGCTGGCCAAAATAAAAAGCGGACACGGTTTGTGCCCTTTTTTATTAATTAATCATTGGTGTGCCCGGACAAAAAGATGGTAAACTTTAACGATGGCACACCGAAGATCCATGAAGCCAGAAGCAAGAAGATACATCGGCCCAGCCGTCAAGCACAAGACATCATTAATATAATTATTGAAATGTTTTTGGTGCATTTTGGTGATGGTGCTTTTTGTGCATTTTTTTTTATTTGGTGCATCTGGGTGTATGGTGTATTGGTGTAGTGCATGGCAATTGGTGTTTCCTCTTTTCAAACATCCTTCTTTCTCCCACAAAAGACAGGTCCTGTGTTGTAGTTGTAAATAATTAGTTTGTGTCTTGTAAATAACATGCTCCCCACCGGCTTTATGTGTAGTTTGCGAATAATTCCGTAATTCGATTAATTGTGGGCGTGAGTCAGTTAGGTAGTACACAACGCAGCAGGTGCGATATATCTAGTGGTAAAACTGTCGCACACAGGGTGAGGTTAAATGTAGAGGGTAGCCACACCTAGGTGTCACACTAATTGTTAAAGAGTAGTCCTGACCTAGGTATCGGAAGCCGGCCGTCCTCACTGGTATGTGGTTCGGCTTGGGGAGAGCCTCGCGAAAGGAGGGGTGCAGTGTTGCGGTTTTGAGAACCCACACAGTTAACATCATTAAAGGTTAAAGGTTGCACCCCATAGTTAGGCCACAAGCAACACGTAGGTCACCTTAGGACGTTAGTTATTTCATAGTATGTGTTTAGGATAAGGCCATTCCCAATAGTTGCATCTGCGTTGTGTAGAACAAATAAGAGTAGGCCCCATTCGTCCATTTTGCAGCCTCCCTCCAAATCGACCTCGTTGGGCGAACTCGCTGTGCTTCCGCTCAAACCGAACTCGCTGGGCTTCTGCTCAAACCAGCCCAAAAGCCACGAGGTAAGGCCTGAAAAGGGGGCGGAGCGCAAGGGCGGAGGTGTGGCCACATCAAGCAGCCTTCAAGGCGGAGCCGGTAAGCCCTCACCAGCCAATCAGGGCTGAGGTGACATCGCCTGACAGGGTGTGGCTGGACATTCCAGAGGGTTCGCTGGGCGTGGACATATAACCCCTTCGCGCGAGGCCCCCACCTCAGTTATGAGGCAAGCGCTTGATCGGAGTTGAGTTCTGAGAAGGGAGAGGCGCTCACAAAGTTCGTGTGCAGAGTTGGGTTATGAGGAGAGGGCTCGGGTTATGAGGAGGACAAGCTCTGCTGAATGAGTTGTGTTATGGGAGAGACGCCTGTAGAGTTATGAGGAGAGAGAGGGCTTGATCAGAGTTACGAGGAGGACCTGCGCTGAGAGAGATCCCGAAGTATGGAGTCGAGAGTCGAGTTACGGGAGAGATGCTTGAGTAGTTATGAGAGGGAGAGACGCGTGGTGACAAGCCTTGATTGATTGATTGCGCTTTACAAAGGGCGGGCGCGCGGCACGCATTGCAGAGGACTGCAGCGTCAAGAAGGACCTTGGGGAAGTGGCGCATCATTCGTAACAATACCGGGAGCGCGTATAAAGGCGCCGGTACAAATATTTTGTACGATATATAATCGCCAGTTTACCGATCCCCCGATATATAATTGTCCGCTCGTGCCTACGCCACGCGGAGAGCTGCCTGCCGTCTTCCACCATCTGCACAGTACGAGTCGAGGCCCGGACGAGCTGTGGACCCTCAACCCGACCATCTACAAACTCCGCATGAGTGAGCCTGAGAGTGAGTCTGAGAGTGAACGGGCCCGTGTCCAGGGATAAGTATTGTTACGGAACCCAACGTCGGCCTCTGTTCCCCTTATCGAGGGGGGATTAATCCCCTCGTCTATGACTGGCCGACGTGGTCCCTGACGCTGCACAGCTTCCTCCGGAGAGACAGGTGCGCAACCCCGTTCGCGTCCGCGGACAGATGTTAATTGCCGAGCGGTTTAGCAACCGCGGCACAAACTATTAACAGAAACTAGACCCGATTCGTAACGTTGGCCAAATCGTGCCACAGGTGTGCAATGATGGAAACCTCCAAAGCGACCGAAAGAGCATGAAGAAGTAGAAGAAGAAGGCAAAGTAGGGAATAACAGGATTTATTACTAATTATATACAAATCTAAGCAGAAAGGAAAGGAAATGCGATTTACAAGGCAATGGAAGGAGCAGGAGACATAGTGCAATAATTAACTTAACTATACAGTCTTACTTATAAACCCCAGGACAACATGAAAGACAGACGAACAATCAGACTTACACGAATGGGGAATTGCCGAGTGGATTGGCTGGAGGGAGAGGAAGGTTCAGCTCGGACCGAAGCACGGTCGGGCCGGGAGGGAGCAGCCGCCGCCCTCTTGATCAGTCTCGCATGGCGCGTTCCTTTGCGGCCAGGGTCGATACTGCCGTTGAAATCCGAAGCTGCTGTGTGCTGAAGCTGCTGCGTGCCGCTGCGTCGCGTGCTCTTTTAGGGATTCCTCCGCCTCATGTGCCGCGTGCTCTCCACTGGTTCATCTGCTTTCTCTCCCTCGTATTTCATCTGCACTCCCTGGGGGTCGCTGCGTGATGGGTTTTATAGGCCACACCCTCAAGCCTACGCGAACGTTCTCTCCACGCCCTCACAAAGCCAAACCCCTCGTTCTTGGTTGGTCGGCAAGGGCTGGCTCACTCCTCCCCTCTATGACGAGGTGGAGACACGCCTTTCTTCTCCGAGATTACCTCGTGGCCAATGGAGGCAAGTGCAGCAAACCCAGCAAACCTGGTACTTTGAAGATGCCATGGGGGCGTCGGAGGGATCCTATCTTATTTAATTGACGCAACGCAATGAATTAGTGGACCACAGAGCCTTATACTGACATTTACTAAGGACATAACTAATGAGGGAAATCTATGATTTGCTACGTGTGTGCGATGGCCTAACTACGGACGACCTTTGATCTTTATACTACAGAGGGTGATATTTACAACAAGTTTTACATCAAATTACACACACAATTCCCAAATCCCCAACAGTATATATATATATGGATAAGTATGTTATAAGGCTGCCCTGTGTACCTGCTTCTTCCTCTTCCCTGTACATTTTCTTCTTCTTTACTTCCTCTTCCTATTTGTACAAATTGTAATAAATTCCTTGTTCTTCCTGGTTTCCTCTTAATCTGATCGTTGTAGTCATTTCCTCCATTGGGTAAGCGTGGCATGATTAAGAACCGCTCGAATCGGGTTTAGTACCTGTTAACGGCCCAAATCGCGGCTCGTTTCGCTCGGCGTGTTCACTAACGCCGTGGTTCGGGCGGGAGTTATTTCCTCATTTCCGGTCAGCGTTAGTACTTAGGTAATAGGACAAATTCGACCAACAACCCTATTTAACGCTGCCCGGGAAGGACGTTATAGCCCCCAGGATCGCGTCGGCCAGTAAAAAGACAAGGGGATTAATCCCCCCTTGATAGGGGGAAGGCCGACGTTCGGAGATCCGCAACAATATATATATATATATATATATATATTGTTGCGGAGATGAGGACTGTATATTTTTTGATTGTGTGCTGTACTATTAATATTAGTGTTTATCCTGCGCCCCCCTACCTCCGGAGCTGTGTAAAGGTGAAAGGGCATCCCATAATTAGTCCACAAGCATACACGTCAGCCAAGTAATAGAATACCCCTGTTGATAGTTATCTCTTATTCTGTGTTTTAGGGTAAGGCTGTGTCTCCCATTAAGTGAAGTACTCCATTGCACCAGTGAAAGAGAATAGACCCCCTTTCATTCCCATCCCCAAAATCTCCATTCCCATATTACATCCCCTCTCGTCATTGCTGAGCCCTCGATTCCCAATCACCTCCCCTCCAATAACCGCCATTGACCACGAGGCTCGAGTCGGGGAAGAAAGGCGTGTCTCCACCTCGTCATAGAGGGGAAGAGGGGCGTGCCCGCCCGTCGTCATCCAGGGCGGAGCCCGAGGGTCGCGCGACCAACCAGGGCCGAGGTGAGCACCCCGATGGGCGTGTCCAAAACGCCGGCGGCGTAATCGCTGGAGGCGCTATAAAAGGCGCAAACGGAAGTGAGTAGTGAGTTGGTCTGAGTTGGTTGAGAGTCGGTCGTCAAGTGGAGAGTGGTGAAGAGTCAGTCAGTAGAGGTGGTGGTCAAGTGGTTGCGTTGGTTGCGGTGAGGAGTCGGTGGTAAAGAGTGAGGGACCAAGAAAGAGTTGAGGGTGTGGACCAACGAGTCAGACAAGTCCTGGGAACGCAGCGGAGGCCGCCGCAGCAAGAACACCCAACAGCCAAAGGGGGCCTGAACGGCGGTTTGGAGCAGGACCGTAAAGGAACGGCGGCTGCTAAACGCGCCGGTTGAGCTGCAGGACCCCCTTGGACCTTTCCTCTCCCTCCAGCCATCCACCTCCTGCCTTTCCACCCTTCTTGTGTACGTGAGTTTGTTTTGTTTGTTCTGTCCCTGGGTATTTAATTAAGTCTGTAGGTAAGCTAAAATTTGCACTGTGTCACCTGCGTCTTCTGTGTTGTAAATAAACCTTGATTGCTCCTTTTTGCTTGTGTAAATAATAAATCCAATTACTCTTCTGTCCGTCTATTCGTTTTATTCCTTTTCCTCTTTGCATTCGTCGTTTTAGTCTTTTCCCCTCATTGAGCAGCTGCGGTGCGATCCGGCCAAAGTCCTGGGTGAATCGGGTGAGTCAGGGATCTTGTAACGGTCGCGGAAATACCACCGCTCGGTAAATAACATCTTAATCCGCGATCGGTAACAATTGGTGTCAGGAGTGGGATTCGAGGCCCGAACCAAATTTTTAAAACGAATAGAGAAAAAAAAAATTTGGTCAAAATTACGAGCTGCCGAAATTTGTTTTTTTTAAAAGAAAAACCCGAATTTTGAAATCGCGCCATGGCTGGTCAAGGCGACGGGATGCCGGTGGGAGAGATAGAGGGGTTAGGAGTAACCCAGGATCAAATGGAGGGGAGCAATGAGGAGGCGGTTGAGGGAGTATCAGACGCACAAAATGGCGTCCTCGCGCATGTGGGTGTAGCGGCACCAAATTTTGCCGCACCCGCGACCGTAGCAGCGCCAGTGGTGGATTGGAATCTCTTTATGATCCAAATGAAGGCCCTTATGGACAAGAATAGTGAGCAATTGGAAGCCAGATTGGGTGAGCGATTGGAGGGCCAAATGGGGGTAATGAGGGACGAAGCGAGGGGTACCGGTGAGGGATTAGACAAGAAATTTGAGGGGTTAGACAATGGGATAAAAGAGGTGAAAAATGGGTTAACGGGGTTAGAAAACAGGATGGAAGGCAAATTGCGGGAGATAGGGGAGCAATCCGCCCGAGAAATTAAACAAATGGGAGAGCAGATAGAGGAGGTAAAAATCGGGGTAGAAACCAAACTGGATGCTCAGAGGGATGAATTGGGACAGATGAGGGCGGCATCTACAAAAGAAAGGGAGGAGATGAAGGAGGATATACGACGAGGTGTGAGCGAGGAGGTTTCGGGGCTACGCGAGGAGGTAAAGCGAGGTGAGAAGCGTATGGAGAAAGAAGTGAGGAATAATACGGCAAAGTTACAAGGGGGAATAGAAGATCTGACAGAGGAGGTGGAACAGCTGACGGAGGGACAAAAAGAACTAGTGGAGCAGGTTCAAAAGAACACTGCGGTACTAGGAGGGTTAAAGGCGACACAAAAAGAAATTAAAAATGAATTAATAGCGACACAAAAGGAATGTCAAATGGTACATGAGGGATTGACGAAGAGGTTGGAAGAGGTGACAGAAGTAATGGAGACGAAGGACCGGGAGGTAAGGACGCACATAGAAACGGTTAAAGTAGCGATGGAGGAAGAAATAGAGGGGGCGCACCGGGAGCTGAAGGAGGTAAAGGAAAAATTAGAGGAGGTGGAAGAGGGGGTGAGTGAAATTAAGAAGAGACGGAGGGAAACTAAGAGGGAAATAAAGGAGGAAGTCATGGAATATGTGCAAGGTCGGTGCTCAACTCATGATGTGATGCTCACTAACCAAATAAAGAGTTTGCAGGTGGCAAAGGAGGTGCGACGACGAGGTACGGAGGTGAGTGGCAATGTATATGATGTGAGGAAAGCTTCAGTCAGCTTGGGGATTGGTTTGGATCCGGGTGTTCGTGAGAGGCCGTTGGTGAAGTGTGCGACAGGTCTGGTGTGCGAAAAAAGAGGTGTGCGAGAATGTCCAACCATGGGGTGTGTGAGGAAAAAGTGCACGCCAAGGAGTGAGTGTGCCGTCAAGAGTGAGTTGGTCGAAGCGCGTGTGCGAGGGGGTACATGGAAGCGCGGTGTGGTGAGTGTTACGGAGGAAGTAACGAGAGAGTGTACACCTGTGGTGAGTGTTACAGAGGATGTAACGAGAAAGTGTACGCCTGTGGTGAGTGTTACAGAGGGTGTAACGGGAGAGTGTGCGCAAGAGTGTGCGCGAGAAAGGTGTGTAACGGACAGGTGCATGAGGAAAGAGTGCGCTGTCGAGAGTAAGGGTGAGTGCGCGACCGAGAGTGGAGGTGAGAGTAGTGAGAGTGACACGGAGCGTGAGTTGGTTGTGGCAGGTGAGTGAGGATGTACACCTGGAAGGGAAGGATGCACACCTGGAATGGTAGAGCGTGAGTGGGAATGCACGCTGGAATTGGTAGTGAGGCACGTGGTTGGGTGTGCGAGTGAGAGCACACCTGTGATTGTCACAGAGGAGGTGACCGAGGAAGGGGCGCGAAGAGGTGTGTTGGTGAGGTGTGCGAGCGACGAATGTGTGCCAAGGTGTTCGGTGGTCAGGTGTGTGACCAAGTCTGGGAGCGGAATGAGTGTACCGAGGTGTGTAAGGAAAGGTACAAGGAGCATGGGAACAGCTGGAGGTATGAGCAAGAAAGGGGTAGCGTATGCATGTAAGCATCCAGGTGAAGCATCGACGGTAACCGGGTTAAAGGTTAGAACGACTTATAGCCGAATCGGGCCCTCGGTGCGCGTCGGGCAGCTTCGCGTGCCGCGAGGACCAGCGGGGATCCGAACCACGGCGGTTTCGAAAGAACCGCCGTACGCGATCCACGCTGTGCCTCGCTTGGAACGGCCGCGTCCGGGCTCCACTAGGCGGAGCGGGCAGCCCGATAGGAAGGGTCATCATGGCGACCACTTTCTATTGAGACGTGCCGGCAGGTCGAGATCGGGACATTGGATGGCTCCACGCCGAGGTGGTGCGTGGGATCTCGGCCCGGGTAAGCCCCCGTCTCTGCCACGAATGCGGGACATATCCAGCCGCTGGCACAAAAGAACCCGCGTTCATGGCTCGGCTGTACGAAGCCGAGCTTTAGAAGGGAATTGGCGCACCGAGAGGATGTAATAAGTAGACGGGTGATGAGGATAGTGTTTTGGCCCCGAAATTAGAAAAAAGCAAAATTTGATGATGGTAGAGTGATTGGCAGTAAATGGCAAATTTTTGAATTGGTTGGAATTTGGACGAGCAAAATTGATAGAGAGACCCCCGATGTGGTGGGATGGCAAATCCACCATCCCTCACAGACGTGGGGGCAAATGCGCAATAGTTTATGGGGTGGCTATGACAACCGAGCCAGGGAGGGTTTGGTTATATTGATAGGGATCTAGCGAAGATGACATTAGGTAACGTTAAGGTTTAGATAGTGACTGATACCTGTAGTGGGGACGCAGGTAGTTTAGTGTGGTTGATAATGACGTGGGAGCGCAATAGTTTAAAGGGACGACTGGGAAGCGCAAGTTTCAGAAGGGAGTAGTTAGCTGAGATGATGCCGTGTGTTTGAAGATTGAACAGGTGTGATTGAACAGGTGTGATTGCACAGGTGTGCAACTGAACAGGTGTGTGGAGCAGTGTATGAGTGAGTGATGGTGATGTGTATTGTGATGACCAAATGGTCCAGGAAGAAAGGAGGGTGCAGGTGGCACCAGGTATGAGTGCACAGGTGTGCAACAACAGGTATGGAGAATGGTAGTGTGGAATAAATGGAGTATTGGAATGGATGGTCGTGGAGTGAGTATGGTGGAAATTGTGGAGTGGCGTGGATGGTGCGAAGGTGTGAATGGGGGAAGAGTGGACCCCCATCACGGATACCCGGGGCGGGTAGTGTAAGTGTTAGGTAGAGGGTACAGGTAAATTGTGGTTGGATATTGGCATCTGTGGTGCGGGTGAGAGAATGGTCTTTGGATGGGTGCATTAGTGTTGTGGAAATGGCTGGGCGTGTAGCCTGTTAGTGTGTGTAGTTGGTTGGGCGCTCCACCACTGTGAGGATGTCGGCCAGGTGAGGCCGCAGGTGGGCTCTGGGAGCCGGTAGTAGTTGTTGTGGATGGAGCCCGAGGATCCGGAGGACGGACCTGGGTAGCCCAGTGCCAGAGGGCACCAGGGGGTGACAGAGCCAGGAGAGGGCCTTCCCCAGTTAGTTAGGTTAGGGTGAGGAGCTAGGTAAGCTCGGGTGGCAACTGCAGTGGTGGAGGTGTGCAGGTGGGTAGACCTGCTGGGAGAGCTACACGTCGCAGCCCAGAAATTGTGCGAGGCACCGGGAGATGAATCGGGGGAGTGAGACCCCAAATTGAGAAGCACCACAGTTTGGTCAATGGGAATTGGTTTTTAGAACCCATAGTGTAAGTGGCCAATGGATTGGCAGGGAGAGACCCCGGGTAGTGTAAAGTGTGTTAATGTCATTTAGAAAGTAGTTAGGATGAAGTCTCCTCGCACCATCTGCATCCACTCACCTGAGGTGACAGGTACTCCGCACCATGCCATGTTTAATTATTTTTACTGTGCAAATGGTTGGATTGTGAGACGCATCATGACGTGGGTGTGACATTGTGCTTTGATGTTCCATCTCTGCCTCTTTATGAGGATTGATGATGAATTTGGTGATGGCAAATTTTGAAGTAGAGGGATTGTGGAGACGAATTTGGTATAGGGGAAATATGAGGAAGACGTGACAGTAGTGACGAATTTGTAAATGTGTAGATTTTTGTACATATGGGGTAAGGGCAAGGGTAAGGTAGGTGACAGGGGGGTGACGTACGTTAGGGACGAGCTTTCTCACTTCGCCCTCCGTACGCATTTCGCCTTGCATTGCCTTATTGATGTGTACCCTTGTGACCTTACCCCTCGCTCAATTGTCTTTCCCCTTTTGTCTCCCACATGACCTGTGCGCCATTGGGTGCCGAGGGGAGCGTGCGTGGGTCGGCCATTGTGCGCCCGAAATTCCCAGAACCAGCTGTCTGCATCGATGCACCACATTATGGACCACATGCCTGTGGCCGAGCACCACTTATGGACCCCATGGGTTGGGGCATGGCCCCTCTGCTGGAACCGGCCATGAGGGCCCGAAATCTTGCTGGCGGACCTTGGCCACAGGGCACCGATTCCCCACAGGTGAACCACACTAGTCGGCCCTGTGGGCCATAAATAAAATAAATAAAAAGGACACATTGGGTGCAAGTTTTAATACAAATAGGCCGCCAGTAAGCAAAGCAAAAGAATGACAACATCTGGAAGACCAAATAATAATAACCAGCGGAGGGAGCCGAAGAGCAAGAGATCACCTGCAGGGTTAGGGGTTGTTTGGTTATTTTTATTCATGAACAGTGATGACTGTGCACCGATTGGTGCTTGGGTGCGTTTTTGGGTGCTTTCATGGTGCGTCGATGCAGAGCAGACTGTCTCCCCCCCAGAAAGAACAATCACAGGTCCTGGGTTAGTTTTGTAAATAAAAATAGCGTCATTGTAAATAATGCTTCCCACCGTCAGTGTATAGTTTGAAGACAATTCCGCAATTCGGTTAACTGTGGGCGTAAGTCTGTTAGGCAGGGTGCAATGGAGCAGCGGGACACATTTATTTATGTTTTAAAACTGTCGCACTCAGGGTCAGGTTAAAAGTAGAGGGAACTACACCTACGTGTCACACTAAAAGTAAAAGTTGTAGGCCCGGGACGTGCCTAAGAGGAGGAGGGTGCAGTGTTGCGGAGATGAGGACTGTATATTTTTTGATTGTGTGCTGTACTATTATTATTATTGTTTATCCTGCACCCCGCTACCTCCGGAGCTGTGTAAAGGTGAAAGGGCATCCCATAATTAGTCCACAAGCATACACGTCAGCCAAGTAATAGAATACCCCTGTTGATAGTTATCTCTTATTCTGTGTTTTAGGGTAAGGCTGTGTCTCCCATTAAGTGAAGTACTCCATTGCACCAGTGAAAGAGAATAGACCCCCTTTCATTCCCATCCCCAAAATCTCCATTCCCATATTACATCCCCTCTCGTCATTGCTGAGCCCTCGATTCCCAATCACCTCCCCTCCAATAACCACCATTGACCACGAGGCTCGAGTCGGGGAAGAAAGGCGTGTCTCCACCTCGTCATAGAGGGGAAGAGGGGCGTGCCCGCCCGTCGTCATCCAGGGCGGAGCCCGAGGGTCGCGCGACCAACCAGGGCCGAGGTGAGCACCCCGATGGGCGTGTCCAAAACGCCGGCGGCGTAATCGCTGGAGGCGCTATAAAAGGCGCAAACGGAAGTGAGTAGTGAGTTGGTCTGAGTTGGTTGAGAGTCGGTCGTCAAGTGGAGAGTGGTGAAGAGTCAGTCAGTAGAGGTGGTGGTCAAGTGGTTGCGTTGGTTGCGGTGAGGAGTCGGTGGTAAAGAGTGAGGGACCAAGAAAGAGTTGAGGGTGTGGACCAACGAGTCAGACAAGTCCTGGGAACGCAGCGGAGGCCGCCGCAGCAAGAACACCCAACAGCCAAAGGGGGCCTGAACGGCGGTTTGGAGCAGGACCGTAAAGGAACGGCGGCTGCTAAACGCGCCGGTTGAGCTGCAGGACCCCCTTGGACCTTTCCACTCCCTCCAGCCATCCACCTCCTGCCTTTCCACCCTTCTTGTGTACGTGAGTTTGTTTTGTTTGTTCTGTCCCTGGGTATTTAATTAAGTCTGTAGGTAAGCTAAAATTTGCACTGTGTCACCTGCGTCTTCTGTGTTGTAAATAAACCTTGATTGCTCCTTTTTGCTTGTGTAAATAATAAATCCAATTACTCTTCTGTCCGTCTATTCGTTTTATTCCTTTTCCTTTTTGCATTCGTCGTTTTAGTCTTTTCCCCTCATTGAGCAGCTGCGGTGCGATCCGGCCAAAGTCCGGGGTGAATCGGGTGAGTCAGGGATCTTGTAACGGTCGCGGAAATACCACCGCTCGGTAAATAACATCTTAATCCGCGATCGGTAACAATATATATATACATATATATATATATATATATATATATATATATATATATATATATATATATATATATATATATATATATATATATATATATATATATACTAGCAGAAGTACCCGGCATTGCCGGGCGGGGGAGGAGAGGGGAGGGGGGAGGGGAGGGGAGGGGAACGGGGGGGAGGGGAGAAGAGGGGGGGAGGGGAGAAGAGGGGGGAGGGGAGAAGAGGGGGAGGGGGAGGGGGAGAGGGGAGAAGAGGGGGAGGGGGAGAGGGGAGAAGAGGGGGGGATGGGGAGGGGGAGGGATGGGAGGGGGAGAGGGGGTGGGAGGGGGGAGGGAGAGGGGAGGTAGAGGGGGGAGGGGAGGGGGGAGGGGGAGGGGGGGAGGGGAGAGGGGATGGGGGGAGAGGAGGGGGAGGGGGAGAGGGGAGGGGGGAAGGGGAGGGGGAGAGGGGAGGGGGGAAGGGGAGGGGGAGGGGGAGGGGGAGGAGGTAGGGGGAGGGGGAGGGGGAGGGGGAGGGGGAGGGGAGAAGGGGAGGGGGGAGGGGAGGGGGAGGGGGAGGGGGAGGGGAGGAGGAGGGGGAGGGGAGGGGGAGGGGAGGAGGAGGGGGAGGGGAGGGGGGAGGGGGAGGGGGAGGGGTGGGGAGGGGGAGGGGGGAGTCAAGTCGGAAGTCATTGTCGTCAATTGAATGTCGCATTTATTTTTTATTCCCTGTCAAATGGCATTGGTCCCGCATTCCGAACCCGGCAGTCGGAAGTCATTGTCGGCAAATAAATGTTTCACTCTCTGTCACATGCTGTTGGTCCCATGTCAATCCGATGAAGTTGAAAAATTAACGTTCGAAGTTTCTCTGGGACGTACTGATTCCGAATATGAAGTTTAAAAATTAACGTTCCGAAATACGCTGATGACGTCATAATTTTAAAACGCGAAGTTATTTAAATTTTAAGGTGTGCTGTAGTTGCTCTGAGACGTACTGATTCCGAATACGCCTTTGGTTTTGCTCTGCGATGAGTAGTTCTCGAGTTATAAGACGACAAACAAACAAACAAACAAACATACTTTACTGCTTTATATATATATATATATATATATATATATATATATATATATATATATATATATATACTGTATATATATATATATATATATATATATATATATATATATATATATATATATATATATATATATATACATATATATGCACCATATACCACATATACATATACTAGCTTGGCTCGGCTCGCTATGCTCGCCTCACCACGCGTTGTTACTGGGGATCGGGCTTGTTTTAGCTGAGGATAATGACTGTACCTGAGTTGCTGTGTTGTCATTATTTACACCAATCATAATACAAACAATTATTTTGCACAAATGTATTTGTAGTGTTTGTGATATTACATTTTATAAGCTATTTAGGTTTAAGATTTAGGTTGAAAAAATATATAAAAATTCAAAAAACGAACCCCTCAGCACATGCATACGGGAGGGGTAGGTGCAGACTGGAAGTTTGGAACGATTACACCTCACCACCACGTAATTCAAAACACCTCACCACCACGTAATTCAAAACACCTCAACACCATGTAATTCAAAACACCTCACCACCACGTAATTCAAAACACCTCACCAGCACGTAATTCAAAACACCTCACCACCACGTAATTCAAAACACCTCACCACCACGTAATTCAAAACACCTCACCACCACGTAATTCAAAACACCTCACCACCACGTAATTCAAAACACCTCACCACCACGTAATTCAAAACACATCACCACCACGTAATTCAAAACACCTCACCACCACGTATTTCAAAACACCTAACCACCACATAATTCAAAACACTTCACCACCACGTAATTTAAAACACCTCACGCCCACATAATTTAAAACACCTCACCCCACCAAATTTAACACACCTCACCACCCAGTAATTCAAAACACCTCACCACCACGTAATTTAAAAACACCTCACCACCACATAATTTAAAACACCTCACCACCCAGTAATTCAAAACACCTCACCACCACGTAATTTAAAAACACCTCACCACCACATAATTTAAAACACCTCACCACCCAGTAATTCAAAACACCTCACCACCACGTAATTTAAAAACACCTCACCACCACATAATTCAAAACACCTCACCACCACGTAATTTACAAACACCTCACCACCACGTAATTCAAAACACCTCACCACCACATAATTCAAAACACCTCACCACCACGTAATTCAAAACACCTCACCACCACATAATTCAAAACACCTCACCACCACGTATTTCAAAACACCTCACAACCACATAATTCAAAACACCTCACCACCACGTAATTTAAAACACCTCATGCCCACATAATTTAAAACACCTCACCCCACCAAATTTAAAACACCTCACCACCCAGTAATTCAAAACACCTCACCACCACTTAATTTCAAAACACCTCACCCCCACATAATTTAAAACACCTCACCCCCACATAATTTAAAACACCTCATGCCCACGTAATTTAAAACACCTCACCACTACGTGTTTCAAAACCACCACCACGTTATTATAAACACTTCACAACCATGGAAACAAAAGTTTCAGGGAGTAGTTCCATGACAACACAGACACTGCCCAGATATATAGATATATAGATTGATGACTGTACCTGAGTTGCTGTGTTGTCATGGTTTACACCAATCATAATTCAAACAATTATTTTGCACAAATGTATTTGTAATATACGTGATATTACATTTTTATAAACAATTGAAGTTGAAGACTTAAGTTGAAAAAAACAATTTTTTCAAAAAAAATTTCAAAAAAATAAAAAACAAATTGGAAAATTTTTCAAGAGAAAATACCCTTAGGACATACCCACGGGAGAGATAGATGCATACCAGAAGTTTGGTACGATTTCACAAAAGTTTGAGGATATTATACCACTCTCGGTCCCTGCTCTCAAATGTTGTGTTTGTGTCCTTCCCCCTCTCTCCCCATCTTGTCTACTGCTCCCGATGTTATATGTTTTATGTGTCGGTTTGTCTTTCTGTGTGATTAATGTTCGCTCTTTCACGAGCCTCGATGTTGTATACAAAAAAAAAATACAAAATAAAAAATAAAAAATCTATATACAGTGCATGCAGAAAGTATTCAGACCCCTTCACTTTTTTCACATTTTGTTATGTTGCAGCCTTATGCTGAAATCGTTTAAATTCATTTTTTCCCTCATCAATCTACACTCAATACCCCATAATGACAAAGAGAAAACAAGATTTTAGAAAGTTTTGCAGATTTATTAAAAAGAAAAAACTGAAATATCACATTGACATAAGTATTGACATCAGTTTTTTCTTTTTAATAAATTTGCAAAACTTTCTAAAAACCTGTTTTCTCTTTTTAATATACCATGTACCATATATACTATATACCATATATATATATATATATATATATATATATATATATATATATATATATATATATATATTTATATACATATATATATATATATATATATATAAACATTTTTTTACATTGATCTGAGGTTCATAGAGGAACGTGTACAACTGCACTAGTGAAATACAGGACAATGACGTCGGTAAACATCAGTGTCCATGTTTATGTGAATTGCGAGGCCATAAGTCGAGAATGTCTAAGTACTGCACATTTATACGGGACTTGAACCTTGGTGCCGATCATCGTGAGCTGTTGGTTCAGGTGGAAATGCTAATCAAGCAAAAATTTCTCAAACAACCCGCGATTGCCCCGTTTAAGATTCCCATATGAACCAATGCAGCAAATTGACCTTTGTGAACTCTCAAATAATTTTGTGGAGGTCTCCATGTCTAGCATGACAGTTGTAAAAGTCACGTGACATCTTGGGCCACGAAATGTCTGTCGTGGGCCACGAAAGGTAAAATACAGCTGCATCCACAGAAATTGCGAAGAAATCAACAAGTTATACTTGCGAAAATTTGTCATTTTTTAAATCGTCATTGTTTGAAATTTGTTTGGTTAATTTTCTCATGGAAAAATAACCTTTTTTGTACTATTAATGTGAAATTACATCCAGTGTGTGTTGGAGTAAATGCCAAGGATAGAGATCGTCAGAGAGCTGTTCCTAAATAACTTCAATGCAGGTCATGGTACTGAAGATGTCACATCAGTCTTCAAACACCATGGCATCAGATGAAGGGCAGCTCAGATGTTAGTTTTGCAGCCTGTCCAGGTTACTTTGATCTTCCCGCTGATTTGCAACTGATCGATCAGACTCGCTGTAAACTTCTCAACGTCGTCTGATGGCAAAAGCAGATTGCTCGCCACGTGCTCCAGCGACGAGATTCATTTGATTCGGACGTTTGGAGTTGAGCTGCAAACGTCTCTATCCCCTGCTGCTGCTCGGGACTCTTAAGTTGTGGTTTTCTCAAACTTGTCACCATTTCTGCCAAGCACTTCTTTGGACGTAACCACTAGATGTTGTGCGGGCTCCTATTCTTCTGAGATGAAATTTTTAACCTTCTATAAAAATAATTTTGATTTTGATATAAAAATTTGATTTGATATATAAATAATCTATAAAAATAAGTTTGATTGTGAGTTCCCAGCTCCTTTCCAAAAAGGATAATGATGTGTCTTAAATCAAGATTTGCCAAAGGAGACAAAATTATTTAACGACCAGACACCAGGCCAAGTCTTTTCGAGAGGGGATCGCTGTTATATAGATTACAGGATGCAGCCGGGTAAAGATGTCTTCCATTGTGGACGAAAAATGAACGATTAGAAGTGATAGTGAGTTATCCCAAGTGAGATCGATACGCACAACAGTAACAACACTATGTGTGTGCAGCTACTCGCAGGATTGTGCATAAGAATAAGTAAATACTTGCATAATCCATTTTTTGTTGTTGAACAAAAGGGTCGAAGCTCGTGCCATATGTATATATATATATATATATATATATATATATATATTAGGGTGGTCCTTATTCCTCAACATTCGGATTTTCTAAGCTCCAACCCCCGGGATTCATTGGAATAGTCGAGAAAACTCTCCTGGTGAACTTTTTTTCCAATCGGATAACATTTACCCCTCCCTCATCGACCTTGAAGTTTCACCCTGAGGAATAAAAACAACAATCCTTGAAAAAAAAAATTTGTGCCATTTATTCCCAAAATGTTAGCTTATAACACACAACATACAGTATTTTATAAATGGTTACCTCATTACACAGTTAAATATATTAAACTATAACAAAAATCTTAAGCAAAATGTCCCGCAAGGCTCCTAGGCCCGTCCGACTTAGGGCTCCTGCTCCTGCTGGGCCGCCACACCAGCAGCCACGGTCTTCTTTCTGGAGTCCGGGAACTCCGCGCGATGACGAGAGACAACTTGGAGGAGAAATTGCAGTTGCTCATCAGCCTGAGTTAGCATTCGGTTGTATTCCTGGATGAGGGCAACTCCTCGCTCCGCGTTGTCGTTGATGACTGCTATCCCCTGCACGAAGGCCGCCGCTGTCCGGAAGTCTTCCCGCTGCAGCCAGGTCGCGGGATCGGTGTCGAGGAAGCCGTCTTCCAGGCGCAGCTTCTGGAAGAACCGTCGCGTGTTGGTTGATGCCATGTCTTGCAGTTGGAGTCCTGAGACGTCTTGGCTGGGCAGCTTTGGGCGCTTCGCTGGAGATTCATCTCCCACCGTAGTGTGAAGTGAGGTGAGTATTTGCCTCTTCTCCTCCACCGTGACCAGGGGATCAAAGAGCGCCAGAGCGACAAGCTCCTCCGAGAGGTACCACAGGTGCCCTTGCAGCTTGGTCAGAGCTGCCTTGCCCACGTCCCGGTTGACGTCCATGTAGGTCGTCAAATCCTTCAGCAGTTGCAGGTCGTGCCGAGGGGCAGCTGCGGCCTCCGGAGCCAGTGTCCAGGCTTTCGCGTACAGGCGACTGTTGCCCTCATCCAGGAATACAACCGAATGCTAACTCAGGATGATGAGCAACTGCAATTTCTCCTCCACGTTGTCTCTCGTCATCGCGCGGAGTTCCCGGACTCCAGAAAGAAGACCGTGGCGGCCCAGCAGGAGCAGGAGCACTAAGTCGGACGGGCCTAGGAGCCTTGTGGGACATTTTGCTTAAGATTTTTGTTATAGTTTAATACATTTAACTGTGTAATGAGGTAACCATTTATAAAATACTGTATGTTGTGTGTTATAAGCTAACATTTTGGGAATAAATGGCACAAAAATTTTTTTTCAAGGATTGTTGTTTTTATTCCTCAGGGTGAAACTTCAAGGTCGATGAGGGAGGGGTAAATGTTGTCCGATTGGAAAAAAAAGTTCACCAGGAGAGTTTTCTCGACTATTCCAATGAATCCCGGGGGTTGGAGCTTAGAAAATCCGAATGTTGAGGAATAAGGACCACCCTAATATATATATATATATATATATATATATATATATATATATATATATATATATATATATATATATATATATATATATATATCTATCTATCTATATATCTATATATATATATATATATATATATATATATATATATATATATATATATATATATATATATATATATATATATATACCATAGAACACGAAGCAGATCGCTGTTGTATGGAACAGAACATAAACAAGTACAGATACATTCAAAGTACACCACCCCCATGCCAAATAAATAAATAACATCCTGCAGGGCTGCATTAACGGGGCATTGCTGGGGTGCAGCACATAGTGACGGTATTGGGAGGGAGTGGTGTACAATAATTGGTTGATTAATTGCATAATTAAAATCAATAATTAATAGTCGTAAAATAATTTATTAATCAATTGGCTAATAGCATACCTCAACCACCAGTGTTTCATCCGAAGCTGTAACTTAAAAAAAAAAATTAAATAAGTCATTAATCGTGAAAAAATAATTAATTGATTAATTGACTAATCAAGAAATAATGAATCAATTAATTGATGAATCAATAAATCAAAAATATCCTTTATAGCCACATCTCTTGGTCACTGTCATGTCTGAATATCAGCTTCCTAGCTCAAAAGGTGCCTGAAATATATTGCCCAGATGAGAAAGAAAATAAATAAGTACTTAATTAATCGATAATAAATAAATAAAATGAATCAATTAATTGATTAATGTAAAAACAAAAAATAGTGTTTTTGCCGAAGCACGTGCTCACTATTGTGCTCAAATTTTAGCTTCCTAGCTCAAAGGATGGCTGAGATATCGTCCGGACAACAAGAAAACAAACAAAATGAAAAATCACTCGTAGAGCGACACTTGGCAAAACAGAACAAAGTTGAATGGCACTCATTAGAGAATACTTTTGACCTCAAAAATAATTTGTGGTTGAATTCTGTGATCTGATATGCAAATCGTCTTCAAATTTTAAGTTAATTGGATGAAAATTGAAAATTTTAGAAATGTGGCCTATGTTGACCTTTTGGCCTAAGTTGACCTTTTGGCCTATGTTGACCTCAAAAATAGTTGGTGGTTGGTTTCAGTTCGCTGATGTGCAAATCCTATTCAGATTTCAAGTTAGTCCGATTAAAATTTAGGATTTTAATTTAAAATTTGAAAAAAGGTGGTTGACCTTTGGCCTATGGTGAGCTTTTAACCTCAAAAATAAATAGGATTCTGTGGGACCACCAACTCTACCATTTGGTGATGTTTCGTGAAGATCGGTTTAAAAAATGCGACCTTTAGGCAAGTATAAGTGAGCGGACAGACAAACACACACACAAACCGGAGTGATCAACAAACTTGTGAAAAAATTTTTTTGCCAAGTAACAAACAAGAAAACAACCGGAGTGAAAACTGAGTACTCCCTTTCAGTACGTCATGCAGCACCTGGAGATGGCATAGGAAAAGAGCGGTGTGCAATGAACAAAAACAACTAAATTGACATTTGGTAGAGAACATATACCCCCACCAGGTGAACACTTCACGTTTTGTATCCCACTGATCGGTCTGATCTGGATCCGGACCTGAACCAAAATCTAATCGGTTTGTTCTTGTCACCTACCCAACTCATCCGCCAAGTTTTGTCATAATTCGTCTATAATTTGTTGATATATTGTACTATCGTTTTGGCCTCATCTCTCAATGGTGAAGAATCACTTTAAAAATATATATATTTTAAATCTCGTATCTGGATCTTCACCAAAATCAAGCCATTTCGTCCTTGTCACACACCCAACCTGTCCACCAAGATTCATCCGAATCCGTCCATAACATTTTGAGATATCTTGCTCACAGACAAACAGGGCTGAAAACATAACTTCTGTCCTCCTTCGGTGATGGTGGTAACAAGAAAGTGGATTTGAAAAATTTATTATCATTTTTATACATGGTCAAGACCTAGGAACCAAAACAGAGCAAGACACAACATAACAAGGGGAACAGTAGGGCCGAGGGAGAAAGTAGACGGTGACGGCCAAATAAGGGAATCAGGTAATGATGAGGGGTTATGGAGAACGCAAGGGGTGGACAAGATGTATACGTGACCAAAGTTTTGGGAGGGGTTGGGGATGGTTTAACAGGTGTAGAAAAGATCATTATTTTGGATTGGGGATTACCTGAGATGGTGGTGAACAGCTGTGTTGAAGACCTGAAGGGAAGATTGAAATTGAAGAAGAAAATGGGGGAAACACACCAACATCAGCATCGGCCATAGAGGGACACAACAGAAGGATACTTGCAGGAGGAATGGGCAGGGGTGGGGGTGGAGAATGAGAACAAGGGGAGGAGGAGGATGATGCAGGGGATATACGAGCTGGATACAAGCTCAAAGACGAGTAGGGATGGAAAGAAGAGAAAGGGAAAACCGGGGATGAAAGAGAAAATGGAACACAAAACGAAAGAGAAGAACCACACAATAAACTGGAGGAAAGGAAATGGTGGGCTTACTGGAGGTAGAAAAGATCATGAGTATGGATGGTGAATGACCTGAGGTGGTATTGAACAGTCTTTGTGAAGCTCTGCAGAGAAGAATGACATTGAACAAACTGAGGAAGTTGGTTCCACCGGTTTGAGAAAAGAGGAATAAATGAGTGGAGGTGAACAGTGAGTTTGTGTTTTGGGAGTTTCATGAGAATGGGGTTACTTACTGGCAGACCTCGTACACTCTGGGGATGGAGAGGGGGCACCACATGGAAAGAACAAAGGGATGCAAGATGAGAAAGGGGGTGGTTGAAGACAGAGAGGCCACTGACTTGTCTGAAATGCGAGAGCGATAGGTCCAGAAACTCCTTCATCGCTATTGATCCATCGACTTCAACATGGGATATTCCAAAGATATTGAGGGTCTTGGTTACCATGGCTTCAAGAGGTACAAATTACGAGACAGTGGCATCAACCCAAAGGAGAGAGCACAGTACTCTGCTCGTTGAGATTGTGTCGAGTCAACGTGCTGATACTGAAAACAAGCGTTACGCCTAGGTCCCCCGTCGGGGAAGTGATGTGAGTTGACAAAGTGGAAGACGCAGAAAACATGCAATGATATGATATTTCGCTCACAAGGTTCAGACATACATGGAGGCGGCCATCTTGGATTTTGACGTGGCGACCCAATTTTCAATAGCGTTCTTCCTTATGCCGAGATACACCCACACAGCAGATTAGAAGTTGGTACTTCGCTTATTTTTCAAGATATTCCGCTCACAAGGTTTTTTTTTTTGTTTTTTTTTGTATACTGAATCGAGGCTCGTGAAAGAGCTAACATTTACTTCACAAACAAATCAACCAGACAAACAAAATATATAAAAAGAGGGAGCGGAAGACAAGATGGGGAGAGAAGAGGAAGCACGCAAACAACATTTGAGAGCAGGGAGATGTGTGGGAGAGAGAGGGCTTGGGGGGAGGAGGCGTGGGAAGGGGGGGGGGGGGGGAGAAGTATAAAACACAAGGACACCAAGGACTTCCAGGACAGAAGTTGGTATTTCAAAAAAGTGGAATTGGGGTGAAATTAGCGGGGGTAGAAAAGATCAAGGTTTTGGATGGTGGAAGATAAGAGATGGTGGTGAACAGCTGTTTTAAAGACGTGGAGGGTCGAGTGGGATTGAAGAGAGTGAGGGAGTTTGTTCCAGAGGTGGGAGAAAAGAGGAATGAAGGAGTGAAGGTGAGCAGAGAGTCTTGATTTTGGCAGTTTAACCATAAGAGGGTTGCAGGCAGATCTTGTGCGACCTGTAGGAATATTTGGGGGACAGAGCCCAGAGAGAGCTGGGGGGGCAAGGCCAGAGAGGAGTCGGTAGAAGACGGAAAGACCACCAACCTGCCTGCGGTGAGTGAGTGAGAGGCCCTTGGAGTTAGCTTCATCGCGGGAGATTCCAATGATTCTGAATGCTTTTGTTTCAACAGCGTGAAGACGAGCTAGGTGTGAGGCAGGAGCACCAGCCCAGAGGGGAGAGCAGTATTCCATTGAGCTGCGGATGAAAGCCTTGAATGTGGTGAGGAGCTCAAGTGTGCCAAGGAAGGACTTCGCACGACGGAGGATGCCCAGTCGGCAACTGGCTTTGGAGGCCAGATTTGAAATGTGGTTTTCCCAGGAAAGATCATGGCAGATAGTGAGACCCAAAAGCTTGAGTGACAGAACTTCTTGGAGAGGATTATTCAGAAAGTGGATGGGAGGGTTGTCCAGTCGGTCTGTTCGGAGAGACATCGTAAGAGTGTGAGATTTGTCAGGATTGAAAGACATGTTCCACTTGTTTGCCCAGTCTGTGATTTTGTCCAGGTCTGCAGAGAGTGAGGAGGCTGCAGACTGCCGATCTGAGGGATGAAGAATGGAGCGACAGAGAGTAGAGTCATCAGCAAAGAAAAAGTAGAGTCATCAGCAAAGGTTCAGACATACATAGCGGCGGCCATCTTGGATTTTGACGTGGCGACCACCCAATTTTCAATAGCGTTCTTCCTTATGCGTAGATACACCCACACACCAGATTAGAAGTTAGTAGTTGGTTTATTTTTCAAGATATTTTGCTCACAAGGTTCAGACATATATATGGTGGTGGCCATCTTGGATTTTGACGTGGCGACCCAATTTTCAAGGGCGTTCTTCCTTATGCCTAGATACAACCACACACCACATTAGAAGTTGGTACTTCGCTTATTATTCAAGATATTCCGCTCACAAGGTTCAGACATACATGGCGGCGGCCATCTTGGATTTTGACGTGGCGACCCAATTTCCAATAGGGTTCTTCTTTATGCCTAGATACACCCACACACCAGATTAGAAGTTGGTACTTCGCTTATTTTTCAAGATATTTTGCTCAGATGTTTCAGACATGTATATGGTGGCGGCCATCTTGGATTTTGACGTGGCGACCCAATTTTCAATAGCGTTCTTCCTTGTGCCTAGATACACCCACACACCAGATTAGAAGTTGGTACGTCGCTTATTTTTCAAGATATTCAACAAGGTTCAGACATACATGGCCGCGGCCATCTTGGATTTTGACGTGGCGACCCAATTTTCAATAGCGTTCTTCCTTGTGCCTAGATACACCCACACACCAGATTAGAAGTTGGTACTTCGCTTATTTTTCAAGATATTGCACTCACAAGGTTCAGACATACATGGCATCAGACATACATGGCGGCGGCCATCTTGGATTTTGACGTGGGTTGCACCCACACACCAAATTCGAATGCGGTCCTTCGCTTATGCATGCACGCATGCACACACGCACGCCCGCACGCACGCCCGCACGCCCGCACGCATGGACGGACGGATGGACGGACAGACGGACACACGGACGGAGGGGAAAACCATAGTCCCCCTTTCGCTTCGCGGTGCGACGGGGGACAATAAAGCTTTGCTCTTTGCACTTGCGACTATACACAGTGTTGAAATGGAGAAAGATACCAGAGACTGCCATATGCCATATGGCTGAACAATTGCGCAGGAAGATTGACGGGTTGAGGAGCCAATTGAATAGGTCTGTGTTGCTGGTATTGTACATCAAGCAAGTGTTCATGGGAGCGATGGCCAAGTCTTCACCCGGTTTCTTTTGAGTTGGGAAGATACGGGGAAGCACAGTCGGAGCTGGAGAGATGAGGACAGCTGCTATTGAATTGAGTTAGGATTCAGTTAAATTCAAAGTGGTTTGAACAGTGAAGGAGCTGCAGCAGTACAACAGTGATGGCGAAGAGGGTTCATTTATCATTTTACACTGGGCTCTCTCACTGGACCAACTGTGCCAACCTACGTGCTTCAGGGCTCCTTTACTTTCTACAAGAGAGTAATGCCACTGTGGTGTTTTGTGTGCTGAAAACATCTCAAAGCCTTGCCTCGCCGCCCTCGCCGTCCTCGACCTCACTGCACCACTGCAAACTGCCAATGTCTTCAGGGCATTTCCACTGCATTGAAGCTGATCATTCACTACTCGGGCCTTGCAGGGGCGGATTAACCTTTTGTGGGCCTCGTGCCAAAACAAATTTGTGCGCCCCCATTTATGGAACCATTGCAAAAGACAGGAGATCTACACAGAAGTAGTCTTCAACACAGCACACAGCTGTTTACCAGATTTACTAACAAAATTTACAAGTTTCAGTTGCAGATGGAGGTCTACAACTAGTGCAGGACAAATATACAAGTGTACATAAAATAGATAATAAACAAGAAAAAGAGCAATCAGAGATTGAAAACCCTCGCCAGGATGTATTTTCAGTGGTTTTTAAGGCTTTTGTGTTAAAACAAATATGGCGACCGAACCACGTGACCGATGACGTCATCATCATTTTTTTTTCTAAACTAATTTATTGCTAGATTATGCTCAAGAAATTTCATCTTGATCGGATGAAGTTTTGTACTTGTCGAATTATGACGTCATAATGGAGGCACCTATGACATCATCATTAACATATTTTATTCACCATGGAGAGTTCTTTACAATGAGCCATGTCTCAATTTTTCTATTCAGCGCTTTCGGAGATATAGAGGTGCAAATTTTTCGGTTTTTCCAAGATGGCGGCCAAACCACGTGACCCATGACGTCATCATTATTTGTTTCTCCACCAGTTAATGCCGACATGGTGCTCAAGAAATTTCATCTCGATTGGATGAAGTTTTGTACTTTTCGAATTATGACGTCATAATGGAGGAACCTATGACATCATCATTAACATATTTTATTCCACATGGAGAGTTCTTTCCAATGAGCCACGTCTCAATTCTTTCTATTCAGCACTTCCGGAGATATAGAGGTGCAATTTTTTTCGGTTTTTCCAAGATGGCGGCCGAACCACATGACCTATGACGTCATAATTATCAAGAAAAAAATCCACAGGTGGAGTTGCACCTATGGTGAAAATTTACTGTCAATCGGATCAACGGTTGCAGAGAAAATCATATTTATTGTCTGTGCGGACAAACAGACAGACAGACAAACAAACAGACAAACAAACAAACGGACTCAAATGCAATACCCTCTCCTCCGGCGAGGGTAAAAATTAAAACAATATCAACGAGATGGTATTCATAGAATACTTACCCTGCGCAGTCAACTTGTTGCGAGCCAACTCTCCTGTTTTTGAACGTTTTTAAAATTTGATCCAATATGGCCCCGGGCTGCCAGACCACGTGAGCTATGAAATCATAAATTTATATTCTCTAATATAATTGTTGCATAGATCACACTCAATACATTTCAAACTGTTCAGACTAAGCGTTGTCCCTGTCGAATTATGACGTCATAATTATGGCAGCAATGATGTCATCGTTAACAACACCTATTCCTCATATGGAGTTCTTTACAATGAGCCATGTTTCAATTTTTTCCATGCAGCGGTTTTGGAGATATAGAGGTGCAACATATTTCGGTTTTTCCAAGATGGCGCCTGTACCACATGACCTATTACGTCATGATTATCATTAAAATATTCTAAAGGAGGAGGCGCTCCTATTGTGAAAATTTAGTGTCCATCAGACCAACAGTTGCTGAAATTTTTAAAATAATGATCGGATGGATAAGTGTTGTATTTGTCGAATTATGACGTCATAACGAAGGCACCGATGACATCATCATTAACATATCTTATTCCCCATGGGGAGTAGTTGACAATGAGCCAGGTCTCAAATTTTCCCATGGAGTGGTTTCAGAGATATAGAGGTGCGAAGTTTTTCCAAGATGGCGCCTGTACCACATGACCTATGACGTCATAATAATGATTAAAATATTCTACAGGAGGAGGCCCTCCTATGGTGAAATTTTCATATCATTCGGACCAACGGTTGCCGAGAAAATTAATTTTTAAAATGCAGACACATACGTACGCACCCGAAAGCTTAACCACGCTTTTCGCTTCGCGAGCGCAGGGTAATAAACAGTGGGTAGAAATATGCTGCCCACGAAGGAGCCCCATTTTGAACCCGCTACTGCAGGCCTGCATGTCGTTGAGATGGCATCTCTTCTCTGATGCGTCTGCCCCAGCCTCTCAATCACTAACCATGTCATCCTCTCCTCAATCACTTTCCACTAGAGCTGATTTGTTTTGGATGCAATCCTTCCACCCCATTTGATTTGATTGTTTTTCTTCTTGCCTTTTCATTCCTTTATTTCCCATATCCTAGTAGTTGGTGATTATTATCGTTGATTATTCAGTGCCTTTTGTAGTCTGTTATCACCCTTGCCAGAGCAAATGGTATTTCTGTTTGTCTGTCCACACATAATGTACATAAATGTAGGCTACAAACACCACCTGGTAGTAGCCAGTATTACACGTTATCTTTTTTCATCAGAGTACCGCTATTAAGTATGTACAATTAGAATTTGAGTTCGTCTATACTAAGTATGTGCAATTGGTATGTGAGTACGTCTATAAAGTATGTACAACTAGAATGTGAATACTTCTATAAAGTACGTACAATTAGAATGTGAGTACGTCTATAAAGTACGTACAATTAGAATGTGAGTACGTCTATAAAGTATGTACAATTAGAATGTGAGTTCATCTATAAAGTATGTACAATTAGAATGTGGGACAAAGATACACTCTTAAACGACATCCGGCCTGACTTATTGCACATCAAGGTGTCTACACGACATACGGAGCACACGACCCTACGGCCTACACAATCCTACCTGGCCCTAAGGTAATGCAATTCCTACCCCCTCACAAACGTAACATCCCCCCCCCCCCACCCCCACCTGGAACCATAGCTCCCGCAAGGTTCAATGCAGGCGCTACCGTTCCAGCCTTAACACTTACCGACCCACACTTAATTAGCCTATGAAATAAATTAGGAGGGCTGTGGGAAGCGAGCCGTGGCTAACTTACCTATTTTTCTTACCGTTCTACACCCCTTAAGCAACAATTCAAATATGTAGAACCCTTGGAATGCTCACTCCTAACTCCTGGGGCGGGAAGAAAAATGTCAACAACACACAAAAACCTACCTTAGCCACAACTTTAATAAAACTGCAAAAGTCCAAAATTCATAAACATTTGTACAAACCCTGGGTCCCTCTGAGGACCACGTCCCCCGGTGGATGCCACAATACCCAACGTTACCTGCGGAGCCATCCCAATGTACCCAAATTTCCGCGGGCCCTGTCCTGGTGCTACAGGTGAGTGACATGCCTTGGTGGATTATGCCCCCATTCACTCACACGAATCCCATAACCATTCACTCACATTTCAATAATCATCAAAACACTTATTTCACCGCCCCCCCCCCCCCCCCCTCCAGACCATGGCATAGATGTCATAACACATGTGTGTGATCCTTAACTCGGTAGCGTAGAGGTACCGTACAAGGAAGATGGTGGGGGTTCTTCAGGCTGTGGTGCCCGCAGTCCGAAAACAAGTCACCCGACTTCGGACTTCTTTACTCTCCTCCTCCCCCACCCCCCCCCCCCCCCCCCCCAGGTAATTCTTGGCCCCGTGACAGCCAAATAGCTCCTAAGCTGTCGTCCTGCCGGGAAGGTCTCCACACCAGGCTCCATTGCCTCAGGCTCGCATAGCCTCATGGGTCGCCAGGGGTCCAACAAGACCTCGCGGCGCCCAACCAGACCCTCCCCCCCCCCACCCCCGCCGACGGGCTCCAAATTTCCAAACACCAATGGCTGCCAGGGGCAATTACCTTAGCGCCCGCAGTTACCGCTCCTCCAGAGCTTGATCTGTACCTGCGGACAAACACATCTTCCCCACCCACAAAATCCACAATAACATTTCCTCCCCCGCTGCCATTCAATTCTCAACCACATATTTCAATAAATGTCATAAAAATATGCTGCCATGACCTGCTTACACGTGAATTTCTCATATTCACATTTCAATCACATATCTTAACTACAATTCCATTTCCATTCTTACGACCACACAAAAACACAAAATCTCAACACATAAACAAATGCTACCCACAAGACACTTTGTGGCACACACTCCAATCCCCTCACCGACCATGCCATCACTCTCACCCGCCACCATTCCGAATTATTCATGTCCCAATTTACAAGCAAGTACCAAACCCCGGGACAGTAAACATCAAGGCCGCTTACCTTAGGTAGTCGCAGGTTGGTCGGGTCCAAGAGTGTCATCCACCATACCGAATTCCAAATTTAACCATGGGCCTATCAATTTCCCCAAATTTCTCCTTTTATCCTTGCACGTATATGGATCTGCCTCCTCTGGTGACCTTTACTACACGACTACCATTGGCTACGACAGCTCCGCCCCCTACCGTGCAACGGCCATCGGGATAAGTGGAGCCACCGAAATGCCAACATGGCCAATGCGTGCCCATAAGGGTGAGACCCACCATCCATCCTTCGGCCTCCTGCGAGGAACACAACTCCACTAGCCCCAGCTGGCCAATGTGGTGAGCACCTGCTGCCAACTCTGTCATTCCCAAGGCCTCAGACCTGGGGGGCACGGTCGCAGTACGTGGCATCCACATCACGTCCACTGCACGTCTCATATCCCACAGTCCACCCACATGCAGCCCCCAGTGCCCACCCACACTTGACCATGCCTAGGGTCTAGCTGACAGCCATGCTCCACCAGGAGACTCATCCAAATAGACATGGTCCACACACCTTGGCCACCCATAGCACCACATTGACCTCCAGACCGCACGACTCCATCACCATAACCCCGCGTCCCAAATATTGATGCCGGCGCCCCCGTAGCCAGTTGAAGGCTGTGTCCTGCTTACCTTTGCATTGTTGTCCCAGCCTCCAACACTTTGGTCTAACACACCTAGATCAATAATGGTGTCACTGTTTTCAGTGTCCACCACACCTCTTCACAAAACTCACCCTTAAATTTGCCATCTAACCCTCAGATTACCTGTGCCAATTTTTTTTTTCACAATTTACTACTTTCACCAAAGAAGGGCGCTTCTCCATACACTTGCCAGCCGAGCATGGCCCCGTATGCCCGGCTCTTCCAAATTCCCAATCATCAATCCCATGGCTCTCTTCCCAAGCCGAGAGTCCACAAATCACAGCGGACCATCTGTGGAAGACCATTTTCACACCATCATGTTCCAGAGATGCCCCAATGGTTGTCCGGTGGGCTATAATCCATCCCTGTCCATGCAAATCGACCCGTGTCCATAGACCAGCACAGCATGGCAGGTCCACACATGCTGGCTGTCCCAGAGTCTCAGGAAGAGGCTGTCAGGCATGCCCGGGCGGTCACAACATCAGGCCCTTGTTGGCCGTCCGTGATGCCGCCACCAAAGCGTGACCCGCAACACCTCCCCCAAGTGGTCCCCATGATACCCCATACCAGGTGCCTGTGAGAAACCACCTCGGACCCCGGAGATCTTAACCCGCACCAGGGTCCATTGATCCTGCTGGCCCGAGACACTCGCTCGGGCAGCGCCCCGATGGACAAGGGGCGCCACACACCACCAGACCCCCGTGGGGCCCAGGTTGTACTACAACACCCATGGTCGGACACCACGTCCAAATCCTGCCAGCACAGCCCCCCAGCTGTCTGGCATAAACCAATTTCCAAGTGGGGCAATCTCCCACGAGGCCGACCCCAATGACCTCTCCTGGTCCGAATTCCGCAGCCCGGGACCAACTCCCTCCAAGGCTGTTCCACATTGAACTCCGATTATAAATTCAAATTTAATTTCAAATTTACTTTTAAAATTTTTGGCCTCACGTGCCCAACCACAGCTGCATGTAACAACCCCTTCCTTGGGTTCTTCTGCCCCTCCCTGCAGCTGTTCCAAATTCGCTATGGCAGTTGCCTTTTCCGAGGCTCTTTTCACCGACTCCACCATGTCCGAGTCCAGCTCGGGGCCAAAACACCCCCCAACTGGGTATCCAATTTCGGAGCCTCTGGTGCCCAATCGTTGTTCATGGTGAGGGTCCACTCGGTCACCTTAATCTCATCCTGGAGATATTTAACGGACTGACTCACCTCATATCCCAGACTCTGTTGGACCTGAGCAATCTCTTCCTCGATGATACTGTCCAAGGTCTCCAGCTGCTGTGTCAAATTATTACTCTCATCCCCAATCAATTCTGGCCCCAACAGGTCTTTACTACTAATCACCCGCTCTGGTTCCGTAACACGGGCCTCCAATATCTTTACCTCCTGTTGCTCCGAACCACCATCCTGGTGATGCACAAATCCCAATTCCTCTCTCTGTTGGTGCATTTCGGCATCCACACAAGCCCGACAACCTTCCAGGTCCTTTTCAGAAACAAACATTCCCCATTTACTTCCAAATCTTCCCTATTTAAATTTGAGTTTTCCCTCTCCTGTGCCCAATGGTATCAGCTTGGGTTTCACCCTCTCCAATTTCCAACGCCATCTCTTCCCCCGCTACTTTGTCAATTCGTTCCTCCAGGTCTTGTGTTATTCCCTCAAATTTTCCTTCCAATTGTTCATTCATTTGTTCATTCATTCTATCAATGTTGTTTTCCAATCATTCACTATGCTCATTCTGGGCATTCATAAAACTTATTATCATGGCCTGGAAAGCACTCGGGTGTGTTCCCATTGTCCCCGGCTCTCTCATAGGGGAGGGGGGGGGGTGGTCTAATGCTCCAGACAGGGGGAGGTTCCACTCCTATGCTCATCAATCTCTACCACCGGCTCACTTCCATATTCTTCGGGACCCTCCACCCGCTCGGCCATATCAAATCGTTTCTGCCATCCATGGTGAGAAGGCAGTTCTCCCTCGCGCGTATTTTACCTCAGACAAGAAGAAAATTTAAATTTTGCGACACACTGTCTTGCGCTCTTCCTGACATCAATCGACTAAAAAAGAATTTGACACCCCGGTACGACAAAACATTTTGATTCCGAATGCTGAGCGCAATTTGCACCCAGCAGGTGTCGACTCGCAACCCTCGGACACCGAGTGTCCGCCGAGTCCGAATCACACTCCTGACACCAGTTGTCGTGTTCTCGGGGATTAAGATCCTCCAAGGTAACGGGTTGCTGAACGAGTTTTACACTCCGAGGCGTTCAATTCAACTATGGCGGTGTTAATACCTGCGTCACTGCGCGGGAAATCATGCCTTGGCGTACAGTTTGTTTACCCGCCGGCTGCAGCACGGGTCCCCGAGTCCGTAGGCGGGAAAACAGGCCTTGGCATGCAGTTCGTTCTTCCAGCTGCCGAGCGTGAAGCGAGCAGGCCGTGCCCGTCCACTCGCCATCTGCTCCACACAGCACCGCGGTCTCTCAGTGGGGACAGCCCCCCCGCACCATCAACACCAATGAGCCAGCGAAAGGAAAATGCAGCCACTCGAACCGATCGCCCGGACCAAGAACACAAAATGCGCGACAGTGTCCACCTGCCAGGAACACCAGGAACTGAGCAAGGATGTGCGGCTGCTCGTTCTCAAACCCTGAACCAAAAGGGTGAATGTGCGACTGTGACTGCACGTGTTGATTGCCCCAATGCAAGCATGCACGAACTGTGTCCGCCTTTCGTGGAACCCCAAAGCCAAGAGATATAAAATGCTGACTGCACGCGATCAACATCCCTGGCTCAAGAGGCCAAAATGTGACTGTTCGCAATGAAATCCCGAAGCAGAGAGAGACAAAATGTCGGGACCCCAAATCTTTTGTACCCAGGGCTCTTACGTCATCCGATGACGACCGCGTACGCTCCAATCAGCGAGTCCATTCCCTCGCTCTATGGCCGTCCTGACCAATGGTTCTTTGGGGCGTGGCCTCATGGCCACTTGTCGGCCTTTGTGATCACCCGGCCGGTGGTATCAGCGGTAGTTGAATGTCCTCTTTCCTGCTACTTTTATTTAGTGTTATTTTTAGGTGTGTAGTGCATGGCGGGTGTGGTGTGTGTTATAACGAACAAAGGAGAAATCACAGAGGCCATTTACATCTGGGGAATTTACCATTAATCCCTAACTAATTAACATAACCCCACCCCTCGTCATGGGGACAAAGATACACTCTAACACGACATCCGGCCTGACTTATGTACATCAAGGTGGCTACACGACATACGGAGCACACTACCCTACACAATCCTACCTGGCCCTAAGGTAATGCATTGCCTACCCCTCACAAACGTAACAATATGTACAGAAGGAAGTGAGTTCTGTAAATAAAGTAAGATATATTATGTTGAAGACTGCAACAAGAGCTGAAAACATCATGCCACCAAATCATGACTCATTAATGAAGCACATCCAGAGGGCTAACTTTCAATCCAGCATATATAAGAAAAGCCTGCGACAACAACAAGATCTTCCATTGCCAGCAGGCAATGGATGGAAGATGGATGACGGTGAGCTTTCTATCGACTGGAATAATTTGGCTCCAGCTCCTGAAAGTGTTCTGGAGCTTATATTCTGCAGGTGTAAGGGATCCAAGAGCAATTCTGTGGATGCCGACAAGTCATGTTGTGCCTCCCTTGGACTTAGATGCACTGATCTGTACCAGTGTAAAAAGTGTGAAAACATTGCACTCCCAATGGATGAAAAAGGGTTAGAAGTATCTGAAGATTATGATGATGTAGGCGATGAGGAAATTGATGAACATTTAAGGTAGGTATGAAATTTTGAATATGTATATTAATTATTGTATACTACGGGATGAAAATGATTGGTACCTATCGGGTTTTCATATTTTTGCAATTGATTGTCATATCCAAATGCAGCATTTAATAACCTTGGAATTAGCAGAATGTAATAGATAAAAAAATAGAACAATGCGACTGTGCCACCAATATGCCTCCACATAGTCGCACAACGGGTAGATGCCATCACTCTGCATATGTATGGGTAGTGGATCACGTTTGTGAAGTTTCGTGTTGATTGGATAAGGTTCGTTTTTCTATCCAAGATGGCTGCCAAACCACGTGACCTATGACATCATCATTTTCAAACTGTATGCAACAGTGCTATTAGATGATATTTGTAAAATTTCGCATCGATAGGGTGAGCGGTTTCAGAGATATAATTATTTAATATTTTCCTTCAATACAAAATGCCTGCCAAACCATGTGACATATGATGTCATAAATTTAATATTTCAATACAAATGGGTCATAGATCATGTGCATGCAATTTCAAATTTTTAGGATAAGGAATTCGATTAAAACATTTTTGGCTGGTATACCACTTCATCTATGATGTCATCATTATCATGCTTTTGTTCCCCATTGGGAGAACTTGACAATGTGCGAAGTTTCAAATTTTTCCATTCAGTGGTTTCCGAGAAATCTTTTTTTAATTATTTGCTTTTAATCCAAGATGGCTGCCATACCACGTGACCTATGACGTCACAATTATCATAAAACCATTCTGCATGGCTGTCACACCTACCCTGAAAGTTTCGTCCTAATCGGACAAATGGTTGCTGAGAAAAAGGAGGTTTAGCCCGGACGGATGGCGACTGTCGGCGGAGGCATAAAAATTATATTCCATCAAGCTTCAAATGTATTTACAAGTGGATCTAGTGTTGTTCTTGGAGATGGCAGTCTTGTCAATTAACAATGCAAACCGATGCGTATTATGCATTTTGATAGGTGTATTGTAACCGGTACAAAAAAAATGTTAATTTGGTTATTTAGGATTATTTTGGTAATGTGCACTCTGAAAAGTGGGAACAATGCATTTCTTTAATTAATATAATCATTACCCAGGTGAATCATGCAGTTCCTTTCCACTTCCAACGAGGGGACTACGAAACTTGTTACCCAATGGGTTAACATGTCATTGCCCCACTGTCTAATACCTTCTCCTCTGGCAAGGGTAACCAGACTGTTCACGTGGCAAAATTATGTCAAAAAGAGGTAAAGCGTTCCTTGCGGAATAAATAAATAAATAAATAAATATACGAAAGCATGGTGATAAAAACCACAATAAATCATTTATTCTCCCACAGGGTGCCAAACACATGCTCACTCACACAATTGGCCAATGGTTTTCACTTTGAAGGATGTAGCATAGTTCGGCAGGTCTGAAACCACAGTTCGCCATGTGGCGAATGAAGATGACAGCAGAAATAGATCACGAGTTGGAAAGGACTCGGCGGCTCGTCGAGACTGGCTGAAGGAAGCACAGTCGGCGAGTCAAACTGCATCACAGGCAAGAAATGTACTGCCAGGAAGAAGGGAGAGTGGACAGGAAGAATATAGAGTAGGACGTGACATCACCCCCCCCCCTCCCCCCCCACCGCCCAGCTCTGCCTGGATGTACAAAGGGGAACATGGGACTAGATGTCTTGATCTAACTACCTCCATAAGCCTAATCTCCTGCCTCCCTCACGAGGAACATTTTACATTGACTCCTTACTTTAAATACACACTCAATATACTTGCTGTACATGGTATAACAAGTTCTAAAACTAAACGATTATATACATGCCATCTCAGGTCCTAATCTAACAATTGCTCTCTTCCCCTCAAACATAACAATATCTTAGTTCTTCCTTAATTCTGTTATTCTAACACAGCGGGTCATGCATAATTTGCAATCTCTTGTTAATTATACCACATGTAATTCAAATTGCCAATATCCTCGGACATACTACCAACTCACACATGAAAAATGTTTCTGCATCAGCAGTGGCATTGGGGTGTGTCTTCATAGTTTCATAAATTGGGCAGTACTTTGACCTGCAGCTATTTTTATTTAAGCGTTTAGCTTCCACAAATCAGCCAGGCTGCTGGAAGGACAAATAAACTTCAAGTTCGACTTTGTCCTCTTTGTCCTCTGCTTTGCTTGTGTAGTCACTTATTCTTTCTTCGTTTACTTTTACTTCTACCTTTACCTCTTTCTTTAAAATGTAGCGAAAATGACAACACCTTTTTCCATCAGCGTGGAAATCAGCAAACATTACCGCTTTGCACAAAAAATGTGCAAAAACAGATCCTTGCAACTACAGACCAATCAGCCTTCTCCCAATAATCAGCAAGGTCATGGAATCAATCATCGCTTCAGATATCAAATCCTTCCTCTTCTCCAATGGCTTGATCTCTGATCATCAATTTGGATTCAGACCAGGTCACTCTACTCTGGACATGCTGCTTCTGCTGTGTCAACAATGGATGGACGTCCTCAATGCCAAACAGGAAATTAGAGCTGTCTCCCTTGACATATCACGTGCCTTCGATACGGTCTGGCACCCCGCTCTGCTCACCACACTCTCCTATGGTATCCATGGAAATCTCCACGCATGGCTGGCGGACTTCCTCTCTGGTCGTCGTCAACTTGTGGCCCTGAATGGGTTTCTCTCATCTCCCCTTCCTGCTCAGGCTGGAGTTCCCCAATGCAGTGTTCTGGGCCCTGTGCTTAACGTTTTGAATTTAAGCCAAAAGTTCCATCTTGGTTTCGTCAGACCACAAAACTTTTTGCCACATGGCTTCAGAATCTCCAGAGTGGTTGTTTGCATACATCAAATGGGACTCAAGGAGGGCTTTTTGAGTAATGGCTTCCTTCTTGCCACCCTTCTGTACAGGCCAGACATGTACAGTGCTTGCGATATTGTTGTCACATGCACACAGTGACCAGTCTTTGCCATAAAGGCCTATAGCTCTTTCAAAGTTGTCATTGGCCTCTTGGTGGCCTCTCTGATCAGTTTCCTCTTTGCTTTGTCATTCAGTTTGGAGGGACGGCCTAATATAGGCAGGGTATTGGTGGTACCATACGCCTTCCACTTATTAATGATTGTCTTGACTGTGCTCCAAGGGATATTGAAGGCCTTTGAAAATTTTTCTATGCCCATTCCCTGATCGGTGCCTTTCTGCAACTTTATCCCGGAGATCTTTAGAAAGCTCATTGGTGCTCATGGTTGAGTCTTTGCTGTGAAATGCACTACCCAGCAGACGCAACCTACAGAAACAGCTGATTTTGTTCTGAAATAATCAGAATCACTACAATTTAACACAGATGTAGTCCAATTAACTTGGTGAGTGATTTTGAAGGTGATTGGTTATACCTGAGCTAATTGACAATTGCTATTATAAGGGGTGGACACTTATCCAACCAAGATATTATAGTTTTGTATTATTAATTATTTTTTTGAAATTTATATAATTTGTTTTTTATTTGGAAGTTGTGGATTATGATGTGTAAATAAAGGTGGAAAAAGTCTGATTTAATGCATTTTAATTCCAGGCAATAAGGCAACAAAAGGTGAAAATGTTGAAAAGGGGTGTAGACTTTCCATAGGCACTGTATCTACACACACATATATATATATATATATATATATATATATTGTTGCGAATATGGAATTTGGCCTCCATATCCGCTTGTAAATATTCCCCTATTTCTCCAATACTCCCCAACTTTCCCCAATCCCCCATTCCCTAGTCCCATTGCATGTAAATAACACTCAGTAGAGCCGACCTTCCCCTTATTCCCCCATTAAATGTCGTGCCCAGGTCCACCGCACCACACGTAGACAACTTTCGGACATCTTGCTAGTTATTCTTAATCTATGTCAGTTAAGGACTCGTTTCCATTAATTCTGACTCTTCGTTGCACCAGAATGTGATTATATGGCATCAGTAGTGAGTTTAGGACCTTTCCCATACCTCCTTCCATCTTCTTCCCCAACAATTACAACAACAACAGAGGAGATGGCGGCGGCGCGGGGGAGGATGCGTCCTCACACCGGCTCGATTAGCGCCATTGACCACGCGCTCCACGGGGTTACCACGGAGGGGCTGGCTGTCAGCTCCTCCTCAAGGGCGGAGCCTGGTAACCCCCCGCACCCAATCAGAAGGGCGGACCGATTCCATCTGGGGCGGCGCTAGCGAGCCGAGGGCGTGTCACTCCCCGCCGGATATACGTGGCGACTGACCGGAAGTGAAAAGAGATGCGCCCCCAGCTGGAGAAAGAGGTACCTGCGAGCGCTGAGTCAGATGCGCCCCGCCTGAGAAAGAACGTTGCCTGCGATCGCTGAGAGAGAAAGACCCGCCTGAGAAAGAACGTCCCCTCCGAGCGCTGTGACCTCCCCGCATCTTTGGACCGGACTGTACCCTGCTTTGAGCCAAGAGTGCACCTTGAGCCATCGATACCCGCTTTCCTGCCATCAACCCCCGTGTGAGTCAGCCTTGTCCCGTTTACCTGTCGTCTGTCCGGGGTTAAGATAAGCCTGTGTCTAAGTGCCCATCTTTTCTGTGCTTTACCTCCAGCCCCTGTAATCTAACCTTTTCCGTACGAATATAATTGAGAATCGAAACATTGGTGTCTGTCATTATAATCCAGCCGTGTGTCTTCTTTTTCCTTATTGATCCAGCGTAGCGCGGCTCCGTCAACGTTCGAGTACAATCGGGTAATTTGTGCGGACACGACGGCCATTCCGCTCGGCCCACCTTAACATCAAAGTCGTGTCTGTAACAATTGGTTGTCAGGAGTTGGATTCGAACCTGGGACTAAATTTATTTAGCCCAAATTTTGGAACACCAATTGTACTATTAGTGTAACAATTGGTGTCGAGGAGTGAGATTCGGACCCGGGACTAAATTAGTTAGGCCCAAATTTTGGGAGGGAAAATCGAGCCGGAGCGCGTACGGCGCTCGACAAAATCGATCCGGAGCGCGGTCCCGCGGTTACTGCGCTCGCCGAAATTATAACGAAAAAAAAAAAAAAATTTGGATTTGTTTTACGAAACTCGAATTTTGCAAGTCGCGCTATGGCGGATCAAGACGGCTGGGGTCCGGTAGGGGAGAGTGAAGCAGGGTCGGTCCAGGACCAAATTGAGGGACATGAGGAGAGCGAAGCAGCGAGGGTAGCAGACGCGCAAAATGGCGCCTCGCTGGTCACCGAGCCGGCAACCGTGACAGCGCCCCCGATGGATTTGAACTCGTTTTGTATACAAATGACGGCCCTTATGGTCCAGTATAATGAAGACATGAAAAACAGGATGGAGCGATTGGGGAACCGGATGGATGCTCGGAGTGAGCGATTGGGGGTAATGGGAAACCAGATGGGGGTAATGAGGGACGAAGCGAGGGGTACTGGTGAGAAGGTAGACAAAAATTTTGAGGGGTTAGACAATGGGATAAAAGAGGTGAGACATGGGTTAGAGGGGGTAGAAAATAGAATGGCTGCCCAGGAGAATCAGATAGAGGGAGTGAAAAATGGGTTAGAGGGGTTAGAAAACAGGATGGAAGGCAAATTGAGGGACATGAGGGACCAAGCGGAAAGGGAAGTTAACCAAATGGGGCAGCAGATAGAGGGGTCAGAATGGGGGTAGAAACGAAATTGGATGCTCACAGGGAGGAAATGGAGCAGATGAGGGTGGCATCTGGGCAGGAGATGCAAGTGATGGGAGAGGAGATCAGAAGAGGAGTGAGTGAGGAGGTCGGAGGAGTGCGCGAGGAGGTGAGGCACTGTAAGGAGCGCATGGAGAAGGAGGTGAGAAAGGGGACTGTAAAATTGCAAGGGGGTATAGAGGAGTTGACGCTGGGAGTAGAACAACTGACAGTGGGACAAACGGAGTTAGTGGAGCAGGTTCAAAGGAACACTGCGGTATTAGGAGGTTTAAAAGCGACACAAAACGACATAAAAAACGACTTGATAGCGACAAAGAGGGAATGTCAGATGGTACATGAGGGACTGACAACGAGGTTGGACGAGGTGATAGAGGTAATGGAGACGAAGGACCGGCAGGTGAGGACGCACCTGGAAACGGTCAAGGTAGCCTTAGAGGATGAGCTTGAGGAGACGTACCGGGGAATAAAAGAGGTGAAGCACAAATTAGAAGAAGTGGAAGAAGGGATGAGCGAAATTAAGAAGCGACGGAGAGGGGATAAGAAAGAGATAAAAGAGGAGATAAAAGAATTGGTCCAAAGTCTGTGTTTGGATCGTGATGATGTGCTCATTAACCGGATGAGGGATTCGCAGGTGATGGAGGAGAAGCGAAGAGGAAGAGGACCCGGTGTAAGTGGTGACCAATATGGTCGTGCGTATGACGCGCCAGGGGATTTAAGAAGCTTGGGGGTCGAGATGGACCCGGGTGTTCGTGAGAGGCCGTTGGTGAAGTGTGCGACAGATCTGGTGTGCGAAAAAGGAGGTGTGCGAGAAAATCCGACTCTGGGGTGTGTGAGGAAAAAGTGCGTGCCAAGGAGTGAGTGTGCTGGCGAGAGTGAGTCGGTCGTAGCGTGTGTGCGAGGGAGCACGTGGAAGCGCGGTGTGGTGAGTGTTGCAGAGGGTGTGACGGGAGAGTGTGCGCAGGAGTGTGCGCGAGAAAGGTGTGTGACGGACAGGTGCATGAGGAAAGAGTGCGCTGTCAGAAGTAAGGAAGAGTGTCCACCTGTGGTGAGTGTTACAGAGGGTGTAACGGGAGAGTGTGCGCGAGAAAGGTGTGTGACGGACAGGTGCCTGGGGAAAGAGTGTGCTGTCAAGAGTAAGGGTGAGTGCGTTGTCAAGAGTGGTGGTGAGAGTAGTGAGAGTGACAAGGAGAGTGAGTTGGTTGTGACAGGTGAGCGAGGATGTACACCTGGGATGGAAGGATGCACACCTGGAATGGTAGAGCGTGAGTGGGAATGCACGCTGGAGTTGGTGGTGAGGCACGTGGTTGGGTGTGCGAATGAGGGCACACCTGTGATTGTCACAGAGGAGGTGAAAGAGGAGGGGGCACGAAGAGGAGTGTTGGTGAGGTGTGCTACCAACGAATGTGTGCCAAAGTGTTCGGTGGTCAGGTGTGTGACCAAGGCGGTGAGTGGAATGGGTGTACCTGGGTGTGTAAGGAACGGTACGAGGAGCATGGAAACAGCTGCATGTATGAGCAAGGAAGGGGTAGCGTATGCATGTAAGCATCCAGGTGAAGCATCGACGGTGACCGGGTTAAAGGTTAGGTCGACTTTTAGCCGAAGCAGGCCCTCGGTGCGTGCCGGGTTTCGCGTGCCGCAAGAACCGGCGGGGATCCGAGCCACGGCGGGTTCGAAGGGACCGCCGTGCGCGATCCACGCTGGGCCTCGCTTTGAACGGCCGCGTCTGTGCTCCAATAAGCGGAGCGGGCGGCTGGATAGGAAGGGTCGTCATGGCGACCACTTTCTGTTGAGGTATTCCGGCAGGTCGAGATCGAGCCATGGGATGGCTCCGTGCCGAGATAGTGCGTGGGATCTCGGGCCGGGTAAGCCCCCGCCCCTGCCCCGAATGCGGGACGCATCCAGCCGCCAGCACAAAAGAATTCGCATTCATGGCTTGGCTGTACGAAGCCGGGCTGTAGATGTGAATTGGCGCACCGAGAGTACCTAATAAGTAGACGGGTGATGGTGATAGTGATAGTAGTGATTTGAAACGAAATTTAGAAAAGTGAATAGAATTGGCAGTAAATGGAAAATTTTTGAATTGGTTGGAATTTGGTAAGCAAAATTTATAGTGAGAGACCCCCAATGTGGTGGGATGGCAAATCCACCATCCCTCACAGGGGGGGCAAAGGAGCAATAGCTTATGGGGTGTATGGCAGTGAAAACTAGCCCGGGTGGGTTAGGTTATATTGATAGGGATCTAGAGAAGATGACATTAGGTGACGTTAAGGTTAGTTAGTGACTGATACCTGTAGTGGGGACGCAGGTAGATTAGTGTGGATGATAATGACGAGGGAGCGCAATAGTTTAAAAGGGACGACTGGGAAGCGCAAGTTTCAGAAGGGAGTAGTTAGCTGAGATGATGCTGTGTGTGTGAGAATTGAACAGGTGTGATTGCACAGGTGTGCAACTGGACAGGTGTGTGGAGCAGTGTATGAGTAGTGAGTGTGTGGATCAGCACGAATGCGCTTGGGGAGAGAAGGGTGCAGGTGGCACCAGGTGTGAGAGCACAGGTGTGCAAGTACAGGTGTGTGGAGAGAGTTGGAGTAAGTGGTACGGAGTGGTGTGCATGGTGCGAAGGTGTGAATGGGGGAAGAGTGGACCCCCATCACGGATACCCGGGGCGGGTAGTGTAAGTGTTAGGTAGAGGGTACAGGTAAATTGTGGTTGGATATTGGCATCTGTGGTGCGGTTGCAGAATGGTGTTGTGAATGGGTGCATTAGTGTTGTGGAAATGGCTGGGCGTGTAGCCTGTTAGTGTGTGTAGTTGGTTGGGCACTCCACCACTGTGAGGATGTCGGCCAGGTGAGGCCGCAGGTGGGCTCTGGGAGCCGGTAGAGTTGTGGATGGGGCCCGAGGATCCGGAGGATGGACCCGGGTAGCCCAGTGCCAGAGAGGGCACCGAGTGGGGAGAGTGCCAGAGGGCCTTCCCCTGGTAGTTAGGTTAGGGTAAGGAGCAGGTAAGCTCGGAGGCAACTGCAGTGGTGGAGGTGTGCAGGTGGGTAGACCCACTGGGAGAGGTACACGTCGCAGCCCAGAAATTGTACGAGGGCACCGGGAGATGAATCGGGGGAGTGAGACCCCAAATTGAAGAGCACCACAGTTTGGCCAATGGGAATTGGTTTTTAGAACCCATAGTGTAAGAGGGCCAATGGTTTGGCCGGAGAAAGACCCCGGGTAGTGTAAAGTTGTTAAAGTCATTTAGGAAATAGTTAGGATTAATGAACCTGTCGCACCATACGCAGCCACTTACCTGTGGTGATGATGATGACTCCACACCTGTGTTTTCTTTGTTTTGTGTTGCAGGAAGTAAGAATTGTTGTGAGGATTTGTGAGACGCATCACGACGTGGATGAGACATTGGGGTGATTCCATCTCTCCCTCCCTAGGAGGGACTGATGATGAATTGGTGATGGCAAATTTTGATGTTCAGTTGAAAATGGCAAATTTGATTGGTTAGGAGGGAGAGAAGACGAATTTGGTATATGGGAGGAACGGGGAAGACAGTAGGGATGTTTGTTGATTTGTAAAGTAGATGTTTATGGGTAGTGTTGTGTTGTGTGGATACAGTAAGGGGTAAGGGAGGGGCCATGTAGGTTACCTGGTGGGGGGGGGGGGGGCGTACGATAGGAACGTACCTGTCTCACCTGGTTCCCATGTGCCCCCAGTGTGCATTACCTTATATTGCGTGCACTTTTGCGCCCTTACCACCTTACTCACTTGTCTGCTTCTTTTGTCTCCCACCTCCGAGGATCTGGCTTTGGGGTAGAGAGAGAGGAGAGAGAGGTGCTGGCTGCGCAGTTGTGGGCCTGCACTTTCGCTGTTTGCTGCCGGGATCGATACACCATATGGACCGCAATGTTTGTGGCCACCCACAATGGACCGCAGTTCGTTTGCGGCCAAGCACCACCCGGGGATGGACCTATGGGTCAACGTGGCACCTATGCCATACAGGTGAACCACTTTTAGTTAACACCAAGTGCACCACAAGAAGAGCAAGAGACACCTGCAGGGTTAGGGGTTGTCGAATTTATTTTTATTCCAATGAACAATGGTGACTGCACCGATTGGTGGTGGGGTGGTGCTTTTGATGCTCGGGAAGGGTGCTCTGCACGTTATTAAAGGCCGTCGGCCACAGAGCACTCGTGGGTTGGTGTATCGATGTTGGCAAGCGCGCTCTCTCTATGCATAACATCTGCATGTGTTCCTCCAAAACCAGGTCCTGGATCGTAGTGTAAATAGCAGCGTAGTCTTGTAAATAATGCTCCCTACCGGCTGTATGTGTAGTTTGAGAATTCTTTCCGGTGTTGTGGATATGAGGACTGCATATATTTTTTTTTATTGTGTGCTGTATGATTATTATTATTGTTGTTGTGCTGTGCCTCCTGCCTCCGGAGCTGTGTAAGATCAAAAGGGCGTCCCATAGTCCACAAGCATACACGTCAGCCAATCATAGGATATTCATGTTCGATAGTTATATCTTATTCTGTGTTTTAAGATAAGGCTGTGTCTCCCATTAATTGAAATACTCCATTGCACCAGTGAAAGAGAATAGATCCCCTTCCATTCCCATCCCCAAAAATCCCCATTTCCTTCACATCCCCCCTTTCGTGATTGCCGACCCTCGATTGCCATATTACATCCCCTCTCGTCATTGCTGAGCCTCGATTCCCAATCACCTCCCCTCCAATAACCGCCATTGACCACGAGGCTCGAGTCAGGGAAGAAAGGCGTGTCTCCACCTCGTCAGAGGAGGGGAGGGGCGCGCCCGCCCGTCGTCGTCCGGGGCGGAGCCCGAGGGTCGCGCGACCAACCAGGGCCGCGGTGAGTGACCCGGTAGGTGTGCCCTCGGAGTCGGCGGCTTGATTTCGCTGGAGGTGATAAAAGCGACTGTAAGGGACTGCTTTATCAGAGAGGCCTTGGAGATGAGCATGAGATGAGAAGAGAAGAGAAGAAGAAAGAGAGTTGCAAGGAGTTGGTCACAGTCGGTTGCCAGAGAGAGAAGTCGGTGGTGAGGAGTGAGAGAAGCAAGAAAGAGTTGAGGGTTGAGGGACCAGACCAGTGAGACAAGTCCTGGGAACGCAGCGGACGGAGGCCGCCGCAGCCGCGACACCCGACCGCCAAAGGGGGCCTGAACGGCGGTTCGGAGCAGGGCCGAAACGGAACGGCGGCTGCTGAACGCGCCGGTTGTGCTGCAAGACCCCCCCCTTGGACCTTTCCTCTCCCGCCAGCCATCCACCTTCTGCCATCCCTGGCATTCCCCGTGTGAGTCGTCTTTGTTTGTTCTGTCCTGGGTAATAAGTTAAGTCTGTAGATAAGCTAAATTTGCACTGTGTCACATGCGTCTTGTACTTGTAAATAAACTGAATTGCTTTTTGTTGCTTGTGTGTAAATAGTAGGAATAAATTTAGTAGTATTTCCAACCTGTTTGTCTTCATTTTCCTCTTTGCATTGCGTCGTTTTCGTCTTTTCCCTCATTGAGCAGCTGGGGTGCGATACGGCCAAAGTCTGGGTGAATCGGGTGAGTTTTGTTAGGTCGCGGTTCTAAACCACCGCTCGGTCTATAACATCTAACCGCGATCTATAACAATTGGTGTCAGGAGTGGGATTCGAACCTGGGACTAAATTTATTTAGCCCAAATTTTGGACACCAATTGTGTTAGTACTATAACAATTGGTGTCGGGGAGTGAGATCGACCCGGAGCGCGCTTCACGCGCTCAAAATTATAAAATACCGAAATTTGTTTTTTTTTAAAGCAAAACTCGAATTTTGAAATCGCGCCATGGCTGTTCAAGGCGACGGGATGCCGGTGGGAGAGATAGAGGGGTTAGAAGTAACCCAGGACTTCGGGGAAGAAAGGGAGGAGGAAAATGGCAATGTGGTTGCGGGAATTTCAGGTGCACAAAATGGCGCTCTAGCGCACGTGATTACAGCGGCGCCACATTTAGCCACGCCCATGGTCGCAGTAGGCGAACCGGAGATGCCAATGGATTTGAACCTTTTTTTTATACAAATGAAGGCCCTTATGGCCCAGAATAGTGAGCAATTGGGGGTAATGGGGAACCGGATGGATGCTCAGAGTGAGCAATTGGGGGTAATGGGGAACCAATTGGGGGTAATGGGGAACCGGATGGATGCTCAGGGTGAGCGATTGGAGGGCAAAATAGGGGTAATGAGGGACGAAGCGAGGGGTACCGTTGAGGGGTTAGACAATAATTTTAAGGAGTTAGACAAGAAATTTGAGGGGTTAGACAATGGGATAGAGGGGGTGAAAAATGGGTTAATGGGGTTAGAAAATAGGATGGAGGACAAATTGCGGGAAATAGGGGAACAATCCGCCCGGGAAATCGAACAGATGGGGAACCAGATGGAGGAAATACGACGAGGGGTGAGTGAGGAGGTCTCGGGGCTACGCGAGGAGGTAAAGCGAGGCGAAAAGCGTATAGAGAAAGAAGTGAGGAATAATACGGCTAAGTTACAAGGGGGAATAGAAGATCTGACGGAGGAGGTGGAGCAGCTGACAGAGGGACAAACTAAGTTAGTGGAGCAGGTTCAAAAGAACACTGCGGTACTAGGAGGGTTAAAGGCGACACAAAAAGAAATTAAAAACGAATTAATAGCGACGCAGAGGCAATGTCAGATGGTACGGGAGGAACTGACAATGAGGGTGGAGGAGGTGACAGAGATAATGGAGACAAAGGACCGGCAGGTGAGGATGCACATAGAGACGGTCACGGTAGCCTTAGAGGACGAACTTGAGGGGACGCACCGAGAAATAAAAGAGGTTAAACAAAAACTAGAGGAAGTGGGAGAAGAGGTGAGTGAAATTAAGAAGGGACGGACAGAAACTAAGAGGGAGATAAAGGAGGAAGTCATGGAATATGTACAAGGTCTGTGTTCAAATCATGATGCGGTGCTCACTAACCAAATAAAAAGTTTGCAGGTGGCAAAGGAGGTGCGGGGACGAGGTGCCAAGGTGAGTGGCAATGTATATGATGTGAGGAAAGCTTCAGTCGGCTTGGGGATTGGATTGGATCCGGGTGTTCGTGAGAGGCCGTTGGTGAAGTGTGCGACAGGTCTGGTGTGCGAAAAAAGAGGTGTGCGAGAATGTCCGACCATGGGGTGTGTGAGGAAAAAGTGCACGCCGAGGAGTGAGTGTGCCGTCAAGAGTGAGTTGGTCGAAGCGCGTGTGCGAGGGAGCACAGGGAAGCGCGGTGTGGTGAGTGTTACGGAGGAAGTAACGAAAAAGTGTGCGCGGGAGGATGCGCGAGAAAGGTGTGTAACGGACGGGTGCATGGGGAAAGCGCATGCTGTCAAGAGTAAGGGAGAATGCATGCCTGTGGTGAGTGTTACGGAGGAAGTAACGAAGAAGTGTGCGCGGGAGGATGCGCGAGAAAGGTGTGTAACGGACAGGTGCATGGGGAAAGCGCATGCTGTCAAGAGTAAGGGTGAGTGCGCGACCGAGAGTGGAGGTGAGAGTAGTGAGAGTGAAACGGAGCGTGAGTTGGTTGTGGCAGGTGAGCGAGGATGTACACCTGGAATAGAAGGATGCACACCTGGAATGGTAGAGCGTGAGTGGGAATGCACGCTGGAATTGGTAGTGAGACACGTGGTTGGGTGTGCGGGTGAGAGCACACCTGTGATTGTCACAAAGGAGGTGACCGAGAAAGGGGCGCGAAGAGGTGTATTGGTGAGGTGTGCGAGCAACGAATGTGTGCCAAAGTGTTCGGTGGTCAGGTGTGTGACCAAGTCGGTGAGCGGAATGAGTGTACCGAGGTGTGAAAGAAAAGGTACGAGGAGAATGGGAACGGCTGCATGTATGAGCAAGAAAGAGGTAGCGTATGCATGTAGGCCTGCAGGTGAAGCGTCGACGGTAACCGGGTTAAAGGTTAGGTCGACTTTTAGCCGGATCGGGCCCTCGGTGCGTGCCGGGCTTCGCGTGCCGCGAGAACCAGCGGAGATCCGAGCCACGGCGGGTTCGAAAGGACCGCCGTGCGCGATCCACGCTGGGCCTCGCGTGGAGCGGCCGCGTCCGGGCTCCACAAGGCGGAGCGGGCAGCTCGATAGGAAGGGTCGTCATGGCGACCACTTTCTATTGAGACGTGCCGGCAGGTCGAGATCGGGACATTGGATGGCTCCACGCCGAAGTGGTGCATGGGATCTCGGCCCGGGTAAGCCTCCGTCCCTGCCCCGAATGCGGGACGTATCCAGCCGCTGGCACAAAACGACCCGCGTTCATTGCTCGGCTGTACGAAGCCGGGCTGTAGATGTGAATTGGCGCATCGAGAGGATGTAATAAGTAGACGGGTGATGGTGATAGTGATAGTGATTTAAAACGAAATTTAGAAAAGTGAATGGAATTGGCAGTAAATGGAAAATTTTTGAATTGTTGGATTTGGACGAGCGAAATTGGTAGTGAGAGACCCCCGATGTGGTGGGATGGCAAATCCACCATCCCTCACAGGTGGGGGCAAAGGAGCACTAGATTATGGGGTGTATGGCAGTGAAAACTAGCCCGGGTGGGTTAGGATATGGTGTGTAGGGATCTAGCGAAGATGACCTTAGGTAACGTTAAGTTTAGTTAGTGACTGATACCTGTAGTGGGGACGCAGGTAGATTAGTATGGATGATAATGACGTGGGAGCGCAATAGTTTAAAGGGACGACTGGGAAGCGCAAGTTTCAGAGGGGAGAAGTTAGCTGAGATGATGCCGTGTGTGTGAGGATTGAACAGGTGAGAATGGAACAGGTGTGATTGCACAGGTGTGCAACTGAACAGGTGTGTGGAGCAGTGTATGAGTGAGTGATGGTGATGTGTGTTGCGTTGACCAACTGGTCCAGAAAGAGGAGGAGGGTGCAGGTGGCACCAGGTGAGATTGCACAGGTGTGCAACGACAGGTGAATGAAAGACAGGTGTATGGAATAAATGGTATGGAGTATTGGAATGGATGGTCGTGGAGTGAGTATGGTGGAAATTGTGGAGTGGAGTGGATGGTGCGAAGGTGTGAATGGGGGAAGAGTGGACCCCCATCACGGATACCCGGGGCGGGTAGTGTAAGTGTTAGGTAGAGGGTACAGGTAAATTGTGGTTGGATATTGGCATCTGTGGTGCGGGTGAAAGAATGGTCTGTGGATGGGTGCATTAGTGTTGTGGAAATGGCTGGGCGTGTAGCCTGTTAGTGTGTGTAGTTGTTTGAGCACTCCACCACTGTGAGGATGTCGGCCAGGTGAGGCCGCAGGTGGGCTCTGGGAGCCGGTAGTAGTTGTTGTGGATGGGGCCCGAGGATCCGGAGGACGGACCCGGGTAGCCCAGTGCCAGAGGGCACCATGGGGTGACAGAGCCAGGAGAGGGGCTGCCCCCAGTTAGATAGGTTAGGGTGAGGAGCTAGGTAAGCTCGGGTGGCAACTACAGTGGTGGAGGTGTGCAGGTGGGTAGACCTGTTGGGAGAGCTACACGTCGCGGCCCAGAAATTGTGCGAGGGCACCGGGAGATGAATCGGGGGAGTGAGACCCCAAATTGAGAAGCACCACAGTTTGGTCAATGGGGATTGGTTGTTAGAACCCATAGAGTAAGAGGGCCAATGGTTTGGCCGAAGAAAGACCCCGGGTAGTGTAAAGTGTGTTAAAGTCATTTAGAGGATAGTTAGGATGAAGGATCTCCTCGCACCATCTGCACCCACTCACCGGAGGTGACAGGTAACTCCACACCATGCCATGTTTTATTATTTTTTATTGTGCAAATGTTTGGAATGTGAGACGCATCATGACGTGGGTGTGACATTGTGCTTTGATGTTCCATCTCTTCCTCCTTATGAGGATTGATGATGAATTGATGATGGCAAATTTTTGAAGTAGAGGGATTGTGGTGACGAATTTGATATAGGGGAAATATGGGGAAGACGTGACAGTAGTGACGAATTGGTAATGTGTAGGTTTTGTACATATGGGGTAAGGGCAAGGGTGGGCTAGGTAACAGGGGGGTGACGTACGGTAGGGACGAGCTTTCTCACTTCGCCCTCCGTACGCATTTCGCCTTGCATTGCCTTTTTGATGTGTACCCTTGAGACCTTACCCCTCGCTCATCTGTCTTGTCCCCCCCTTTTTTTGTCTCCCACATGAGGACCTGAGCGCCGTTGGGCGCCGAGGGGAGCGTGCGTGGGTCGGCCATTGTGCGCCCGAAATTCCCAGAACCAGCTGTCTGCATCGATGCACCACATTATGGACCACATGTCAGTGGCCGAGCACCACTTATGGACCCCATGGGTTGGGGCATGGCCCCTCTGCTGGAACCGGCCATGAGGGCCCGAAATCTTGCTGGCGGACCTTGGCCACAGGGCACCAATGCCCCACAGGTGAACCATACACATAGTCGGCCTGGTGGGCCATAAATAAATAAAAAGGACACATTGGGTGCAAGTTTTATTGAAAATAGGCCGCCAGTAAGCAAAGCAAAGAAAATGACAACAACTGGAAGAAATAATGATAACCAGCAGAGGGAGCCGAAGAGCAAGAGACACCTGCAGGGTTGGGTTTGTTGGTTTTATTTTATTCATTGAACAATGGGGACTGCACCGATTGGTGCTTGGGTGTGTATTGGTGCGTTTTTGGGTGCTTTAGTGGTGCATTGATGCAGAGCAGACTGTCCTCCCCCCAGAAAGAACAATTACAGGTCCTGGGTTAGTTTTGTAAATAAAAGCAGAGTCATTGTAAATAATGCTCCCCACCGTCAGTGTATAGTTTGAAGACCATTCCGCAATTCGGTTAACTGTGGGCGAAAGTCTGTTAGGCAGGGTGCAATGGAGCAGCGGGACACATTTATTTATGTTTAAACTGTCGCACTCAGGGTCAGGTTAAAAATAGAGGGAACTACACCTACGTGTCACGCTAAAGCTAAAAGTTGTAGGTCCGGGACGTGCCTAAGAGGAGGAGAGTGCAGTGTTGTGGATATGAGGACTGCATATATTTTTTTTTATTGTGTGCTGTATGATTATTATTATTGTTGTTGTGCTGTGCCTCCTGCCTCCGGAGCTGTGTAAGATCAAAAGGGCGTCCCATAGTCCACAAGCATACACGTCAGCCAATCATAGGATATTCATGTTCGATAGTTATATCTTATTCTGTGTTTTAAGATAAGGCTGTGTCTCCCATTAATTGAAATACTCCATTGCACCAGTGAAAGAGAATAGATCCCCTTCCATTCCCATCCCCAAAAATCCCCATTTCCTTCACATCCCCCCTTTCGTGATTGCCGACCCTCGATTGCCATATTACATCCCCTCTCGTCATTGCTGAGCCTCGATTCCCAATCACCTCCCCTCCAATAACCGCCATTGACCACGAGGCTCGAGTCAGGGAAGAAAGGCGTGTCTCCACCTCGTCAGAGGAGGGGAGGGGCGCGCCCACCCGTCGTCGTCCGGGGCGGAGCCCGAGGGTCGCGCGACCAACCAGGGCCGCGGTGAGTGACCCGGTAGGTGTACCCTCGGAGTCGGCGGCTTGATTTCGCTGGAGGTGATAAAAGCGACTGTAAGGGACTGCTTTATCAGAGAGGCCTTGGAGATGAGCATGAGATGAGAAGAGAAGAGAAGAAGAAAGAGAGTTGCAAGGAGTTGGTCACAGTCGGTTGCCAGAGAGAGAAGTCGGTGGTGAGGAGTGAGAGAAGCAAGAAAGAGTTGAGGGTTGAGGGACCAGACCAGTGAGACAAGTCCTGGGAACGCAGCGGACGGAGGCCGCCGCAGCCGCGACACCCGACCGCCAAAGGGGGCCTGAACGGCGGTTCGGAGCAGGGCCGAAACGGAACGGCGGCTGCTGAACGCGCCGGTTGTGCTGCAAGACCCCCCCCTTGGACCTTTCCTCTCCCGCCAGCCATCCACCTTCTGCCATCCCTGGCATTCCCCGTGTGAGTCGTCTTTGTTTGTTCTGTCCTGGGTAATAAGTTAAGTCTGTAGATAAGCTAAATTTGCACTGTGTCACATGCGTCTTGTACTTGTAAATAAACTGAATTGCTTTTTGTTGCTTGTGTGTAAATAGTAGGAATAAATTTAGTAGTATTTCCAACCTGTTTGTCTTCATTTTCCTCTTTGCATTGCGTCGTTTTCGTCTTTTCCCTCATTGAGCAGCTGGGGTGCGATACGGCCAAAGTCTGGGTGAATCGGGTGAGTTTTGTTAGGTCGCGGTTCTAAACCACCGCTCGGTCTATAACATCTAACCGCGATCTATAACACCGGATTCGGTTATCCTGTGGGTGTGTTTCTGTGAGGAGAAGGGTGCAACGTCGCAGGGGGACATATTTACTCATTTGTGAACATCTGTAAAACTGTCGCACTCAGGGTAGAGTTAATAGTAGAGGGACTACATCTGAGTGCCACACTAAACTAGGTAAAAATTTATCGGGTCGGGACGCCCCGAGGGTAGAGAAGGGTGCAATGTTGCGAATATGGAATTTGGCCTCCATATCCGCTTGTAAATATTCCCCTATTTCTCCAATACTCCCCAACTTTCCCCAATCCCCCATTCCCTAGTCCCATTGCATGTAAATAACACTCAGTAGAGCCGACCTTCCCCTTATTCCCCCATTAAATGTCGTGCCCAGGTCCACCGCACCACACGTAGACAACTTTCGGACATCTTGCTAGTTATTCTTAATCTATGTCAGTTAAGGACTCGTTTCCATTAATTCTGACTCTTCGTTGCACCAGAATGTGATTATATGGCATCAGTAGTGAGTTTAGGACCTTTCCCATACCTCCTTCCATCTTCTTCCCCAACAATTACAACAACAACAGAGGAGATGGCGGCGGCGCGGGGGAGGATGGGTCCTCACACCGGCTCGATTAGCGCCATTGACCACGCGCTCCACGGGGTTACCACGGAGGGGCTGGCTGTCAGCTCCTCCTCAAGGGCGGAGCCTGGTAACCCCCCGCACCCAATCAGAAGGGCGGACCGATTCCATCTGGGGCGGCGCTAGCGAGCCGAGGGCGTGTCACTCCCCGCCGGATATACGTGGCGACTGACCGGAAGTGAAAAGAGATGCGCCCCCAGCTGGAGAAAGAGGTACCTGCGAGCGCTGAGTCAGATGCGCCCCGCCTGAGAAAGAACGTTGCCTGCGATCGCTGAGAGAGAAAGACCCGCCTGAGAAAGAACGTCCCCTCCGAGCGCTGTGACCTCCCCGCATCTTTGGACCGGACTGTACCCTGCTTTGAGCCAAGAGTGCACCTTGAGCCATCGATACCCGCTTTCCTGCCATCAACCCCCGTGTGAGTCAGCCTTGTCCCGTTTACCTGTCGTCTGTCCGGGGTTAAGATAAGCCTGTGTCTAAGTGCCCATCTTTTCTGTGCTTTACCTCTAGCCCCTGTAATCTAACCTTTTCCGTACGAATATAATTGAGAATCGAAACATTGGTGTCTGTCATTATAATCCAGCCGTGTGTCTTCTTTTTCCTTATTGATCCAGCGTAGCGCGGCTCCGTCAACGTTCGAGTACAATCGGGTAATTTGTGCGGACACGACGGCCATTCCGCTCGGCCCACCTTAACATCAAAGTCGTGTCTGTAACAATATATATATATATATATATATATTGTTGTGGATATGGGATTTGCATCCATCCATATCCGCTTGTAAATATTCCCCTATTTCCTCAATACTTCCCAACTATCCCCAATCCCCCATTCCCTAGTCCCATTTTCTGTAAACAACACTCTGTAGACCCGACCTCCCCCTATTTCCCCCATTAAATGTCGTGCCCAGGTTCACCGCATCTCATGTAAGACAACTATAGGACATCTTGCTAGTTATTCTTAGTCTATGTCAGTTAAGGACTCGTTTCCATTAATTCTGACCCTTCGTTGCACCAGAATGTGATTGTATGGCACCGTTAGGAAGTTTAGGACCTCCCAATACCTCTCCGCAGCTCTTCCTCACAGTTCAACAATAACAACGACAACGAGCGCAGGCAGTGCGCGTCCTCACTCCGGCTTGGTTGGTAGGGGGTGTTGGGAGGGCACCAGGCCTTCCCAACGAGCCGCCATCGAACATGTGCTCGACGGGGTTACCAAATAGGGGCTCCCTGTCAGCTCCTCGTCAAGGGCGGAGCCCGGTAACCCCCGCACCCAATGGAAGCGGCGGACCGGCCCCAGTGGGGCGGAGCCAACCAGCCGAGGGCGTGTCACTCCCCGCTGAGCATGCGCAGGGAGAGGGAGGTGACGTCAGATGCGCGCTGAGCTTGGAGCAAGCAAGACCACCTCCGAGCGCTGTGAGGCCTCCCTGCATCTTTTGGACCGTGCTTTATCCTGTCCCCGAGCCAAGGTGCACCTTGTGCTATCGACCTACCTGTCCCTTCCTGCCATCAATCCCTGTGTAAGTCCGCCTTGTTCCGTTTGTCTGTGGTCTGTCTGGGATAAGATAAGACGGTAATTAAGTGCCCATCTCTTCTGTGTCTTTACCTCACTGCCTTGTAAACTACCCCTTTTCTCCACCACTGTAATTATACCCTCCTCCGGAGGTCTTGAGAACTGTACCCCTTGCATCGTTTCCTCTTTCCCAGTCGTCATGTCCTTTCTCTCATTGATTTGGCATAGCGCGATTTGGCCAACGTCTGGGGGAATCGGGTGAGTTGGGGAAGAATCGGGGGAACTGTTAGATCGCGGCAATACCACCGCTCGGTAAATAACATCTAAACCGCGTCCGTAACAATTGGTGTCGGGGAGTGAGATACGGACCCGAAGCGTGCTTAACGCGCTCAAAATTACAAGTCACCGAAATTTGATTTTGTTTTACAAAAAACCCGAATTTTGAAAGTCGCGCTATGGGAGATCAAGACGGCTGGGTTCCGGTAGAGGAGAGTGAGGCAGGGTCGATCCAGGACCAAATTGAGGGACATAAGGAGAGCGAAGCAGTGAGGGCGGCAGGTTCGCAAAATGGCGTCCTCGCGCACGAGGTTACGGGCGCGCAAAATGGCGCCTCGCACATGGCTACGGCGACCGCGCCCGCGACCGTAGCAGCGCCGCTGGTGGATTCGAACCTTTTTTTCCTGCAAATGAGGGCCCTTATGGGACAAATGGGAGACCAAATTGGAGGTTTGAAAAACAGTATAGAGGCTCAGAGTGAGCAAATGGGGGTAATGAGGGCTGATAGTGAGTGATTGGGGAGCGAAATGGGGAACTGGATGGATGCTCAGAGTGAGCAAATAAGGGCTCAGAGTGAGCAATTGGGGGTAATGGGGGGGCGAAATGGGAGAAATGGGGGAACGGCTAGAAGCTAAATTAGAGGGGTTAGACAATGGGATAGAAGGGGTGAAACATGGGTTAAAGGGGGTAGAAAACAGAATGGCCACTCAAGAGAATCAAATAGAAGGGGTGAAACATGGGTTAACGGGGGTAGAAAACAGAATGGCCGCTCAAGAGAATCAAATGGAAGGGATGAAAAAGGGTTTAGAGGGGTTAGAAAACAGTATGGAAGGCAAATTGAGGGACATGAGGGACCAAGCGGAAAGGGAAGTTAAACAAATGGGGCAGCAGATAGAGGGGGTCAGAATGGGGGTAGAAACTAAATTGGATGCTCACAGGGAGGAAATGGAGCAGATGAGGGTGCTGTCGAGAGTGAGTCGGTCGTAGCGCGTGTGCGAGGGAGCACATGGAAGCGCGTAGTGAGGAGTGTTACGGAGGAAGTAACGAAAGAGTGTGCGCAAGAGTATGCGCGAGCAAGGTGTGTAACGGACGGGTGCATGGGGAAAGAGTGCGCTGTCAAAAGTAAGGAAGAGTGTACACCTGTGGTGAGTGTTACAGAGGGTGTAACGGGACAGTGTGCGCGAGAAAGGTGTGTAACGGACGGGTGCATGAGGAAAGAGTGCGCTGTCGAGAGTAAGGGTGAGTGCGCTGTCAAGAGTGGAGGTGAGAGTAGTAAGAGTGACACGGAGCGTGAGTTGGTTGTGACAGGTGAGAAAGGAAGCACACCTGGAATGGTAGAGCGTGTGTGGGAATGCACGCTGGAATTGGTAGTGAGGCACGTGGTTGGGTGTGCGAGTGAGAGCACACCTGTGATCGTCACAGAGGAGGTGACCGAGGAGGGGGCGCGAAGAGGTGTGTTGGTGAGGTGTGCGAGCGATGAATGTGTGCCAAGGTGTTCGGTGGTCAGGTGTGTGACCAAGTCTGTGAGCGGAATGAGTGTACCTGGGTGTGTTAGAGAAGGTACGACCAAGAGCAGGGAGACGGCTGGATGTATGAGCAAGAAAGGGGTAGCGTATGCGTGTAAGCATGCAGGTGAGGCATCGACGGTAACCGGGTTAGCGGTTAGAGCGACTTTTAGCCGAATCGGGCCCTCGGTGCGCGCCGGCCGGGCAGCTTCGCGTGCCGCGAGAACCAGCGGGGATCCGAGCCACGGCGGGTTCGAAAGGACCGCCGTACGCGATCCACGCTGGGCCTCGCTTGGAACGGCCGCGTCCGTGCTCCACTAGGCGGAACGGGCAGCCCGATCGGAAGGGTCGTCATGGCGACCACCTTTTGTTGAGGCATTCCGGCAGGTCGAGATCGGGCCATGGGATGGCTCCGTGCCGAGATGGTGCGTGGGATCTCGGCCCGGGTAAACCTCCTTCCCTGCACCGAATGCGGGACGTATCCAGCCGCTGGCACCAAACAACCCGCATTCATTGCTCGGCTGTACGAAGCCGAGCTTTAGAAGTGAATTGGCGCACCGAGAGGCATTAGTAAGTAGACTGTAATGACGAGGATAGTGTTTTGGCCCCGAAATTAGAAAAACAAAATTTGATGATTGGCAAAGGATTGGCAGTAATGATTGGCAGATGATGGGTAGTGATTGGCAAATTTTTGATTTGTTGAAATTTGATGTGCAAAATTGGTAGTGGGAGATGCCCCATGTGATGGGATGGCCAATCCACCATCCCTCACAGTGGGGCAAATGCGCTATAGATTATGGGGTGTATGGCAGTGAAAACTAGCCCGGGTGGGTTAGGTTATATTGTTAGGGATCTAGAGATTGACATTAGGTAACGTTAAGGTTAGTTAGTGACTGGTACCTGTAGTGGGGACGTAGTAGCTTAGTGTTTGATAATGACGTGGGAGCGCTGAGTGTAAGGGAAGACGGAGGAGCGCGAGTTTTAGAAGGGAGTAGACAGAGCAGATGATGCAGTATGAATGGAAGTGCTGGTGAGCAGCTTCAAATGAGGCATCGGTGAGGCAATGCTCCGAGGTGTGTGTGAGTGTACAAGTGATGAATGAGAGAGCATTGCGGATGAGTGTCATGGTGAGTAGTGAGTGTTGTGGATCAGCGCGAATGCGCTTGGGGGAGAGAAGGGTGCAGGCGGCACCAAGTATGAGAGCACAGGTGTGCAAGTACAGGTGTGTGGAATATATGGAGCAGAGAATGAGTGGTGTGGAGAGAGTTGGAGTAAGTGGTACGGAGTGGTGTGCGTGGTGCGAAGGTGTGGATGGGGGAAGAGTGGACCCCCATCACGGATACCCGGGGCGGGTAGTGTAAGTGTTAGGTAGATGGTATAGGTAAATTGTGGTTGGATATTGGCATCTGTGGTGCGGGTGGAAGAATGATGATTGGATGGGTGCATTAGTGTTGTGGAAATGGCTGGGCGTGTAGCCTGTTAGTGTGTGTAGTTGGTTTGGGCACTCCACCACTGTGAGGATGTCGGCCAGGTGAGGCCGCAGGTGGGCTCTGGGAGCCGGTAGTAGTTGTTGTGGATGGGGCCCGAGGATCCGGAGGACGGACCCGGGTAGCCCAGTGCCAGAGGGCACCGAGGGGTGACAGAGCCAGGAGGGGCCTTCCCCAGTTAGATAGGTTAGGTAAGGAGCAGGTAAGCTCGGGAGGCAACTACAGTGGTGGAGGTGTGCAGGTGGGTAGACCTGCTGGGAGAGCTACACGTCACAGCCCAGAAATTGTGCAAGGGCACCGGGAGATGAATCGGGGGAGTGAGACCCCAAATTGAGAAGCACCACAGTTTGGCCAATGGGAATTGGTTTTTAGAACCCATAGTGTAAGTTGGCCAATGGATTGGCAGGGAAAGACCCCGGGTAATGTAAAGTTGTGAAAGTCATTTAGGAAATAGTTAGGATTGATGAACCTGTCGCACCATACGCAGCCACTTACCTGAGGTGATGCTGATGACTCCACACCTGTGTTTTCTTTGTTTTGTGTTGCAGGAAAGGAGAATTGCTGTTTGGATTAGTGAGACGCATCACGACGTGGATGAGACATTGGGGTGATTCCATCTCTCCCTCCTTAGGAGGGACTGATGATGAATTGGTGATGGCAGATTTTGATGTTGAGTTGGAGATGGCAGATTTTGATGAGAGTTGGAAATGGCAAATTTGATTGGTTAGGAGGGAGAGAAGACGAATTTGGTTTATGGGAGGAACGGGGAAGACAGTAGGGACGTTGTTGATGTGTAAAGTCGATGTTTATGAGTAGTGTTGTGTTTTGTGGATACAGTAAGGGGTAAGGGAGGGGCAATGTAGGTTACCTGGTGGGGGGGGGGGGGGCGTACGGTAGGAACGTACCTGTCTCACCTGGTTCCCATGTGCCCCCAGTGTGCATTACCTTGTATTGCGTGCACTTTTGCGCCCTTACCACCTTACTCACTTGTCTTCTTTTGTCTCCCACCTCCGAGGATCTGGCTTTGGGGCAGAGAGAGAGGAGAGAGAGGTGCTGGCTCCGCAGTTGTGGGCCTGTACTTCCGCTGCTTGCTGCCTGGATCGATACACCATATGGACCGCAATTTTTGTGGCCGCTCACAATGGACCGCAGTTCTTTTGCGGTCAAGCACCACCCGTGGATGGACCTCTGGGTCAACGTGGCACCTATGCCATACAGGTGAACCACTTTTAGTTGGCCCCCCTGACGGCCACAATTCAGAAATGGACGCGGTTGGCGCCTTTCTTTATTTCTAAAGAAGCCAGAAGGCCAAGTGCACTCCATGAAGGCAAGACCAGCGGCAGAACATCGGCCGGCTGCGACACCACCGGTGACCATGGACACTTGATTGTGCATTTTTATGAACACTTTATTGGTGCACCGGATGGTGCTGACTGTGCGTAATGGGGTGGTGCTTTTGGTGCTTGGACGGGGTGCTCTGCACATTATTAAAGGCCATAGGCACTCGTGGGCACTCGTGGGTTGGTGTATCGATGCTGGCATGCGTGCTCTCTCTATGCATAACATCTGCATGTGTTCCTCAAAGAGCAGGTCCTGGATCGTAGTGTAAATATCAGTGTTGTATAAATAATGCTCCCTACCGGCTGTATGTTTAGTTTGAGGATGCTTTCCGCGATTCGGTTATCCTGTGGGTGTGTTTCTGTTAGGAGAAGGCTGCAACGTCGCAGGGGGACATATTTACTCATTTGTGAACATCTGTAAAACTGTCGCACTCAGGGTTGAGTTAATAGTAGAGGGAACTACATCTGAGTGCCACACTAAAGTAGGTAAAAATTTATCGGGTTGGGATGCCCCGAGGTAGAGAAGGATGCAGTGTTGCGGATATGGGATTTGCATCCATCCATATCCGCTTGTAAATATTCCCCTATTTCCTCAATACTTCCCAACTATCCCCAATCCCCCATTCCCTAGTCCCATTTTCTGTAAACAACACTCTGTAGACCCGACCTCCCCCTATTTCCCCCATTAAATGTCGTGCCCAGGTTCACCGCATCTCATGTAAGACAACTATAGGACATCTTGCTAGTTATTCTTAGTCTATGTCAGTTAAGGACTCATTTCCATTAATTCTGACCCTTCGTTGCACCAGAATGTGATTGTATGGCACCGTTAGGAAGTTTAGGACCTCCCAATACCTCCCCGCAGCTCTTCCTCACAGTTCAACAACAACAACGACAATGAGCGCAGGGAGTGCGCGTCCTCACTCCGGCTTGGTTGGTAGGGGGTGTTGGGAGGGCACCAGGCCTTCCCAACGAGCCGCCATTGAACATGTGCTCGACGGGGTTACCAAATAGGGGCTCCCTGTCAGCTCCTCGTCAAGGGCGGAGCCCGGTAACCCCCGCACCCAATGGAAGCGGCGGACCGGCCCCAGTGGGGCGGAGCCAACCAGCCGAGGGCGTGTCACTCCCCGCTGAGCATGCGCAGGGAGAGGGAGGTGACGTCAGATGCGCGCTGAGCTTGGAGCAAGCAAGACCACCTCCGAGTGCTGTGAGGCCTCCCTGCATCTTTTGGACCGTGCTTTATCCTGTCCCCGAGCCAAGGTGCACCTTGTGCTATCGACCTACCTGTCCCTTCCTGCCATCAATCCCTGTGTAAGTCCGCCTTGTTCCGTTTGTCTGTGGTCTGTCTGGGATAAGATAAGACGGTAATTAAGTGCCCATCTCTTCTGTGTCTTTACCTCACTGCCTTGTAATCTACCCCTTTTCTCCACCACTGTAATTATACCCTCCTCCGGAGGTCTTGAGAACTGTACCCCTTGCGTCGTTTCCTCTTTCCCAGTCGTCGTGTCCTTTCTCTCATTGATTTGGCATAGCGCGATTTGGCCAACGTCTGGGGGAATCGGGTGAGTTGGGGAAGAATCGGGGGAACTGTTAGATCGCGGCAATACCACCGCTCGGTAAATAACATCTAAACCGCGTCCGTAACAATATATATATATATATACCTGGCTATAGGAACTGAGCAAACATTAACCCAGGAATAATGACAAAGAGAAAACAGGGTTTTAGAAAGTTTTGCAAGTCCCTGGTGTTGGGCTAGCGGCTAGGGTGCTGGCTTAGGATCCTAGGATCCTGGGTTCGAATCCCGGTCAATCGCTGAATTAACGCCAGGGGGGTTGACTCAGCCTGTCATCCTTCCGAGGTCGGCAAATTGAGTACCAGTTCACTGGTAATTCCCTGCTTGTCGTTAAAGGCAGCAAAAAGGGTTGGCGTCAGGAAGGGCATCCGGCCGTAAAACATTGCTTCAAAAAGGGGACCGAAAAACAACAACAACCACAGTTCCCGAAAAAGGCCAACCCCCGCTTGCGGGGAAAAATGGCCTCTAAAAGGTGGTTATATATATATATATATATATATATATATATATACAGTGCATTCAGAAAGTATTCAGACCCCTTCACTTTTTTCACATTTCGTTATGTTGCAGCCTTATGCTGAAATCGTTTAAATTCATTTTTCCCCTCATCAATCTACACTCAATACCCCATAATGACACAGAGAAAACAGGGTTTTAGAAAGTTTTGCAAATTTATTAAAAAGAAAAAACTGAAATATCACATTGACCTAATTATTCATACCCTTTGCTATGACACTTGAAATTTAGCTCAGGTGCCTCCCATTTCTCTTGATCATCTTTGAGATGTTTCTACACCTTGATTTGAGTCCACCTGTGGTAAATTCAATTGATTGGACATGATTTGGAAAGGCACACACCTGTCTATATAAGGTCTCACAGCTGACAATGCATATCAGAGCAAAAACCAAGCCATGAGGTCGAAGGAACTGTCTGCAGAGCTCAGAGACAGGATTGTGTCGAGGCACAGATTTGGGGAAGCCCACAAAAAATCTCTGCTGCATTGAAGGTTCCCAAGAGCACAGTGGCCTCCATAATTCTTAAATGGAAGAAGTTTGGAACAACCTGGACTCTTCCTAGAGCTGGCCGCCCGGCCAAACTGAGCAATCGGGTAAGAAGGGCCTTGGTAATAGAGGTGACCAAGAACCCGATGGTCACTCTGGCTGAGCTCCAGAGATCCTGTGTGGAGATGGGAGAAACTTCCAGAAGGACAACCATCACTGCAACACCCCACCAATCTGGGCTTTATGGCAGAGTGGCCAGACAGAAGCCTCTCGTCAGTGAAAGACACATGAAAGCCCGCTTGGAGTTTGCAAAAAAGCACCTAAAGGACTCTCAGACTGTGAGAAACAAGATTCTGTGATCTGAGGAAACCAAGATTGAACTGTTTGGCATAGCAAAGGGTCTGAATACTTATGTCAATGTGATATTTCAGTTTTTTCTTTTTAATAAATTTGCAAAACTTTCTAAAATCCTGTTTTCTCTTTGTCATTATGGGGTATTGAGTGTAGATTGATGAGGGAAAAAATGAATTTAAACGATTTCAGCATAAAGCTGCAACATAACAAAATGTGAAAAAAGTGAAGGGGTCTGAATACTTTCTGAATGCACTGTATATTTATAATACTAGAGAAATACCCGTGCTTTGCACGGGTGGGAGGCCAGAAGCAAACAGGCAATGCAGATACGGTGAATGCTAAAGCATGAAACCAATAAATGCCACATTCCTGTAGCACCTTCAGTCGCACGACAGACATGGACAGCAAGTTCGTGAAGGACTTCCATGAAAAACGTGCCTGTTCGCAAACAAACAGGTACGTTCGTGTAGAGAAACATCGATCGTGGGTCCGTGGCGAATCTGCATATGGCGATGGCAAAATATCAGAAATTGAAGGCTTTTTT
>NC_136261.1:217472922-217560422 GCF_964187855.1 Myxine glutinosa | reverse complement strand
AAGTTGTTTCCATCGATTTCAGTAGGATCTACTGTAGACCACTCATGTATTTTGAATCACTATTTAAAACTAGAATGGCACTCGGTAGAGAGCACACCTCTGGCAGACTCAACAGTTTAGGTTTTGCATCCCACTGATAGGCCGGATCTGCATTCGTACCTGAACCAAAATCTAATCTGCTAGTTATTGTATATTCATGAAACCTACAAACTCATCCACGAAGTTTTGTCATAACTTGTCCATAACGTTTTGAGATATCCCACAATGTATAGTTTTTGGCCCTATTTCTCAATGGTGAAGAATCACTAAAAAAATTAAATAATTCTCATATCCGAATCCATATTCAGATCTTCACCGAAATCGACTATGTTTATCCTTGTCACACACACAACGTCTTCACCAAGTTTCCTCCAAATCCGTCCATAACTTTTTGACATATCCCACAATGTATAGTTTTTGGCCCTATTTCTCAATGGTGAAGAATCACTAAAAAAATTAAATAATTCTCATATCCGAATCCATATTCAGATCTTCACCGAAATCGACTATGTTTGTCCTTGTCACACACACAACCTCTTCAGCAAGTTTCCTCCAAATCCGTCCATAACCATTTGAGATATCCCGCAATGTATCGTTTTTGGCCCGATCTCTCAATGGGAAAGAATCACTTAAAAAATTAAATTTCTCTCATATCCGAATACATATTCAGATCTTCACCAAAATCGACTCTATTTGTCCTTGTCAGACACCCAACCTCTCCACCAAGTTTCCTCCAAATCCATCCATAACTTTTTGAGATATCCCGCAATGTATAGTTTTCGGCCCGATCTCTCAATGGGAAAGAATCACTTAAAAAATTAAATAACTCTCATATCCGAATACATATTCAGATCTTCACCGAAATCGACTCTATTTGTCCTTATCACACACACAACCTGTCCACCAACTTTCGTCCAAATCCATCCATAACTTTTTGAGATATCCCGCAATGTATAGTTTTTGGCCATATCTCTCAATGGTGAAGAATCACTTAAAAAATTAAATAATTCTCATATCCGAATCCATATTCAGATCTTCACCGAAATCGACTCTATTTGTCCTTGTCAAACACACAACCTGTCCACCAAGTTTCCTCCAAATCCGTCCATAACTCTTTGAGATATCCCGCAATGTATAGTTTTTGGCCATATCTCTCAATGGTGAAGAATCACTTAAAAAATTAAATAATTCTCATATCCGAATCCATATTCAGATCTTCACCGAAATCGACTCTATTTGTCCTTGTCAAACACACAACCTGTCCACCAAGTTTCCTCCAAATCCGTCCATAACTCTTTGAGATATCCTGCTACATATCGGGTTTATCCATATCTCTCAATGGTGAAGAATCACTTTAAAATTCTCGGATCCGGATCTGGATTCAGATCTGCATCAAAATTGAATAAGTTATTCCTTGTCAGCGTTGTCACACCCAACATGTCTAATAAGTTTCGTCATAATTCGTCTACAACCTTTGAGATATCGTGATATCAGAGAGTACGGTAGTACTCTATGTGGGGATGGCGCGGAAAAAAACGTCTCTCCCATCTGCTACATGCAAAACGAAAGTTGTATTATCTTCTTTGAAAACTCGCTTAGGCTACATATGAGAGCTTACCTGGTCTGTTCAACTGATTGTCGAGGTAGAGATCCCTTTTCAGTTCTCCAGACCAAGGCAAAAGCAAAATAAAGCGAAAAAATGATATCGGTCAAACCCGGGAATTCATCTTCTTGTTCATCTTACTATAATTCACCAAATGTCCGTCCGTCTGTCTGTCCGTCCGTTCGAAGGTACTGGAAAAACGGCTGAACCGATCGCAACGATATTTTGAGTGGGTAATCCTGGGAGCTCCTGGAGTAAAATAGGGAATATTGTTTTTCCAATTTCAGCTTTGGCCTCCAGCATTTTCAGGTTTGGACTCCCGCACAACGTTATTTTCCCGGGTGCCGCACAAACGGCTGCACAGATCACTGCACAGCGGCACCGATCGGACTCGGTGACCTCGGACAAAGACCTTTTATAAGGACATGGGTTGAATCCCTGCTTGAGAGAATGCCAACCCGCACCCCGCCATCACGGCCGTCTCTCCAACTCACAATCCCATGAGATATGCGGAAAGGACGACCCAAAACCAATTATCTTCTTTTTGATTCGTATATAAACATCATTGAAAGTAAATAATGACCTCGGCCAAAGTTCAAACGACGTGAGTTTAATCTCTACATGAGAGAATTCCACATAGCTATTTGGGCGGTGTATACGCTAACAGATCGCTTTCTCCATCAATCTTGTCAAGGCTGTAACACCTATCGGCTCAAAATCCTTTTAACTGTTGACTTGGTAGTTTTTACAATGAAGGAAACATTAACAATGTTGTTAAAAGTTTATTTTGTGATTAATTTGTGATTGGAGTTATATTGTTTGGAATGAAAAAAGAGATATCGAGTTCAAGTGAATGATGACATGCCGTGATGGTTTCTCCCTTCTAAACGTGAACTTCGCGGATCGCCATATGCAGATTCGCCACGGACCCACGATCGATGTTTCTATACGTGAAGGTACCCGTTTGTTTGCGAACGGGTACGTTTTTCATGGAAGTCCTTCACGAACTTGCTGTCCATGTCTGACGTGCAACTGAGGGTGCTACAGGAATGTGGAATTTATTGGTTTAATGCTTATAGCATTCGCCATATCTGCATTGCCTGTTTGCTTCCAGCCTCCCACCCGTGCGTGGCATGGGTAGCTCACTAGTAATAATAATAATCTTCTTCTGACGGCATATTTCCGAGCTTCCTCTATCAATGGCAATGATTCTGCTACCATTTGATAGAGTTTTACTTCCTGCAACATCCTTTGGTATTATAATTCTCGTAGCTTGAAAGGATTCTATGAAAAGTCCGGAAAACGACATTCCTATAATCCTATGCGAAAGCATAGGACTGGGCTAGGCGTCGCTATAACTGTCAATCAACTTGATGGGGGCGGAGCCGCTAGACACATTTGCCCCCGTGTCGGCGTTATGCGTGATAATGTGAATGTGGAATCAAATAATATCAGCAGAAATATCATGTCTCGGGAAATGCATTGTTTTTCATTGTTACGTTTATAAAAAATAAAATAATAGCGAGGTACCAGTGCTTATACACCGCACACGGGACACGTGATCACCATCCCTCCAATCGTGGGTCAAGCAAACCATGGGAATTGAATCTACTATAAATTGAGGTGTGTGTGTGTGTGTGTGTGTGTGTGTGTGTGTGTGTGTGTGTGTGTGTGTCATACTTTTTGACGTTAATTAATTAAGTACTATTCAAATGTACCTTTTAACCCTTTAGACTGCTGAGACCCCTTAGACCTTGGAAGACCCTTTAACACAGATGACCCAGATGACCTTTAAGATCCAGATGACCCAAAAGTCCCCAAGGACCCAAATCACCCAAAAGTCCTTGATGACCCAAAAGTCCTTGATGACTCAAAAGACCCAGATGCCCCAAAAGTCCCCAAGGACCCAAAAGACCCTCGAGGCCCCAAAACACCCAGATGATCCAAAAGTCCTTGATTACCCAAAATACTCAGATCACACAAAAGTCCACGATGACCAAAAAGTCCCCAAGGAACCAAAAAAGTCCTTGATGACCCAAAAGTCCCCAAGGACCCAAATCACCCAAAAGTCCCCAAGGACCCAAAAGTTATTGATTACCCAAAAGACCCACATGACCCAAAAGTCCCCGAGGACCCAAAATACTTGACCCAAAACACCCAGGTGACCCAAAAGTCCTTGATGACCCAAAATATCCAGATCACCCAAAAGTCCACGAGGACCCAAAAGTACCCAAGGACCCAAAAGTCATTGATGATCCAAAATACCCTGATGACCCAAAAGTCCCGGAAGAGCCAAAAGTTCCCAAAGATCCAAAAGCCCCCAAAAGACCCAGATAACCAAAAAGTCCCGATGAACCAAAAGTACCCAAAAAACCAGGATGATCCAAAAGTCCCCGAGGACCAAAAAGACCCAGATGACCCTGATGACTCAAAAGTTCCCGAAGATCCAAGAGTCCCTACTTAAAATTTGGTCCAATGGACCCTAGTTTAATAAGTTTTGAACTGACATTTAGTGATCTTTTCATCTTTGTTTTGGCATACTGCATTGCCTGGAGTGGTCAATGGTCAATTAATCAATGTTTAGATATAAAGATCCTAGTTTCCTTATGCCTATGCCCTCTTACCTATGGCTACTGGGATTGGGGATTTGGGAGAGCACCGTGGAAGCAGGGGGTGCGGGAGAGGGGGGAGAGGGGGCGGGGGGGGGGGGGGGGGAAAGAGGGAAAATTGTTATTTAAAAAAAAATTAAAAATTATTCCAGACACCCTGAGTACACCACTGGTGAACACGTCTAGAAAGTTTGTACTGCAACATTTGTAAATCAGTAGTAGAACATCATCTACCCAAATATTATAATAATTATTCAGACAGTGTATTTCTCAGCTCGGCCTCTCTCAATGGCAATGACTGGAGTTTTACTTGGTGCAGAACCATTTGTTATAATTTGTTTGTCCAGTTTATTTCTGCAGTTAAATATTTACAAATACTCTCTGAAAGCGTGTTCTCTCGTGCTAACCGAGGCCATCGTAGTTTGACAAGGCCACGCCCTTCCCCGCACCGACTTGAAACCCTGAACCTTGCTATGCGCATGCGCAGATAAGAAAGCATGTCACGTGTACAGTGTGCTTGACTAACGTCTTTCTGATGATTTATAGTGATGTATTTTTGTCTGGCGAGAATCTACTCAAGTATTACCGAGGTCTTCTGATTTCCCAGAACCAGGATTTGGATACTACAGTTAAATACTTATATCTTGTCTTGATAAAGTTCTTCATTGAAGTTAATTTTACAAAACTATTATCAGAGAGTGTGCTGGCACTGTCGACTCTACGTAATAACGTAGGGATGACGTGGATAAAAAAAATGCTCTTCGTACTCTCGTAGTAGTTTATCGAGCACATTTGCATTACGAGTGTATAATAAGTTTATTGACACCAAGTAAACAAAACAGTAAAAACCACGAGTGTCTTTCACGTCCGGCCGTGTAGAAATAAATTCCTCTCGAGAGGCTCCGCCCCTCCCCTCTGTCCCCGCCCTTTTGGTTAAAGTGAAACCACACCAGTTATTTTGGGAATTTCTAAGTGCAGGTCCTTGTGTGGCCTGAGGCTGGATGAAGACATTACTCTTTGAGAAACGAGCAATAAGACAGAGCTGCAAGATACAGTCAGGGTTACGTAAGACAATATAGGAACACATGTGCAGTGTTTGACATTGCTGACTAAGATATCTTGGCACTTTAGCTCCAAGATTGGGTATCCTCTGAGTACAATATACCATTGTGTTATTCCACATTGTAAAAAAATTGCAGAAACAAGTGAATAAAAATAATTTGTGCTAAATTAAAAAGGCAATGTCGGGATGACAAACTACAGTCTAAAAAAGGTCATAAACATGATAAGGATGATGTTGGTTTCGAGAGTAGCTAACAGTATTGCCATCACATAACGATCCCTACATCATTGCCTCCAGACTATTGTCTAGGGCTGGGCCTAGCTAAAGGTATTAGAAGCTCCTATATTTCATTTCTGCATAAGTATAAGAAGCTCCTATATAATTTCAGTGACCTCTTGCAGCTTCAGTTGTCTTTCCTACTTTTCTTTTTTTATCAACTTGGAGTAACCAATCACAAATGCAGATAATTATAGAATGCTGTTATTGGAGATGTCCATGCAGTTTGTAAGAAGTTGATGATCATGTACTGATATTATAACATTATACTCGGCCTGCTGATTTTTACAGTCTCAGTATGTGGCTACACTACAAGAGTAATCAAGTACTGTGGTAACCAGTGAAATGTTTGCAGAAGCTTGAAGCAATAACTGATGAAGTGTAAATGAGGCAGTGATGTCGGGATTGTTATGTGATGGCAATACTGTTAGCTACTCTCGAAACCAACATCATCCCTAGCTTGTTTAGGACCTTTTTTAGACTGTAGTTGGTCATCCCTACATTGCTTTTTTAATGTAGCATACATTTTTTTATTCACTTGTATACATATCGTTGTTGGCCCATTCTCTCAATAGTGAAGAATCGCTTTAAAACGTTTTCTAGTATCCGGATCCAAATCCAAATCTTCACCAAAATCGAATCCTTTTGCCCTTGTCAAATACCCAACCTCTCCACCAGATTTCGCCCGGATCCGTCCATAACCTTTGGATTATCCTGTTCACAAACAAGCGAACAGACAGACAAGTGTGAAAACATATAACCTCCATCCACCTTGGGTGTCATAAACATCCAAGGAGGTAATTACTTGGAGGTAATAAACGTGTTCACCTGCAAAAATTACACCGATTGACAACGATGGAAAGCCATTATGGACGTTATTGGTTAATAGGAGCATTTTAGATATTCCATTCATCATATTATATCAGTCCATTATTTTCCTTTTTCGAAGTTTCGAAGAACTCCGCTACCAAAGGTGGATGGAGGTTATATATTGTTGCGGATATGAGGACTGTTTTTTTTGATTGTGTGCTTTATTATTATTATTATTATTGGTTATTCTGCGCCTCCTGCCTCCGGAGCTGTGTAAAGGTCAAAAGGGCGTCCCATAATTAGTCCACAAGCATACACGTCAGCCAATCATAGAATACCCCTGTTCGATAGTTATATCTTATTCTGTGTTTTAGGGTAAGGCTGTGTCTCCCATTAATAGAAGTACTCCATTGCACCAAGTGAAAGAGATAGATTCCCTTCATTCCCATTCCCAAAACCTCCATTCCCCCTTTTCGTCGATTGGAAACTACCTCCGCTCCAATTGCCGCCATTGACCACGAGGCAGGGTTGGGGAAGAAAGGCGGGTCCCCACCTCGTCATAGAGGGGAGGAGTGAGTCAGCCCCACTCAACCAACCACGAACAAGGGGTTGGACTTGGAGAGGGTGTGGAAAGAAACATCGAGGAGGTTCGCGAAGGTTGAGGGGTGGGGCCTATATAACCCACGGCAGGGCGTTCCCAAAGGAGACGGGAGAGGAACCATTACAGCGAGGCGAGAAGAAGTCCAGGGTTGAACTGCAGCTCGAGCCACCGAAACTGCACTTGCTGCAGCTCGAGCCACTGAAACTGCATTTGCTGCAGCTGGAGCCACCGAAACTGCAGCCACAGCAGCGTGAGGCCTGGACGGCAGTTTGGAGCAGGGCCGCGAAGGAGCGGCGGCTGCCCACGAGTCGATCAGCTGCAGAACTAGTTGGACCTCCCTATCCCGCCAGCCATCCACCAGCCACCCACCTGCCATCCCTATCATCATTCCCTGTGTAAGTGTGCTCGTAGTCTGTATTTTGTCTTGTCCCTGGGTAGTAACAATAAGTCTGTATAAGCTAGTATTTTCACTGTGTCACCTGCGTCTCATGTGCTTGTAAATAAACGTGACTGCTGTCTTTTTGCTTATGTGTGTGAATAGTAAATAAATTTAGTAGTATTTCCAAACCTTTCTTTGCCTTCGTTTTCCTCTTTGCATTCGGTCGCTTTAGAGTTTTCCGGATTGAATAGCGGTGGCGCGATCCGGCAAAAGTTTGGGGCAAATCGGGTATTAGTCGGGGAATAACTGTTCGGTCGCGGTAATACCAACCGCTCGGTAAATAACATCTTTAACCGCGTCCGTAACAATATTTTCACCCCAGTCTGTTTGTTTGTTTGTCTGTTTGTGAACAAAATATTTCAAAAAGGTGTTGACGGATTCGATGGAAATTTGGCAGAGATGTAGCGTATAGGACAAGGACGAAATGATTAGATTTTGGTGAAGATCCGGATTCGGATCCGACTACTAGAATTTTTAAAGTGATTCTTCACCATTGGGAGATAGGGACAAAAACGATACAGAGGAGGATATCTCAAAAAGTTATGGATGGATTTGGACGAAACTTGTTGGATAGGTTGTGTGTGTGAGAAGGAAGAATCGATTCAATTTTGGTGAAGATCTGGATCCGGATCCAGATAGTATAATTTTTTAAGTGATTCTTCAGCATTGAGTGATATGGCCAACCAGGTGGAGGTATGCTCTCTACTGAGTGCCCTTCTCGTTTACTCTGAATCGGCTCTATCAAATATGCTCTCCTTACTTGTGCAATCGTTTAGCTCTTGTAAGCAAGTAACCACATGCCATCCAGAAGTTCTGTTAAATTTACGACATGAAGGAAGCCATTTATGACATTGCCTGATTTACGAGGCATAATCTCTGAGGGCTGGCAGGGTGACATCGAGCGAAAATTATTGCGCAAAGGAAGAGAGCACATGAGGATGATGCGCAACAAATTTCCAACCAAAAATGTCCTTTCTGGAGTCGACAGAAATGTCTCTCGTCTTTTAACGTCTCACATTTCTGTTCTTTCCTTCGGCACTATCGATATATCAAAGTTTTTCAGTTGAGCAAGAATGCTCGATCACCATAAGACTTCATCTATTGTGTGAAGAACTATCTTTATCTCCATCTTCGCAATGCTATGCAGTTTGAGGCCTGGACCAAAGCTTGCCCCCCTTTCCTACCTTGCGTCTCTTTCATAATAACTCCAACTTCCATTTGATCTTTATCCACTGTTTGTTTCTATCTGATTCCTGGTCTACCCACTCTTACCTTCTACTGTGCATCCTGTTTTGACATTTTGTTTCCACTTGTCTTTACTCCTCCATCCTTTCAACATGTTGAACCCATTTCGGTCGAGATTTACGTCTTCTCGCACTCATTGGAAGTCGTTCAAGTTCAACGATCTCTCTGATACCTTAATCTCTAAAAAAATCATCCCATTTTATATTTTGCATATTTTTCAACAAGTGCATTTTTAAGCAATCAATTGTTTTTTGTCCTCTATAATTTGTAAGGTTCAGTGGATGATCCATATATCAAAATCGGTGTCACTATTGCATCGAATATCTTCATTTTTACCCCTTATGTTGTCCATCCTTTTCCATAAAGTGACTTCATAGTGCTAAAAGTAATATTTTTAAGGGTTTGTGTGTTTTTTTTGTTACTTGCAAAATCGAAGATTTTTCAAGTATATTGGTCGGTTCCTTTTGTGGTTCTGTCTGTTTGTCTATTTGTCTGTTTGTCACTGGCCTACAGGTCACAATTCTAAACCGATCGTTTCGAAACTTCACCAAGTTGAATAAGTCGTCCCAATTGAGAAGCCAATTGATTCTGAGGTCAAAGGTCAAAGGTCATCTGGAGGTCAAATTTCTAAAATCGCCATTTTAAATCCGATTGACTTGAAAATTGAAAAGCATTTGCATATCGCGTCACTAAATTGGGAAACATACTATTTTTGAGGTCAAAAGGTCAAAGGTGAACTCAAAGTCAAATTTTAAAAATCATAAATTTTCATCTAAAAAGCCGTCAATTCTCAACCGATTGACTTGAAAACTGAACAGCATTTGCATATCGAGTCACTAAATTGGGAAACATACTATTTTTGAGGTCAAAAGGTCAAAGGTCAACTCAAGGTCAACCTTCCCAAATCATCATTTTTCATCTGAAAAATCGTCACTTTTCTTCCTATTGACCCGAGCTTTGATCAAGATTGTCAATTTTAATCTTGATGAAATGGACAATTTGCTGTATCAATGGAATTTTTTTTCTTCGGGGTGGGGGGCGGATTTTGCAAGTATTGTGCTCCGCATGACGTCTTTTCGTTTGTGTGTTTGTTCGTTTGTACGTTCTTCTTTCACAGCCAAAGTGTAGCACCTAGAGGACACAAATTTTTGGCGTAGGTACTTCAGAAAATGGGCAAAGTTTTAAGCTACTACACGTTGGCCTTGACTTTGGCTTTGTGGAACCAAACGCCACTACAAACTGTATATTGGGTTGAGGAGTCAGGCAGTGCTGCCCTGGACCTGCAGACAAAAGGTAACGACGTTGGGGCCAATAATTCCATAGCCTTTCAATGCTCAACACGTCCCGAAATCACCACTGGGAAAAACTCACTTCGTACTCAACATCGTCAGCTTCAGTTGAAAATTGAACCTTTTCAATTCATTTGAACCTTTGTTCAAATGAATATGAACAAAGTCTGTTTGTCACTATGAGGTTCAGGTTGTTTCACCTGATGAAACAGACAGACAAGTATGAAGAGGCAATGTAGGTGATGACATTTTGGCGTCCAAAATTGCCAATTCTCAACCGATTGACTTGAAAATTGAACAGCATTTGCATATCGAGTCACTAAATTGGGAAACATACTAAATTGGAAAACATGTAGGTCCCGTGATGGCTTCGCATATACAAACCTTTTCATGATAAAATAACGTTCCAGTTGTTTGGAATCTTCTCCACTTGTAGATGATCTTCCGGACAGTCGAATGATTGATTTCAAATTGCTTGGAGATCATTTTAAATCCATTCCCAGACTCGTAGGCATCTATAACCTTCCTTCTGAAGGCATCAGAGAGCTCTTTTGATTTAGGCATGGTGACGCCGCACACTTCAACAACAAAAAGCAAACCAAACGAAATGTCTGAGGTTTAAATAAGACAGGTTCCTCCAAGATCCTCTCTAACGATGTTCTAATCATTTGCACCTGAGCTGGTGCACCTGATTCTAATTTTAGGTATTTGAAGTAGTGATAAATGTAGGGGTGTACTTACTTTTTCCACATGCGAAATTTGCATTTATGTTTATTTGCATAAAGTTCAATTGCCTGCTGTTCAGTCTGTTTGTCTGTAAGTACAGAGTTGGTGATGAGCAGATGACAAATGTTGGAGGAAGTCACTTTGCATAAGGAGTTGCAGTGAACAGACAGAGATCAGGAGTAACAGGTAAACACAATTGGTAGATGTGAGATAGCATTGGTGAGATGATACCATGGCCGACAATCAGCGCAGCCAGGGCCGATGAGCACTATGGGGCCCTTTTACCCCCTACCAAAATGGCTTATGGTGGCAACCGAAGTGAACTCGGTTCTCAATGTTCCAAAGTGGGTGTATCAGGCGTGTCTAAATACAGTCACGTGAAAAAGTAAGTACACCCCATGTAAAGTTTGACTTTTTCAACATATTTCAACATACAGCTATTTGATCTTCAGCTACACCCCACAGGGCAGTGCCAGGTATACTATCTTTGGCCTATGTTGACCCGACACCCCCTTACTCAGGCAGCACCCCTTCACCATCATCACCACTTTATTTAACTTTTTCGGTACTCTCTGCCGTTCTTAATTCATCGTGTTCTTATACTCTCCACACACCTCCTCTCCCAAACTGAGTCATATGCTTTTTGAGATCGAGAAAAGCAATGAACAAGAGCTTCGCATATACCAACCTTCCTTTTCGAAGACCAGCCTGCTGTTCCATCATTTTCTTCTTTAGGGTTGCCTTGAACGTGTTCAGCAAAATTCTCAAGAATATTTTGTTTGAAACAGGATGGTAAGTTTATTTCATTATAATTTTACATTCTTTTCTATTTCCTTTGTTCCTATATATTGGTCCTATAATGCTTTTTTCCAATCTTCCGCTACCCCCTCTTTCTGCCCTATATCATGAAACATTTTTGTCAGGATCATCACCCTGGATTCTCCTCTTTATTTGATTGTGTCAGGGGGTGTTACATACTCCCACCGCACATATACTTTCCCCTTAATTAATATATTGCCATTTACAGTCACGTGAAAAAGTAAGTACACCCCATGTAAAGTTTTGACTTTTTCAACATATTTCAACATACAGCTATTTGATCTTCATTTCAACAATATTGATAGATAAAGGTGATATAATATAACAAATATCATGAAACATTTACATTTTGTAGTCCATTGTATAATTTAAATAAACATAAATACAAATTTCGCTTGTGGAAAAAGTAAGTACACCCTTGGCTCTAATAGGTGGTATTGCCCCCTTTGGCAGAAACAACCTCAAGTAGGCGTTTCTTATAACTGTCTAGCAGTCTCTGACATCGACTGGGAGAAATTTTTGCCCACTCCTCCATGTAGAATTCTTTCAGCTGTGCGATGTTTGAGGGGTTTCTTGCATGCACAGCTCGTTTCAAATCCCCCCACAACATCTCGAAGGGATTTAGATCCGGGCTTTGACTTGGCCATTCCAGAACCCTCCATTTCTTTCTTTTCAGCCATTCCTTGGTGGATTTACTGGTATGTTTAGGGTCATTGTCATGTTGCAAGGTCCACCTTCGGTTGAGCTTCAACTCTTCGACAAATGGCCTCACATTATTCTCAAGCACCCTCTGGTACAATGAAGAATTCATAGTGGATTCTATGATGGTGAGCTGCCCATGCACTGATGCAGCAAAGCTGCCCCAAACCATAATATTTCCACCACCATGCTTTACAGTTGGTATCAGGTTCTTGTGGTCAAATGCTGTCTTTGGTTTTCGCCAAACATCTCTTCTGGTACTGTGGCCAAATAGCTCTACCTTTGACTCATCTGTCCAGAGCACATTGTTCCAGAAGTGCTGGTCTTTGCCTAGGTGTTCATTGGCAAACTTTAGTCTTGCCCTGATGTTCTTTCTGGACAGCAAAGGTTTCCTCCTGGCACACCTCCCATGTAGATCAAATTTGTGCAGCCTCTTTCTAATGGTGGACTCGTGCACTTTGACATCAACAGTGGCAAGAGCTACTTGTAGGTCCCGTGATGGAATTCTGGGGTTCTTAGAGACTCTTTCAGCATCTTGCGGTCTGCTCTCGGGCTGAACTTGCTGGGGCGGCCTGGCCTGAAAGAGTTGGCAGTCGTTTGGAATCTTCTCCACTTGTAGATGATCTTCCGGACAGTCAAATGATTGATTTCAAATTGTTTGTAGATCTTTTTAAATCCCTTCCCAGACTCGTAGGCATCTATAACCTTCTTTCTGAAGGCCTCAGAGGGCTCTTTTGATCTCGGCATGGTGACGCCGCACACTTCAACAACAAAGAGCAAACCAAACGAAATGTCTGAGGTTTAAATAAGACAGGTTCCTCCAAGATCCTCTCTAACGATGTTCTAATCATTTGCACCTGAGCTGGTGCACCTGATTCTAATTTTAGGTATTTGAAATAGTGATAAATGTCGGGGTGTACTTATTTTTTCCACATGCGAAATTTGCATTTATGTTTATTTAAATTATACAATGGACTACAAAATGTAAATATTTCATGATATTTGTTATATTATATCACCTTTATCTATCAATATTGTTGAAATGAAGATCAAATAGCTGTATGTTGAAATATGTTGAAAAAGTCAAAACTTTACATGGGGTGTACTTACTTTTTCACGTGACTGTATACTCTTTATTACTTACGAAAATGTAAGATTTTTCAAGTATATTGGTTGGTCTTGTGCGTTATTCTTTCTGTTTGTCTGTCTGTCTGTCTGTTTGACTGTTTGTCTGTCTGTATGTCAGTCGCCTACAGGTCACAATTTTCAACCAATATTCACGAAACTTCACCAAATGGTAGAGTTGGTCATAAGCAAGAAGCCTATTGTTTTTGAGGTCAAAAGGTCAATAGGTCAACATAGGCCAGAAGGTCACTAACTTTGTCAAATTTCTAAAAACCTCAACCGATTGACTTGAATTTTTAAAAGGATTTGCATAATTGGACACTGAATTCAACCACCAAGTATTTTTGAAGTTAACATCGGCTAAAAGTACAACATCGGCCCAATTTCTAAAATCCTCAATTTTTATCCAATTAACTTGAAATTTGAGGAGGATTTGCATATCTGGTCACTGAATTCAACCACCTAGTATTTTTGAGGTCAACATTGGCCAAAAGGTCAACATAGGCCAAGTTTCTAAAATCCTCAATTTTCATCCAATTTACTTGAAATTTGAAGATAATTTGCATATCTGGTCACTGAATTCAACCACCAAGTATTTTTGAGGTCAACATAGGCCAAGAGGTCAACATTGGCCAAATTTCTAAAATCCTCTATTTTTATCCAATTAACTTGAAATTTGAAGAGGATTTGCATATCTGGTCACTGAATTCAACCACCAAGTATTTTTGAGGTCGTCATGGGCAAACAACTTAATTTTGGGATCTTGCAAGTATCGTGCTCTGCACGACATATTTGTTGTTGTTGTTTTTTGCTTATACCTCTGGAGGTATGCGCTCTACCGAGTGCTCTTCGAGTTAAGTTATACATTCTGGTGTCGTTAACTCAGCTGTAGAGTTGTACAGTATTACCAAGTGACTGCTACGTTTCAATCAGACAGAGAATATCTATATCCATATCTCAAATTTCCTCATATAGGGGAAGAGACTTGCAAATAGGGAGTGAACACGTGTTAAAAAGAAAAACCTGTCTGTGATAGCAAAACAGTAATGAGGAAGCTATTGCATGAGGTTGAACGATGGTGAGGTTTGCTTGGACATTGCTGTGTGTAGTGCTCTGGACACAATTAGCCTCACGATGATTTCTGATAAAAGTTGGAATTACATTTTTTGAAATGGTGAAAAACAGACAACTGAGAATAAACTGAGGACATTATTTATGTTTCCTATAATTGCAAATGCCTAAAATACTGGGTATCTTACACATAATATAAAGTCATCCTGGTAAAACTTCCTCAGCACGAGCGGGACAAAGAGATTTTAAAAGTCCTGATATGCAAAACAAATTTTGATAAATCAATAAGACTGATAATAACAAAAAGGAAAGCTTACAAATGAAGGTTAAAACTGGAAGTAACATTAACAATTTAATAGAACAGCAAGCAAGAACTAAAACAACAATTGCAAATTATGTATGAAGGTAAAAGGAGAATATTAAAATTGTATTGCCAAACTAAAATGAGCAAAAAGAAGAGGACAAATAATAAGGAAGAAGGAGGGAATCTTCATATCTACAAGTAGGTGAAGTACAGAGTTGGTGATGAGCAGATGACAAATGTTGGAGGAAGTCACTCTGTATAAGGAGTTGCAGTGAACAGACAGAGATCAGGAGTAACAGGTAAACACAATTGGTAGATGTGAGATAGCATTGGTGAGATGATACCATGGCCGACAATCAGCGCAGCCAGGGCCGATGAGCACAATGGGGCCCTTTTACCCCCTACCAAAATGGCTTATGGTGGCAACCGAAGTGAACTCGGTTCTCAATGTTCCAAAGTAGGTGTATCAGGCGTGTCTAAATATCTCCAGATTAAGAGAGTAATGGACCGTTATGCAGCGTTCTTTTCCCAGCAGCTAAAACCAGCTGACATTATGACGATGTAACCCCAAAAATTAGAGTAAAGTTGTGTCCCGTTGGAGGCCTTCACAAAAAACACCTAATCATTGTACATGAAGACAAACAGCAGTGTACCCTATTGCTCGTGCTCTTCAGTGCAATTCGAATTGCGTGAGTGCCAAACATGTAGAACAGACAGTTACATGAAGGGTTATGTTACTTGTAGGCAGGTCTAATCATGTTATGTTACAATTTTAACTTCGTCAGTCATTGTGCTGGATGTATTGTGACTTTAAACTTGTAAACAGTACACTAAATTAGACTTGTAAACAGTACACTAAATTAGACTTGTAAACAGTACACTAAATTAGACTTGTAAACAGTACACTAAATTAGACTTGTAAACAGTACACTAAATTAGACTTGTAAACAGTACACTAAATTAGACTTGTAAACAGTACACTAAATTAGACTTGTAAACAGTACACTAAATTAGACTTGTAAACAGTACACTAAATTAGACTTGTAAACAGTACACTAAATTAGACTTGTAAACAGTACACTAAATTAGACTTGTAAACAGTACACTAAATTAGACTTGTAAACAGTACACTAATTTAGACTTGTAAACAGTACACTAAATTAGACTTGTAAACAGTACACTAAATTAGACTTGTAAACAGTACACTAAATTAGACTTGTAAACAGTACACTAAATTAGACTTGTAAACAGTACACTAAATTAGACTTGTAAACAGTACACTAAATTAGACTTGTAAACAGTACACTAAATTAGACTTGTAAACAGTACACTAAATTAGACTTGTAAACAGTACACTAAATTAGACTTGTATACAGTACACTAAATTAGACTTGTAAACAGTACACTAAATTACACTTGTAAACAGTACACTAAATTACACTTGTAAACAGTACACTAAATTAGACTTGTAAACAGTACACTAATTTAGACTTGTAAACAGTACACTAAATTAGACTTGTAAACAGTACACTAAATTAGACTTGTAAACAGTACACTAAATTAGACTTGTAAACAGTACACTAAATTAGACTTGTAAACAGTACACTAAATTAGACTTGTAAACAGTACACTAAATTAGACTTGCAAACAGTACACTAAATTAGACTTGTAAACAGTACACTAAATTAGACTTGTAAACAGTACACTAAATTAGACTTGTAAACAGTACACTAAATTAGACTCGTAAACAGTACACTAAATTAGACTTGTAAACAGTACACTAAATTAGACTTGTAAACAGTACACTAATTTAGACTTGTAAACAGTACACTAAATTAGACTTGTAAACAGTACACTAATTTAGACTTGTAAACAGTACACTAAATTAGACTTGTAAACAGTACACTAAATTAGACTTGTAAACAGTACACTAAATTAGACTTGTAAACAGTATGCTTATAAAGTGGCTGATTTTTTCCAATACTTGTGGCATTCTACTGTATAGGAAATAATGAATACAGTGGCCTGTATCTCCTATAAATGGGTGAGTTGTGCGTGTGTGTGTGTGTGAGGCCTGTTTTTTGTGGAGTTCTACTAGAGCTTTCTGATATGGAATGTGATACACCGAAATGGTCGCTGTGATCTCCTGAGTTGATTAGGCTAATTCACTACAAGGAATCTGAAATTATTCCCATGTTTTCATTGCATGCCATGTTAAGGTGTATAGAGTAGTTCAATAGGTCCTTCCATGGCAGGGCATTCTAATTGCAAAATAAATAACAAAAACAATGATAACATTATAACAAAGCATATATTAATTAATACTAATAATATTAACAGCAATAATTATATTCCTATCATTTGGCAATATTAATAACGGATGTACAATGCCTCTTCTCCCCTCCAACCCTGGCCCAAGCACATCTGGGTTTGGTGAAGAGCAAGCTCATGCTCAAGCACGACAGCAGGCAGGTATGTTACAACTTACAAGGCCATGAAGACCAATGAAAATGTGGTCCAATGGACCAACGGGCCTCCTAGTACTCTATTAACGAGGTTATTTTTGTTCCACGTGGTCAAATTGCTATGGGGTTGTATCCAGGATGACCAGTTCTCATGAAAAATAATAAGTGGCACGTACAGGCAGGGGTCAAGGGGACTTCTGTAGGCCCCCTTGTTGGTTGAAGGGGCAGCACCCATTGTGGGGGGTGAGGGGACGAAACCCCCGGAAGCTATAATGTTTAAGTATTTAAATATGCCATATGAGTGTTTATGTCTCAGTAAAGTTATCATTGTTGGCTTTCCTTAGTTTCAGTGCCTCGTTACAAATACACCTCGGTGTTACGTACACGTATTACGTACATCGTATGTAGGTGTAGCTGACTTGAAGGTAAGCAATAATTTAACTTAAATTCATCACCACAAGAGCTAATTGTTTGACTATTTTTCTGACATTATGAGAACTAGGGCATGCCCGTACGTGGGTGCCCGTTCCTTGCCAAAAAAAAAAAAAAACGCTACCCGTACGTTCTACCCCGCCCGTACGCCCGTACGCCCGTAAACAAAAAAAACAACGCTCTTCGCTTCCGCCCTTCGCTCTGACTGAATTGGGAGAAATAATGCGCATAAGAAATCGAGAAATTATTATTTTCTCCGGAAGAAATCGAATTACGAACCGTAATGGCGCACGCGCTCGGCTCGGCTCGTTCTGTGATTGGCTGCCGGAAGTGAAGTCTTCACTGTCCGGAAGGTCGCAAATCGCAGTTACGATGAATCGCAAATTAGTTTTAATTAGTTTTAAAACATAGTTTAACGCCAACATAGTTTGCCAACGTGAAATAAATGAATACGCTCTCAAATGTGCCGTCCGAGGCAGAGTCTGTTCGCCACGTTCGGCACACGTGATAGCTCGCTGCTCTCTGATTGGTTGAATCGTTTTTTGGACATAGCTCGGTAACTACTTGTCCGATTAATTTCAAACCTTGAAAAGGCACATCCTCGGGTCCCCAGCAATATACCTGGCAAGTTTAAAGTATATCGGACCCGTGGTTGTCGAGAAACAGCGGTCACAGACAAACAAACACACACACAGACACACACACACACACACAGAGATTGCTGGAATTATAGATAGACTAGGACGTGCCCGTACGTGGGTGCCCGTTCCTTGCCAAAAAAAAAAAAAAAAAAAAATTGTGTAGGGGTGTGTGTGTGTAAACATCCTAGGGCGTGCCCGTACGTGGGTGCAAAAAAACATGCGTGCAAACAACAACAACAAAAAAAAACTTTGAAACCACGTGGCAGTAACGACCACAGAACCCCCCCCCCCCCCCCTCTATTTACATGAATGGTTTGGTCCATTCGCAACGACCACAGAACCCCCCCCTCTATTTACATGAAATGGTTTGGTCCATTCGCAAAGCCAAAGCGAACGACCACAGAACCCCCCCCCCCCTCTATTTACATGAATGGTTTGGTCCATTCGCAAAGCCAAAGCGAACGGCGAACGGCTAAATCGCCATAGCTCGGTAACTACTTCTCCGATTAATATGAAACCTTGAAAAGGCACATCCTCAGGTCCCCAGCAATATACCTGGCAAGTTTCAAGTATATCGGACCCGTGGTTGTCGAGAAACAGCGGTCACAGACAAACACACACACACACAGACACACACACACACACACACACAGAGATTGCTGGAATTATAGATAGATGTCCAGTAGGAATGTTTGGAATTTATCTCAGTTGATTTTTCAAACCGCAGAATAGATTTGGCAAATTGTTCACATTTAAGTCACAACTCCATGCACACTTAATACACATTTTATTATACAGTATATACAGTATTTTATATTTATACAGTATATACAGTATTTATTTTTTATACAGTATATACAGTACATAATACATATACATACCGTATATACAGTGCATGTATATACAGTAGTATAGTATTGTTTATGTGGTTACAGTATATACAGTATTTTATATTCCTACAGTATATACAGTATATACCGTATTTTATATATACAGTATATACAGTATTTCTTTCTTATACAGTATGCACAGTACATATACATACAGTATATACAGTACATGTATATACAGTAGTATCGTATTGTTTATACAGTTGCAGTATATACAGTATTTTATATTTTACAGTACATACAGTATATACAGTATATACCGTATTATATATACTAGGACGTGCCCGTACGTGGGTGCCCGTTCCTTCCCAAAAAAAAAATTAAAAAAAAATTTCCAAATTTAAATCAAGTTTACCTCCCTGTCTTTGCTAGCCATGACATTCGATGCCATTGACCATTGCCACTCCTACGCCACGGTGAGGCGACAGGGTAGGATTTGTAGGAGACCTGAAAGTGCAGTGTCAGTATGTATTCCATGTTCGAATTGTTTTAGTTTTAAAATAGTTTAAAAAAAAAAAGGTTTGCAAAGCATATCACCAAATTGAAACAGAATTGAAACAGAGCAGAATTCTTTATGATTACTACAAATTATTACAAATTATTACATTACAAATTTTATTCGTTAATGTTAATTCCCTGCCATCACCCTCTGCCATCACCCTCTGCCATCACCCTCTGCCATCACCCTCTGCCATCACCCTGCCATCACCCTCCCATCACCCTGCCATCACCCTCCCATCACCCTGGCCCATCACCCTGCCCCATCACCCTGCCCCATCACCCTGCCCCATCACCCTCCCATCTCCCTCCCATCACCCTGCCATCACCCTCCCATCACCCTCCCATCACCCTGCCATCTCCCTCCCACCACCCTCTGCCATCACCCTCTGCCATCACCCTTTGCCATCACCCTCCCATCACCCTGCCATCACCCTCCCATCACCCTGCCCCATCACCCTGCCCCATCACTCTCCCCCATCACCCTCCCATCTCCCTCCCATCACCCTGCCATCACCCTCCCATCACCCTCCCATCACCCTCCCATCACCCTGCCATCACCCTCCCTTAACGCATCTTACTTAACTTAACATCACCCTCCCTTAATATTACATTAACAATTTAAATCATTACAAAATTTACAAATTTCATATAATATATAATAATATAGTCTAATATAGATAATATAGATAAGATAGAATAGATAGATCTAACAATAAGACAGTGGTAAGATACAATCGAGACAGTAAGTCGGCACTTTCGTAAGGCCGGAAGTGAAGTCTTCACTGTCCGGAAGTTCGCATATCGCAGTTACGATTATTCGCCATTTAGTGTTAATGCCCAATTATTCAATTAGCGCCAACGTATTTTGGCTTGTTGCAATTTAATCGCAAGGAAAAGTAGAAAGAGAAGAGAAAAAAAAATGAAAAGGAAAAACATTCCAAACCGCGAGGGAAAACAACACGGCACGTCGACACAACAACGTGTCCTGTGATTGGCCGTACGTGGCTGCCAGTAGCTGCCCAAAAAAAAAAACTTTCACCGTCCGGCGACTGAATTTTAGGGGAAAAATAAAACGCTCTTCGCTTTCGCGTGATCGTGCGTGGGGGGAAAAAGCAAAAAAAACAACGCCCTTCGCTCTGACTGAATTGGGACAATGTTTTTATGTTTTTAATTGAATTACTATCCGTAATGGCGCACGCTCTCACAGGAGCTCCGGAGGGTCGCATATCGCAGTTACGATGAATCGCAAATTAGTTTTAATTAGTTTTCAAACATAGTTTAACGCCAACATAGCGCCAAAAGAGTTTGCCAACGTGAAATAAATGAATACGCTCTCAAATGTGCCGTCCGAGGCAGAGTCTGTTCGGCACGTTCGGCACACGTGATAGCTCGCTGCTCTCTGATTGGTTGAATCGTTTTTTGGACATAGCTCGGTAACTACTTCTCCGATTAATATGAAACCTTGAAAAGGCACATCCTCGGGTCCCCAGCAATATACCTGGCAAGTTTAAAGTATATCGGACCCGTGGTTGTCGAGAAACAGCGGTCACAGACAAACACACAGACAAACACACAGACAAACACACACACACACAGAGATTACTGGAATTATAGATAGATACATATACAGTATTTCTTTCTTATGCAGTATACACAGTACATATACATACAGTATATACAGTACATATACATATACAGTAGTATAGTATTGTTTATACAGTTACAGTATATACAGTATTTTATATTTTGCAGTATATACAGTATATACAGTATATACCGTATTATATATATATATATACAGTATATACAGTATTTCTTTCTTATACAGTATACACAGTACATATACATACAGCATATACAGTACATATACATATACAGTAGTATAGCATTGTTTATACAGTTACAGTATATACAGTATTTTTTACACTATTTATTATACAGTATTTTATTATACATATTTAATATACAGTATTTGAAGTTGTTGCTATCAGTGTTTATAAGATTCCTGACGAAGCATATTATAAGCATTTGGAATGGAATTAATTTGCTTCCATTTTAAGTTCTCATCACATTGTCTGCGAGTGAAGTTTCAAGAAGCACACGGTGCTACCTACGTACGACCACACCCATCGGCTGGAACCTGCTTCCACCACAGCCAGAGACAAAATTCTACTTCTCACTCACAAAACCATATGTAATGCTGGGGAAATTCCCCACATTGCCATTGTCTGAAATCATGAGACTACACTACTGCCAGGAGATCTATCTGTCTAACAACAACAATGGCTCCACCTCACAGTTTTCCCAACAGAGTCAGCTGTTTGATGTGTTTGTCCCCTTTGGATTGTGAGAGTCCACAATGGCAAAATCTCTGTATTTGAAAGATTTTATCGACTATATTGTTTCACATGAGCCAAATGTTTCAGTGTCGTTTTACAGACATTGACTGCATTGGTAAAGATAAGCACTTAGTGTGTTTGGCACAGTGAAGCAACGAACGTAACAAGGCCCAATGGGGACTATTACAAACCCAAGGCATCATAATTCATTTCAGGTTAGTCCTTTGCAGCTGCATTTTATGCTCCGTCTGTGCATGGTTATCTGCTTCATTGTGTTGCTTGTTTTGAAGAAAAAAAAGTATCTCCCCCACCATTCCTTCAACCCTTGATGCTAGAATGAAGCATCAAGCACATGAAGACCTTTTATTACGTGCGAGATAAATGAGTTATTGCATGAATTTTGTTGTTTTCAGCAGTCAAAATTAAGTACATCAAGATTTCTGGCTGTTTTGGCTTCCGTTGCAGTTTTTTCAGAAAGTATTCACACTCCTTGACCTTTTTTCACATTTTGTTGTGTCACAGCCTGAATATAAAATGGCTTAAATTAAGATTTTTCTCATTCATCTACCCTCAGGTACCAAAGTGGAATTTTCTTTTTTTTTGAATTTTATACAACTTAATTTTGTGTAGATCTTCTTGATTACAAATTCTTCTTGATTACAAGTCATCATTATAAAACGGTCCAACACGTTCTGACCCAGAGGACCCCAGTGCTCTTTCCGACTCTGGGAAATCCTCTCTATCTCTTTGCTGATTACTCCACCCTCTGCCGCTCCATCTCTCATCCCTCAGATCAGAAGGCAGCAGCTTCTTCACTCTCTGCAGACCTGGACAATATTACAAACTGGTCAAACAAGTGGAACATGTCTTTCAATCCTGACAAATCTAACACTCTCACTTTGTCTCTCCGAGAAGACCGTCTGAAAAAGCCTCCCATCTACTTTCTCAACAATCCTCTCAAGGAACTGTTGATCTCAGCCTCATCTGTGTGGCGCATTCTCACTTCTGAACTCTACCTCTACCCCTACATCATATACGTAAGGCATAAACTAATGCTGAATGACATGGCAAGACGAGTGACAATGTGTGATTGGTTCAGTGACCGAATGGAAAGGTACCAAAATTGGATCAACTCCTTGTGGTTCAGTGATGAAGCACACTTCCATTTGAATGGGGCAATCAACGATCACAACAACATCTTCTAGGGTGCTGAGCCTCCTGAGGAGGTGTCTGAGATGTCTCTCAAGAGCCCTAAGTCCATTTGCTTCTGTGCATCGAATGCCAGATGGAGTATGCTGGGACCGTATTGGTTCGAGGATGCCAATGGTAAGATGGTGACAGTCAACGGCGAGCAGTACTGCAAGATCATACACCAATTCCACGCTGATCTTGCTCAAATACAGTCTCCAAACCAACTCAGACTTGCATGGTTCATGCAGGATGGTGCCCCACCGCACACTCCAGGTGAAACCATCGACTTTGCTCCACCAGCTGTTTGGAAATCGTGTTATCAGCCTGGGCACAGCACACGAGTGGGTGCCCCACAGCCCGGATTTGAATCCATTGGATTTTTTCTTTTGTAGTGCTGCCAAAGGTCAATTTTACACCAACAAACCTCAAACCCTGGCTGTTCTGAAGTAGGAGGTGGAGGACTACCGTCAGGCTATCACCCCAGCCACTTTAAGATGAGTTGTGGAGAATTTCGGAGTCAGGATCAAAGCCTGTTTGAACAAAGGTGGAGCATACATTGATGTCAATTACAAGCATTATGATGAGTGATTTGAACATGGCATAGTGTATTCTTTACATTAATATATCACTGAACTTGCTACCTTTTGTAATTTTTCAACAATAAAACGTTCAGATAGTCCACCCTGCATATGATCCGTTATAAATGTTTCACAACAGGTAGTTATCTTCACGTATTATGTAATTATAGACATTCTTTGGTAAACAAGTGATGCCAAAGATCGCACCTATTTTACGATAGGCTATTCTACCTTGAAACCCCCTATTCTGGTAGTCTTACAAGACAGATGGCCGAGCGGACCTCTTCATTCTTAATATACAGACATCAAAATAAAATTGAGGCCTGCAAAGTATAGAAAGGAAGAAGTGTCTGGTCCATCCTAAAAAAGGCCTTTTTGGCCATGTGTATTAGAGACTGTACTTAATTATTTTTAATTAAATGATTATTGATTCTATTCTTCATTCAATTAATTGAAGGTGAACTTTTCTATACCCATCCCTCAGGTGGGTAAACAGCTAGTGGAAAATAAATGGCAAAACGTCAACAATAGCAGACTTATAACGCTCTGTTGCCAATAAGTTATTGAAGACATATGTCACTGTTTCCTTGGCTAAGCTCCTTACAATCGTGCTTTCAACACTTCATTCATACTTCAGACTATATGAATGACTCATGCATTTATTGGAAGCAGTTGATAAACCAAAATAATTTCAAAAATTCAAATTGCACACCAATGGATTCTGCCAGCATTCTCTGTGTACAAAATTCAAATGTACTCTTTTAACAATGCAGAAAAAACCAAGGGTGGACATATAGATTACAGTAGATCTGAGAATAAACGATCTAGATATTAAAGTAGATCTCAATGGGGAGGCACTGACATGCCGACCAATTACAATAGCTTCTCCCTTCATTTAGGCAATGGGCGTGGCTATAAAGCACTGTAGACACCCACCATACTGTTTTACAAATTGGTGATTGCCTCATTAGGCAGACCTCCTGCAGATTAACCTAGGGTGATAGAAACATTGCAGCTCAGGAAATGTGGATAAAAGGCTCATCAACTTCTCCACAACACTGGGGTGTGTTCAGTTAGCAAGCAGCTCGCATGATCCAAAGCGCCCAATCGAGCACTCCAACGGAACGGAGCGCTCGGCACCGTTTAACAACATGGCGGTCTTCATGCAAACAATGCCATCGTCTTGTGATAACAATGCTCTTGTGATAACCTCCCCAAACGAATTTATTGTGTTAGCAGCGGTTAAAGAGTACGAGGAAGAGGGAAATAAGGATACATATATGGGGAGTCAGAAGGAGGAGCCTCCTGCCATGCTTACCTATACAGGGTTTTCAGAGTTATGCCATGATGCTGTGCACCCGCCATGTTGGTTGTATTCACTTCACTGGCAACGACAGCATCAGTAGTTTTGCAGTCGAGCATGTTTATCTCGTTATTACCCTCGCCAGAGGAGAAGGTATTGCATTTGGGTCCGTTTATTGCTTACGAAAATCGAAGATTTTTCAAGTATATTGGTTGGTCTTGTGCGTTATTTTCTGTCTGTTTCTGTTTGTTTGTCCACACAAAACATGAGCATCTATATAATAATACCGTAAGGACTCGACTTTGTTATCCCTTTTACGCCGCACCCAGTGACCCAATGCCCCGGCACTAATGGATTTACGATCTACGAACCGCGCTCTTTGTTTATCACCTACAGCCATACTCGAAAAATCTGAATTAGCCGACGTTGGGGCCCAAAAGCATCCGATTAACGGCCGATACGACGCCATCTTACGACTCCATCGTATTGGCGTCTGCTGGGTGAAGGCGCAACAAGCCTTCCGCTGATTGGACAGTCGAAGGCGACAGCAAGCCGTCCACTGAGTGGACAATCCTGAGCATGCATTCCGCCATTTGTGCCGGTGTCGTCGATCGCGCTGTACGCTAACCTCATCAGGTGGGTTTACCATAATGTCTTCCATATACTGTGATTACAACGAAGTGAAACTGATCAGCAGCCCATCAGTATCATATAAAGCAATAAATACCAAGGCTTGAGCTTCTGAAAGCTTAAAACAAAGTGTACTTCGCCGAGTGACGAAACGTAGGTGTAGGCCTCGGCCCTACCTATCCAGTTGTTGTTTCCGTTGTGTAAGGGGGGGAAAAAACAAACATTTTGGCCTCAGACCTTTGAGAGTACGTTGTTCCGTGACCTTTTTGAACGGGCCTCGTATGCCATGCTTCGTCAACGTTGGGTTGTTTTTAAATGATTTGAAGGATTAACTTAAGCACCTTGAATAGAGCAGTTTATTGTTCCTCAAAGACCAGTGTGTAAGTTGACTCAATATGATGGTAACTTTGCAATTCCTGCGTTGTCTCTGAATCAGCTGGCTGAGTCATATTGGCGTAGGGTAGGTCATGATCAGCTCCCCCCCCCCCCCCCTTTCGTTTCACCAACTCCTGCATCTGCCACCGTTCATGATTATCAAAGTAGGCTTTACCCTGTTCACGATAAGGTAGAAATCAGAGTTGTATACGAAGAGATAAAAGGATGCCATTGACTTCGAGACGGTACGTGATATTTTCAAAAGTATATCGTAGCGTTGTCATTTAAGTAGATTGCAATAAATACGTTGTTCATATACGCACTCTTCATTCTCATCTTTCTTCCTAACTCTTACTCGGACAAGCAAATCCCCTATGCCATCCATAATGGTACACTCTATCCATACACCACATCCTCCCTTCCGTGGATGTTCCACGGGTTTCGGCTAGTCTATATAATAATACCATAAGGACTCGACTTTGTGATCCCTTTTACGCCACACCCAGTGACCCGATGCTCACGGCACTAATGCATTTTCCATCTACAAACCGCGCTCTTTGTTTATCACGTACAGCCATACTCGAAAAATCTGAATTCGCCGACTTTGGGACCCAAAAGCATCCGATTATCGGCCGATACGACGCCATCTTACGACACCATCGTATTGGCGTCTGCTGGGCGAAGGCGATGCGAGCCGTCCGCTGATTGGACAGTCGAGTGGTGTGATGGGTGGTGTGAACCAAATGGTCTTTTTATTCCCTTGAACATTTTAAATTAGGATATATAAGGAAACATCTTTATCGTCATTTTAATAAAGTTAAATGGAGTGACGTTGCGATACTCGGGGTGCGTTGCATAAATCCTCGTAACTCAGAGAGGTGTAGCAGGTGGCGAGACGTAAGTAAGCTTTTTTATTCCCTTGAACATTTGAAATTAGGATATATAAGGAAACGTCTTTATCGTCATTTTAATAAAGTTAAATGGAGTGACGTTGCGATACTCGGGGTGCGTTGCATAAATCCTCGTAACTCAGAGAGGTGTAGCAGGTGGCGAGACGTAAGGAAGCTTAAAGATAACGAGCTGAAAACAGACGAACGATATCCCTTCCGTGGATGTTCCACGGGTTTCACGTCTTTATCGTCATTTTAATAAAGTTAAATGGAGTGACGTTGCGATCAGTGAGTTGTACTTGTATACGAAGAGATAAAAGGATGGCATTGACTTCGAGACGGTACGTGATAGTTGGCTGCGGCTGGCTGATGCTGCGTTTTTTTTCTAAGTGCCATGGATGCTGATGGCCATAATAAAGGTATCGGCTGATCTCTCATCGTAATATTACCCGATGGAAATGAACTGTTTCTTTGTTTGTCATTTCCTGTGCAATAATGTCAAATTGATGTCAGACATCCTTTTCTATTGACAGCTGCTCTCCTTTTCGATGGCATCGTCTATTGATATGCATGTTCTTCTTTCATATAATTTTACACATTCACAATCAGTATTTCAATTCTTGCAGACATTGGAAAGGAAGTTGACTCACAGGCCAACTCTCTGGCTCAATCACAGGCCGACGCACAGGCGATGTAATTGTGAGTAGCATTTTTGCACAAGTGAAAATTGATCTTTCTTCCTAACTCTTACTCGGACAAGCAAATCCCCTATGCCATCCATAATGGTACACTCTATCCATACACCACATCCTCCCTTCCGTGGATGTTCCACGGGTTTCGGCTAGTATGTATTAATTAAATTAGACCCTTTAGAACCCCCAAGACCATTGACGACCCCTAATATCCATTCAAATCTTTACAACCCTGAGACCCATTAAGACCATGAAGACCCCAAGGACCCTTGAAACTCTTAAGTCCCTTAAAACTCTTAGGACTCCTAAGACTCATTAAGACACTTAAAACACTTTAGAGCCTTTAGAACGCTAAGACCCTTTGAGACCGCTAAAATTACCTAAACCCTCTAAGTCTAGACACTTTAAAACCCAAAGGTCATTTCAGATCCCTAAGATCCCCCCCAAACTCTAAGAACCTTTAGGACCCTTTAGAACCCCAAAACTCTTTAAGACACTTTAGAACCCTAAAACCCTTTAAACCCAAAAGACTCAGAGGAACCAAAAGACCCGAAGACTCTAAAGACCCTTGAATACCCCAAAGATCCAAAAGACCCAGAGGACCCAAAATAATCCAAAGACCCAAAAGACCCCAAACTCCCAGAGGACCCCCAAAGACCCTTAAAAACCCCGAACCGATGACAGAGCCACATGCAATGTCCATATTGATCATGAAACTGCTTGTGAATAGATCAGCACAACAGTATCATCTGTCAAACATGTCTAACACATGAATTAACACACTTCCTTCTATCCTGATTAGCAATATGATTACTGATGCAATCACAAATAGACCAACAGATCTGCAGATTACTATTGATCTTATGTTAAGCCAGAAATGTCTCGGAGAACAATTTCATGGATGGGGCATTTCATGTTCATATGATGAAGTGTTATGCTTCAGACATTTGCTGTAACCGTTGCTGAATCCTGAATCAAAATCGGATTGACTTGTTCTTGTCATCTAACCAACTCATCCACCTAGATGTATCATAATCCGTCCATAACTTTTTGAGATATCATGCTATATATCGTTTTTGGCCCTATCTCTCAATGGTGAAGAATTACTTAAATAATTTTACTATCAGGATCAGGATCTTCACCATAATGATAATTAAGGGCTTAATTTTAACAACAAATTATTTTTAGTCCGAGTGGGACATTTGACTAGTTCAAACAATTGCAGAAAACTTTGATGCCACTATTTCATCTCCAAATTGACTTAGTTAAACACATTCACTTGCACTGTTGTTGACCCAGCCAGCATCGTCTGATAGGTCTGATAGGGAGAGCAACACAATTGTTTGATTTAAAAAGGTGAAATGAAAAACGTACTATTTCACAACACTAATGTCTGCTTATGTGGGTCCAAAAACCCTACGTGTTTCCCAAACTGCAGTGCTTGGGTGCATACTTCCACTGAAAGTTGCAATTGAAAAAGATTGTACCCCCCAATGCAAGTCTTGGGCCAAATCTTCCCCATTCTTCCCTGCTGCCCGGATTCGTCAGGGTAGTGCGGTCCACGGTCAGAGTGCCAATCGGTCCCCATGAACTGGGCTTTTCCCTCTTGTCTCTCTCTGCCTCTCTCTCTCTCTCTCTCTCTCTCTCTCTCTCTTTCTCTCTCTCTCTCTCTCTCTCGCTCTCTCTCTCTCTCTCCCCCCTTCTCTAACTCTGTCATGGCCGTGACTTCGTGAAGGCAGGGATACACCATCCCGAATGTGATGGACCTCTGGGTCGCTCCTGCGAGATTGATCAGCTGTCTCCGTGCCATGGGCTTGTTTGAGAGAACTGTTCGGGGCTATACAACAACCACCATGAAAACAGCAATGCTTGAAGCCAAACGACTCAATGAGTGAGATCAACACCTCTCGTGTTGGACTGGTTGTTATGTGGGCATATCAAGAATTGTTTGATGAAACCTTTTTTCTGGAACATGGTGGAATGCACTTTGTAACGAACATTGTTGAGGCAGTGGGAGTTCTCATCAATGCTGCTCCTCCCTGAGATGTAGATATGCAGCAGCACAGCTATCATGCTTGTCTTCTGCAAATTTGGTGGAGGTGAGAACGGTTGCAATCCACGAATTGTTGAGGTTGTGGCAGCTGTTGAAAATGAACTCCAGAGTGAAGATGAGGATATGGAATATGATCTTCAGTTGGTATCAATTGTCAAAGTTGTACGCATGACAATTGATATATGAGCACTCAGATAACAGCTTTAGACATTTTTAGCTTTGCGACATCACTCTTGGCCACCATATTGGATTTCCACCATGTGCAGTTATGACAGTACCAAACATATCATAAAATGATTCCTTATCCCCATAAACATAGCAGATTAGACATCAAGTTTATTAAAATTACCCCACTGGAAGCAGAGATAAGGATTTTCAATTATTTATGTAATGCGGCAGCGATCCTGGTCGCCATGTTGAATTTCTCAAATTCCTTAATGGTGTCAGACCAGCATCTGTTAGTTTCTCAATCTGGACCATTACAGATGTGAATTTGGAAGAAAACATTTATATGCATCAATTTTTTCAAAGTCAACCCCCCATTCCACTGGATTAATACACTGTGGCTGATCTGGTCAAGAAAAACACTAATACACTTCATTGCTGTCAAATTGTCTGCCCCTGCTCTGGAGTTTCCTGTCTTGGCTCAAACGATGTGTTCGCGAAATTCCATGTGGGTGTCTGCATGTTTTTTTCTTCTTCTTCTGTTCTACAGCCCTTTATTGGGAAGCTTGTGCATATCCTACATGAAAGAGAAGAACGTGAGAGACAATGGATTAAAAAGCCCACACTGCTTGGGCTTGGAACCTGGTGCCTTGCATCACAGCAGCATGAGGTAAGGGCTCAAATCACGGTTCTAACTAGGCCATCTTTTAGAGTTTTTACTTGCTTTGATCAAGGCTCATGGAACTTCTAAAACACATCATGAACAGAAACTGTTTTTAGATCCTTAATGGAATACATGCATGCAATGCCCCACATTGTCCAATCACCATTTAATTCTAATGCACCAGACACAAAGTACGAATCTGAAATTTCTCTTGGCTTTCAATGGTTTAGCCCCATTCCATGAACAGTCATTTCGAGTTTAGGAAATGTTGTCCTTCAAAACAAGACTAGAGATGCCAAGTCTCCCATATTTCCTGGGATTATCCCGTTTTTGCCGGCATGTGTTTCCGTCCCCTCTGTGTCGTAATGCGATAATCTATTTTTTAATATTCATGATCTTTTAATATTCATGATCAGATAATCGTGGTGCAGTTGATGCCTTTTGAGACTTATTGGGTCAATATACCCCTTTATCCAAATGTATCTGATTATTCATGGTTAAGGTTGCTGACACTTGATCCTAGGATCTTGAGTTCAAGCCCCTGTCGTGCCGTTTAATTAACGCTGGATGGGTCGACTCAGCTTGTCATCCTTCCGAGGTCGGCAAAATGGCGAGTACCAGCTGGTTGGTAAGAGAGCATTGCATCAGCGGCATAGCCGTGCCCTGGAAAAAAATGATGCAACCAAGCAGCCACAGGCCATACAAAATAAATAAATAAAACAAGAAATATGTCGTTCATAGCACAATACTTGCGAAATCCCTAAAATAATTTGTTGCCTGTTGGCCTATGTTGACCTTTTGGCCTATATTGACTTCAAAAATAATTGGTAGTTGAATTCATTGAGCTAATATGCAAATCCTCTTCAAATTTCAAGTCTATCGGATAAAAATTGAGGATTTTAGAAATTTGGCGTATTTTGACCTTTTGGCTTATGTTGACCTAAAAATAACTGGGGGTTGAATTCAGTAAGCTGATATGCAAATCTTCAAATTCAAGTTAATCACATGAAAATTGTGGATTTTAGAAATTCGATAAAGTTGTTGATCTTTTGCCTATGTTGACCTTTTGACTTCAAAATCAATAGTCTTCTTCTGTATGACCAACTCTACAATTTGGTGAAGTTTCATAAAGATCGGTTTGAAATTGTGATTTGTAAGGTATCGATATATAAACAAACAAACAGACAGACAAACAGACAGAATAACGCAGAAGACCAACCAATATACTTGAAAAATGTTATATTTTCACAAGTAATAATTAATGGCAATTACCAAAAGACAAAACAGTGTTGTTTGTCCATCATTGTGAAGGAGAAAAAACTGCTTTCATGGGCACAATGGCCTTCTCTTGCATTGAGGTTCCTTGTAAGGAGCCAAATGATGCAGTGCCTCAGAAAGTATTCACACCCCTTGACTTTTTCACATTTTGTTGTGTTGCAGCCTGAATTTAAAATGAATTAAATTGAGATTTTTTTTGGCAATGATCTGCACATAATAACCCATAATGTCAAAGTGGATTTTTTCAACTTATATTTTTACAGATTAATTAAAGATGAAAAGCTGAAATGTCTTGAGTCAATAAATGTTGTGGAAGATTTGTGACAAAACTTGGTGGATGAGTTGGTTAGGTGACAAGAACAATCCGATTCGATTTTGGTTCAGGTCCGAATCCAGATCCGGCCTATCAGTGGGATACAAAACGTAAACTGTTTCGCCTGGTGCAGGGATGCTCTTTACCAAGTCCTTTACAAAAGTCATCATTGTTCCATGAGAGACCATTTATTGCATGGATAGGTAGAGTGGGGGGAATAAGGCCCACCTGACGTTCATCACGTGTGTAAAGACGATGTGCACGTTTACGTGTACAAATGTGTTTAATACAATGTCTTGGTGAATGAAGACCATGTCAGGGGCTAGCCACGGAATATGATGCATTGTTTACTTGTTTGTCCAGAGTACGAGGATTCTGGGTGGGCTGAGTCCGACTATGGCTCAACATCTGTCTATAGGCCCAAAACGAGCAGCTAGAAAGGCTTAATGTTACTTAAGCAATGTTTATATGTTTTATAATTTATGGGACTTGCAGCTTACGATTTCCAGATTTCAGAAGTTTGAGTAGAAGTAGAAGTGGGTTTTACCATTTCATACATGCAGGTATTAAGGCCCAGGCGGATTAATTAGTTCAATGTTTAATTCTGGATATGTGGAAGGTCAAAATGCTCTTTACTTTTGAAGATTGGTAGTTGATGGTGTGATAGGTGTCAGTACATTGTTTTACTTTTGTCATAAATAATTTGATTAGAAACCCAGCAGGAAGCATTACGTTCATACAACAAAAATGCAGTGAAACAATGTTAAGTGACATTGAATAGACATATTGTTGTTGTTGGTTGATGTTGCAGCATACTTTCAACCAAACATCAACGTTGGAATGATGTCGACGTGGGCCTTATTAACCACCAAGACTTGAGATCATTTTTCCTTCCCGAAAGAGCAATCAGAGATTGCAGACCCTCGCCAGGACGTGTTTGTGTGGTGTATTTTGTGTGGTGCTTATTAGCTGCTGTGTTTGTTTTGGTTTATTGACGACGTAGATTTATGTTCAATCCAATATGGCTGCCAAACCACATCACTGATGAAGTCATCAATTTAATTCTCCCGTATCATTTTTGTGTAGATCACGCTCAAGAAATTTCAAACTGATCAAATCAAGCGTTATACTTGTCTAATTATGATGTCATAATGAAGACACTGATGACACCATCATGAATATATGTTGTTCCCAATGGGGAGGAATTGACAATGAGACATGTTTCAAATTTTTTCATGGAACGGTTTCGAAGATATAGAGGTGCCAAGTTGTTCAGTTTTTCCGAGATGGCGCCCGTACCACGTGACCACGACGTCATAATTATCAATAAAAATTCTACGGAAGGAGGTGCTCCGATGATGAAAATGTCTTGTCAATCAGACCAAGGTTTGCAGAGAAAAGCATACTCACGTTCTGTGCGACAAACAAACAGACAGACAGATGAACAATCGGACCCAAAAGCAATACTCTCTTCTCTGGTGAGGGTAATGAAGATTGGCAGGATAGTTCAGAGTTACCTTACTCATTTTTGAGCAGTATAGTCTCGGTTCGATTCCAAAGCTAACTATAAACTGTCAGCCAGGTATTTTGCAGGTAGACCCTTGCATCTGTATAGTACAGTATATCTTCTGACAGATAGGACTTCAATATGGAGATAGGTTTGCCAGCATTTTCTGGTGGACAATAAAGATTCCACGGTGTCTTTCACAAAGAGTAGGCAATTGTCAGCCAGACCAAGAAAAAAATTCCAAATTCCTTCCATAACTTACAGGGGGCACTGCATCAGCAGCACAGTCACCCTTCCAGCAATGATGCAACAAGCATCCAGGTGCTGCACATAAATGAATGGATCCGTCTTTCATAATAAATAACTAGAAGACATCCACAACCACCCTTGACCATGTTGTGGATTGTCGGCTGAGGCTCTCAATCTTTTTTTATTTTGCTTCCGCCCCCACAATTTCACCTTTATTCGTTTTTATATTTGTTTTCGCCACAACTGTTTCAGCGATTGACACAAAATTTGAACATAGGAGCGTTTACCCCTGTAATATTTTTTTATACTAAAGTTACATGACGATTGGACAGAAAATGCAGCAAGCGTTCAAAAAAATCCATTTTCTGGAGGCATGGGCTGCAGGGTGTTTCACTTATCAGGAATAAACGATCTTGACCGCTTCGCTCAGCCTCTGCCAAATCATGATAATACAACAACAACAACAACAACATGCATTTTAAGGCCATTTTCCCTGTTAGAGTGGGGGTTAGCCTTGCGGTCCCCATAACAATCTTCTCCATTTTGCCCTATTTTCTGCATCTCCCCTTGTTAAACCCCTTGCCCGCATTTCTTCTTCCACCATCTTTAGCCAAGTCTTTCTCGGTCTTCCCCGTCCTCTACTTCCTTCTACATTCATTTCCATCACTCTTCTCAACCAGTCACTTTCATCCTTCCTCAACACATGACCAAACCATCTCAACCTGTTCCTCTTCACAGCATCCATCACAGGCTCTATTCCCATCATCTTTCGCAATTCATCATTTGTCTTCCTCTCTCTCAACGATACTCCACACATCCACCGAACCATTCGCATTTCCACCCTTTCCAGCCTTCGTTGCTGCTCTACGTTCATTACCCATGTCTCACTCCCATAAATCATAACACTTCTCACACATGCAGCATACACCTTTCCCTTCAGCTTCAACGACACTCCCCTCCTCATCAGCATGCCACTCAGTTCCCGAAACTTCTTCCATGCACATTATAATCGAATAATAATATTATATTCGAAACTTCCATGATATTCTTGTAATATGATAGTGATAAGTAATAATAATAATAATAATTTATATACCTTACTAGCTGAAGCACCCAGTGTTGCCGGGGAGGCAGGAGGGTTGGGGAGAGGAAGGGAGTGGGGTAAGTGGAAGGGTGAGGGGAGGGAGAGGTGAGGGGAGTGGGAGGGGAAAGATATACTACATATACATCTTTTGGGGGTGGGGGGGGGGGTGCCTTTGACAGGCCCCTCTGTTTTGGGGGGAGGGGGAGAAAGGGAAGGAGGAAAATTTACCTGTGCGAAGAGTGCTTCAACCTCAGTGTTGCCCAGGTAAAAAAGGAAATTATAATACCCTCTGCCACCAACACCAGGTAGCACTACATGGCACACATTTACATATAAAATTTATGCCCCTCACCCAGCCCCCACACCCCCGCATGAGGCCTTGGCCACATAGCCTATGTTACCCCATACAAAGTTGTATTTGTATTTGTACCCTGAGGAAAGTATATAAGTGTTTATAGCTGGAGTACCCGACATTGCTCAGCAAAAAGAAACATTAACATATTTGATGACGTTCAGGAAGAAGAAGAAGAAGAATTCCCACCAACTTGGACCGCTCCCGGAATTGTTTGATTGAATCTGATTTGCTTGATTAATTTGTGTTCAAATGTCTGGTAATTGTTTTGTATTTATTTATACGTATGTGTACTTGTATATAACTATCATTAATCAAAAAGGTTTAGGCACTATAGAAGGGGGGTTTTTTTTAATCCCCCCAAAAATAGACCTTTTTTATTTTAATATTAAATTTTTTTTTTGCTCTAAAACACTCCCCAGCACTCACTGACAAACCCCTGGAAGTTTGACGAATATCCGTTTGGCCATCTCTGAGAAACATGGCGACACAGACAGACAGACCAGCGGCTCTCTTATAGTATACAGACTTGGCATTTAATATGGAATATTTTTTTTTTCTTGACTTGGGTTTACTTTCTTAACAGAGTATATCAATCTGGTGAGTTTCTTTTACACTTTGGTGATTTATTTGTTAAAAGAACTATGTCACTGATTGTCTGTCGCAGCAAGAAGTCAACAACAGGATTATATCACAGGTGGCGTAGCAAAATGTACGGACAGGTGCATTTGACGATTGACTTCACAGTCGGGTATACAATGGTTGTTGCGTTCTGTATTAGTGGAAAACAACTGCTGCACGTCTCCAAAAGTTATTGCCGCTTCCTCTGGAGATGGTCCGTCAACTCGACAATGCTGTTTGTCATGGAGTGGTGGCTTTACGAAATTACGGCATGAAAGAGCGTGCTATTGCTCGGCAGTATGGCATCACTCAAGGTCAGGTGTCAAAGATCCTGAAACGAAATGCTCAGAGGGGTGTCCCTACTCCAATACCGTGGCCAGGACGTCCCCGCAGAACCACAAGGAGGGATGATCGCCAGCTGCACCGGTTAGTCCGCAATGGCCGTACCAAGTCAGCTAATCGGCTTTGGGCTGAGTGGCAGCAACTGACAAATGTGCCTGTATCCAGAAGGCTAGTCAACCAACGACTGGTTCAAGCAGGCTATCGTGGCAGGCGTCCCCTGAGAAAGCCACGCCTGACCAGACAACACCGCCAGCGCCGATTGCAGTGGGCCAGAGAGCACCGTCAATGGCAGCCAGGACATTGGAATCACGTGATCTTCAGTGAAGAGTCCAGATTTCTGGTCTATCGTCAAGATGGCCACGTCCGAGTGCGCAGACAAGTGCATGAAGCCTACAACAAAGATTGTATAGTGCCAAGAGTCCAAGCTGGAGGTGGTGGGGTGACCGTTTGGGCTGCTTTTCATGCAGGGGGCAAAACTGACCTGGTTGTTCTGAATGGAAACCTGAACCAGTTCAAGTACAGGGCCATTCTGGAAGAAACATTGCTTCCATTTGCTCGTGCAGCCTTTCGAGGAAACTTGTCTTCCAAGATGACAATGCACGGCCTCATCGTGCTCGCATGATCCAACACTTTCTTGCTGACCGTGGTGTGGAGCATATGGAGTGGCCTGCAATGTCCCCGGATATGAATCTGATAGAGAACTTGTGGGCAGAATTAACGCGTCAAATCGACCACTTGGACCAGCAGCCGACCTCTGTGCATGAATTGCAGCAGGCTATTGTCACTGCATGGCAAGCGATTCCTGTCCAAATCTTGGCAAATCTCGTGAACAGCATGCCTCAATGTGTACGTGCTCTCCTGAATGCTCTTGGGGGTTACACGAAGTACTGAACTGTAGTTTTACTGTCCGTAATCCCAGTCGTAATTAAACTTTTGTTTTTGTTAAAAAAATTTTTGGCTAATGTGCAAAATAAAGAGATACTTCTGGAAAACGCACAGAAGTTTAACACAGTACTGTCCATGAATTGAGTTCGATATCAGTTTACATCACTTTCAAGGATCAATTTATTTGTTTCGAAATGTCAAATGTGGTTTTTGTTTCTTTTAAAGGTCACATTAACAAAATCTAGAATAATTTCAACATAATTCCAATGAACTTTTGGTTCTAAGACATCTTGAAAAGTAAGTTCACCCCCACAAAAAAATATTCCATATTAAATGCCAAGTCTGTATATTAAAGTAGCAGCAGTTTTCTGTCCGTCTGTTTCTCTTTTTTAGCCCATTAGTTAGACAGCTGGCCCAACTCCACCCACATCGACATAGGAAGGCTGACTCCACCCACCGGCATTTTAATTTACATGCAGCTCAGGCCTAACACATCGTCAAACATATATTCACAATCGCCATTAATGCAGTATAAAGTGAAGTATAAATAAATGCCGAAACCTTTGAAGGGGACACCCTGCAACACCCCAGGATAATGCCCCGTAGGGCTGGTCCAACCACCTACCGACCCGCCTGTAGATTATGTAATATATGTGTGGCCACAGAGACAGACAAACATTTGGCAATTGGCAATTATGGAATGAAATGCCAAAACCAAAAGTGTTTCTTCCTGTAAAATCTCCAAACATTACTTATACCTCCACTGTATATTTAAAATTGAAGTTTAAGAAGGAAACAAATGACAAGTACAGATGTTGTTGGTGACAACAGATGTTGCTGAGTTTTGCCAACAGTTGGTACTATGCTGCACCCCAAAATGTGACATATAGGTCACCTGTCCAGATCCTTCTTCACTCATCCAACCAATTGTAATTGTCAGATGTTCATCGATCTTGTTATCCTGGAGTGTTGATTTTACAGTTATGTATGAGAATGATAGTGCTGGTAATCAGGAAGAAAAAAATATTCTGTGTGGGAGAGAGATGGAGGGTATGGAAGAAATACATTTAAACTTGGCTTTGTCAGGGATTGAACCACATCTGCTGGCTAACAAGGTAGCAACCTTAACCACTCAACCACAGTGACTTTCTTGTATATGTGATGAAGGCTCGTGGAAGAGTGAGAACACCGAACGGATCAGGACACAACAGGCCAAAAGGAACAATACAGAGAGAGGGGGAGACACCAACAGCAGAGGTGAAGGACAATATAGAGGGAGACTTAGACAAAGAATGGGTGTGGGGTGGAATGAGGTTTAGGGGAGGGCACATGGGATGGACATGATGGATCCAGAAGCAAACTTTCAGGAAGGAGAGCATAGGAGTTAGGAAGGACGGGATTGACAAGGGTAGAAAATACAGTATCATGGTTTTGCATGGGGGTTATTGAATCTGAGAGGGTGTTGAACAGCTGTCTTGAAGACCTCAAGGAAAGAATGAGATTGAAGAGAATGTGGAAGATGGTTCCACAAGCAGGAAAAAAGTGAAAATGGAGTGGAGGTTGTTGTTATTGTTGTTGTATAGGCCCGGCTAGTTCTCTTGAACAATCCCGCAGCACGGAGACTGCTGATCGATCTTCCACGAGCGACCCAGAGACACCGCTCCCCTCCCCACATTCAGGATGGTTCACCCCCGCCTTCACAAAGTCAGGCCATGACAGAGTTAGAGAGAGAGAAGAGAAGAGAAGAGACAAGTTAGGGGGTTGAATCTGTTTGTATATATATATATATATATGTATGTATATGTATGTATATATGTATGTATATATGTATATGTATGTATATATGTATAGAAACAGTCACGTGAAAAAGTAAGTACACCCCATATAAAGTTTTGACTTTTTCAACATATTTCAACATACAGCTATTTGATCGTAATTTCAACAATATTGATAGATAAAGGTGATATAATATAACAAATATCATGAAACATTTACATTTTGTGGTCCATTGTATAATTTAAATGAACATAAATGCAAATTTCGCATGTGGAAAAAGTAAGTACACCCTTGGCTCTAATAGGTGGTATTGCCCCCTTTGGCAGAAACAACCTCAAGTATGCGTTTCTTATAACTGTCTACCAGTCTCTGACATCGACTGGGAGAAATTTTTGCCCACTCCTCCATGCAGAATTCTTTCAGCTGTGCGATGTTTGAGGGGTTTCTTGCATGCACAGCTCGTTTCAAATCCCCCCACAACATCTCGATGGGATTTAGATCCAGGCTTTGACTTGGCCATTCCAGAACCCTCCATTTCTTTCTTTTCAGCCATTCCTTGGTGGATTCACTGGTATATTTAGGGTCATTGTCATGTTGCAAGGTCCACCTTCGGTTGAGCTTCAACTTCTCCGACAGATGGCCTCACATTATCCTCAAGCACCCTCTGGTACAATGAAGAATTCATAGTGGATTCTATGATGGTGAGCTGCCCAGGCCCTGATGCAGCAAAGCTGCCCCAAACCATAATATTTCCACCACCATGCTTTACAGTTGGTATCAGGTTCTTGTTGTCAAATGCTGTCTTTGGTTTTCGCCAAACATGTCTTCTGGTACTGTGGCCAAATAGCGGTACCTTTGACTCATCTGTCCAGAGCACATTGTTCCAGAAGTGCTGGTCTTTGCCTAGGTGTTCATTGGCAAACTTTAGTCTTGCCCTGATGTTCTTTCTGGACAGCAAAGGTTTCCTCCTGGCACACCTCCCATGTAGATCAAATTTGTACAGCCTCTTTCTAATGGTAGACTCGTGCACTTTGACATCAACAGTGGCAAGAGCTACCTGTAGGTCACATGATGACATTCTGGGGGTTCTTAGAGACTTCTTTCAGCATCTTGCGGTCTGCTCTCGGGCTGAACTTGATGGGGCGGCCTGGCCTGAACAAGTTTGCAGTTGTTTGCGATGTTCTCCACTTATAGATGATCTTCCGGACAGTCGAGTGATTGATTTCAAATTGTTTGGAGATCTTTTAAAATCCCTTCCCAGACTCGTAGGCATCTACAACCTTCTTTCTGAAGGCCTCAGAGAGCTCTTTTGATCTAGGCATGGTGACGCCACACACTTCAACAACAAAGAGCAAACCAAACAAAATGTCTGAGGTTTAAATAAGACAGGTTCCTCCAAGAGCCTCTCTAACGATGTTCTAATCATTTGCACCTGAGCTGGTGCACCTGATTCTGATTTTAGGTATTTGAAGTAGTGATAAATGTAGAGGTGTACGTACTTTTTCCACATGCGAAATTTGCATTTATGTTCATTTAAATTATACAATGGACTACAAAATGTAAATGTTTCATGATATTTGTTATATTATATCACTTTTATCTTTCAATATTGTTGAAATGAAGATCAAACAGCTGTATGTTGAAATATGTTGAACAAGTCAAAACTTTACATGGGGTGTTCTTACTTTTTCGCGTGACTGTATATATGTACATATGTATATATATGTAAAAAAAAAAAAAAAAAAAAAACCTTTAGAGGCCATTTTTCCCCGCAAAGCGGGGGTTGGCCTTTTTCGGGCACCGTGGTTGTTGTTGTTTTTGTTGGTCCCCTTTTTGAAGCAATGTTTTATGGCCGGATGCCCTTCCTGCCGCCAACCCTTTTTGTCGCCTTTTACGACAAACAGGGAATTACCAGTGAACTGGTACTCAATTTGCCGACCTCGGAAGGATGACAGGCTGAGTCAACCCCCCTGGCGTTAATTCAGCGATTGACCGGGATTCAAACCCAGGATCCTAGGTATCCTAAGCTGGCACCCTAGCCGCTAGCCCAACACCACGAGTTTACATATGTATATATGTATATGTAAATGTATGTATATATAAATATAAAAATGTATGCATATATATATATATATATATATATAATTATGTATATATATATATATGTATATATATATATTTCAGAGTACATTTTTTATATATTGTTGCGGTTTTGTGTTTTTTATAATAAAGGTTAATTTCCCCTCCTAGTTTAGTTACACTACAACATGTAGCCTCGTTAAAGCTCAGTTATTTCTTAGTAAATGTAAGCGTAGACCTTTCCTGTGTTAGTTTTGCGTTGAGTAGAATAATGAGAGTTCGGTCCTTTACGACGCCTCAATGCTTTGGATTTTGGCACAAAATACCACGAGGCCGGCCTGAACAAGTCGATCAAGGCTGAAGGAAGGCGGGGCAGGAGGAGTGGGAGTGACCGGTAAGCACGAGCTGCCAACAAGGCTCGAGGGGAGTGACTGAACCACTGCGGCAAAAGGCGGGGTTTGGAACATTTGATACGGGCCAGGGCGGGGCGATATATCTCTGTGCCCGGAGCCCCCACCTCAGTTATGAGACGGGAGGAGACGCCCTCTGTTGAGTTACGAGAGTGAAAGCGCTGAGTTACGAGTTATGAGTTCGGAGCGCTCAGTTTGATGGCAGTTGTATTAATCGCGCTGTAAGAGACAGCCGTGCCGCGCCACAGACGCGCATATTTTCCTGCCTGCCTGCCTTTGCCGAGATATGCGCCGCAAGGATTTTCCCGCCTGCCTGCCTTCGCTGGGATACGTGGGGTGACCGCCAGAGGGCCACGCCGGGTGAGCTGTTCCTGGAGGACCAAAGCCGGCGCGTTTGGCGCATGAACATTCTTCCTTCATCTCCCTGTGTGTGTAAGTGGGCCCATTGTCTGGGCATTAGTACGACTGTTTAAGACTACCCTGTGTCTCTGCTTCTTCTACCATTGTGTATTGTGTAAATAATAATTAAATCTGTTCTTCCTTTGATTCGACCGTTTCATCCCTTCCATCATTGACTGAGCATGGTACGAATTAGATCGCTCTGATCGGGTTCCAATAGCAAGGTAACAGCACGGACCACGTGGTATGCCATCCGCTCGGGTGTACTCAATTACGTGTGGTTTGTGCGAGACTCGATCCCCGCTTCCGCGGCGGCGTGGGTACTTAGGTACGTGCGAACTTGTCCCGAAACCCTTTTCCACGTCTGCCCGGAAGTGGTGACTCAGTCTCGCAGTTCGAAGACTCAAGGAGAAAAAAGGGGCTTAATCTCCCCTTTGTAAGGGAACGGGCTTTGCAAAACCGCAACTATATATATGTATGTTAGGGTGGTCCCCAAATGAATGGGAAAAAATTAAATTCACATTATGACCACCCTGCCATTTTTTGTCCTCCGTCGCACCGCGGAGTGAAAGGGGGACTATGGTTTTCTCCTGCGTCCGTGTGTGCGTGCGTCTGTGCGTGCGTAAGCGAAGGACCGAATTCTAATTTGGTGTGTGGGTGCAACCCACGTCAAAATCCAAGATGGCCGCCACCATGTATGTCTGACGCCATGTATGTCTGAACCTTATGAGCGGAATATCTTGAAAAATAAGCGAAGTACCAACTTCTAATATGGTGTGTGGGTGTATCTAGGCATAAGGAAGAACGCTATTGAAAATTGGGTCGCCACGTCAAAATCCAAGATGGTCGCCACCATATATATCTCTGAAACTTGTGAGCAGACTATCTTGAAAAATAAACGAACTACTAACTTCTAATCTGGTGTGTGGGTGTATCTACGCATAAGGGAGAACGCTATTGAAAATTGGGTCGCCACGTCAAAATCCAAGATGGCCACCTTGCGTCTTCCACTTTGTCAACTCACATCACTTCAACGACGGGGGACCTCGGCGTAACTCTTGTTTACATAGACTTAAAGAAGTTAACATACAAAATTTCAGCAAAATTGATTAATATTTAGAGGTGCCACAAGTGGCCACTAGTAAGGTGAGGATTGGTCCCGGGTAGACCAATGTGAAGAACTTCTCGAAACCCCAAAACAGCTCCAGTTCCTGAGGGAACAAGCAAGTGACGTGAAAAACGACAGACAGGAGGGGAATAAAGGACAATAGAAGGTTCCCCAGATGGGTGAATCATAGCACACTATGGATTAAGGACAATAAGGTGACACATACGCACTATGCAGTGAGTAAACATAGTAAACACCATATACGCCATGCACATCTGCGCAGTGAGTACTGGCCATAATCAGATTATTCCTGTGTTTGCAAACCTTCACTGGCTACCTGTGCATCAATGAGTGATCTTCAAACTACTGGTATTAGTGTACAAAGGACTAAATGCAGAGTACAAAGGACTAACACAGGACGCTGGGCAGGAGCATGTCACCTCCTCGAGGTCCAACTGGAAAAGGAACTGCTGTGGTTGGCGTGCCGGCACCATATACTTGAACTAGTGATTGGTGCAGTATTTGACAATCCAATGGGACCTTCATCTGGGCCTGAAACACGGATTTTCAAGCGGTTTCAAGCACACTGGCCAGATGGTAGTGCAAGACAATTATGAAACTGCAAGTGACCCTTCAATGGAGGTTCATATTGCACCAGAACGTGATTCTTTGCTGATGTCTGCAAAGAAATACCTCCGTACACTACAACCAAGAGACGATTACCGAGAATTTTTGGAATTAATTGTACTCTTCCTTGGTGGAATGCCAGACCGGGGTCGTTTGGTTTTCAGAAAGCCTGGAGCTTTCCACAGAGCCAGGTATATGGCCAAAGTCCTTTATTCTCTTAAGATTTGGATGTTTCGGTCACAGTTCAAACTGACAGCACGGCAAAAGAACGGGCTTGCAGAAGTCGTGATGTTCACAGTCTTGGCATACTTCAGAGCCTGGTTTGAGGCACCGGTAGCCGTTTCAGCACCAGCCAATGACCTGGCCTTCTTGAAAAAGCTGAAAGCTTATGCCTCCGTCAACAATAGTGTCTCCAAGGTGACGTGCAGAAAATTCCTCAACCACCTTTGGTACTTGAGTGAAGAAGTCGTGGGTTTTGCGTTCTTCGATGATGGTATTGATGAAGAAACAAAGCAACGGATGGTCAATAACCTGGAAAAGCCTGAACAAGGCAGTCGCACCATCAAAGCCAGCTTGACAATGGAGGGAAATTGAGAAAGCGACATGGCAGACTTTGTTTCAGCAAGGACAATGCAGTTCTTCAAATCTCTGAATTTGTCCACCGATTTCTTGTCCTTGGCACCGTCATTGTGGCATTCTGATGATGGCTACTGTGAGGGACAAAAGAAAGCAACACAGTTGAGAGTATTAAATGACAGCTGAGAGAGGTGTTGCTCTCATTCAAGACTACATTCATTTCCTCACGAAAGATGAAGAGCAAAGGCAATGCCTTCTTCAAGTGGTGACCAACCACCGAAAGAACTTCCCTGATGCAAAGAAAAAGACTGTTGTTGCTGGCTTGTAAGAACTCGAATAAGATCTGAATAGGCCCCTGCTGTGGTCAGTTATGAGAGAAAAAATGTAGTTGTCACAGACACATTTTAGGCATTGCTATAAAGCTTTTTTAGTTGAACAAAAGTGGTTAATTTGATGCATCGTTTTGATGCAGCGGTTAGGGTGCTGGCTTGGGATCCTAGGATCCTGGGTTCGAATCCCGGTCGATCGCTGAATTAACGCCAGGGGGGTTGACTCAGCCTGTCATCCTTCTGAGGTCAGCAAATTGAGTACCACAAGGTCGGCAAATTGAGTACCAGCTTGCTGGGATGAATGATCCCGGTGTGTACCCGGGTTTAGAATAGGTGCAACGTATCCCTGCGCATCGTAAGAGCGTGACCAAGGGTTGGCGTCAGGAAGGGCATCCGGCCATAAAAACATTGCCTCAAACAGGGAACCATGATTGTCATGGGGCCCGCAAGGCTAACCCCCGCTCTAGCGGGGAAAATGGCCTTAAAACGATCATTCATTCATTCATTTGTACTGTATACTGTTGTGAGCTCAATCTGCAATGGCTTTGTGGCACCTCTAAACGTTGTCCAATCTATACCAAATTTTGTATTCTAACTTCTGTCAGATTATGTAAAGAAATGGCAAGGTGGTTGCAATAGAATCTTCAACTTCCTTTTTCGGGACCACCCTAATGTATATATGTATATTGTTATGGATCTCAGTCGTCGGCGCTCCCCTTATCAAGGGGGGGGGGGGGTTAATCCCCCTTGTCTTTTTGTCTGGCCGACCTGAGTCCTTGGAAGTTATAACGCTCCTTCCGGTCGGTATTAGGTAGAGTTATTGGTCAATTTAGTCCCAAATACCTAATTACGAACACGGACCGCGAAGCAGGGAAATAACTCCCGCTCGAACCACGGATATGATGGAAAAGTGCCAAGTGGATAGCAATCCGCGATCCGAGCCGTTAACAATGGGACTAAACCCGATTATAGCGGTTCCTATCGTGCCACGTTTACCCAATGGAAGAAAAGACGAATGCGATCGGATAAAAGGAAAACCAGGAAGAACAAGTAATTTATTTACAATGTACAAGAAGGAGAAGAGGAAACGAAAGAATGTACAGGATAGGAAGAAGAAGGAGTAGAACACAGGGCAGTCTTAAAACAGTCTTATTCTTAATATCCCAGACAAACGTACACACTCACACAGGGATTGTAGATGGATTGTAGATGGTCACCGGCTTGTCCAGGCTCCAGTCGGCTCCAGTCCAGGCTCCGGTCCAGCGGCGAAACCCGACAGGCAGCTCCGCGTGTAGTTGAGCGCGACCAGACAGTTTTATATAGCGGGGGGGGGAAGCTGGTGTCCTGCGTACGTAATATTTGCATGCTCGTGCTAAACGCCCTCTCTCCAAAGTCCTCCTTTATCAGCGCACCATATATCTCATAAGGTTCTTCTCAATGCGCTCTCGCCCATCAGGCCTGTAATGCGCGCTTCCAATAAGGGTTCTTTGTAATCACGACAGGCAAGCGCATTAGTCTTGTTACAACGCGCGTGCCTCCAACAAGTCCTCTCAAATGCCAACCTTCCACTCGAGTGCTTCGCGAGAGTCCTTAACAAGCGCTGCCGTATCTCTCCAACAAGCGCGCCTCCAACAAGTCCTCCAAGTAGTTCTCTTAACAGCGCCAGCAGGTGAGTCCTCTAAGTCCTGTGAATAGCGCCACTCTCGCATGAGTCCTCTGTAGGCGAGCTCTCTCATGCAGTCCTGTGAAAGGGCTTTGCTCTCGCTTTTTATATCTCTCCGCGCGATCACTCCGCGAGCCAAAAAGCCACGCCTGTCGGTGATGTTACTTCAGCCCTGGTTGGCTGGTGAGGGCTTACCGGCTCCGCCTTTGACGGCTGGATGACGTGGCCACACCTTCTTCTTGGCGCTCCGCCTCCTTTCTCGGGCCTTACCTCGTGGCTTATGGCGGCTTGAGCGAGCGCTAAGGCAGCGAACGCTGCTAACAAAGGCGCGTAACAAATTGTGAGGGCCATGAGGCACCGACTGTGGGGGCACGTAATGGTGTCGCTTGGAGAGGGAGGTCGCAAAATGGACGGAATGGGGCCTACTCCTTATTTAATTTACACAACGCAGATTCAACTATTGGAAACACGGCCTTATCTAAAACACATACTAATGAAATAACTGAAGTCCTATGGTGGCCTACGTGTTGCTTGTGGACTAACTAGGGGTGCTACCTTTAACCATTTAATAATGTCATATTTACACAAGTGTGGGTTCTAAAACCGCAACAATATATATATATACATATATATATATATATATATATATATATATATATATATATATATATATATATATATATATTAGGGTGGGCTTCAAAAAATCAAAATGCAGAATTTCTCCGGGACATGGTCTATTTTTGTTCCTTTTGGTGTCAAAGGAAACCACACTAAATTTTAATGGAATCCAATAATATTTAGGGGTGCCACATCAGTGATGAATTTTCCCCCATGCAAAAATAGGAATTCCCATTTTTTGGGCTGTATATACACAAAATAAATACATAATTATATATATACATTAAATATAATATTGAAAATAAATATATAGTAAATATACATTAAATAATAAATATACATAAATACACATTATACATTATATATATACAATATATTGTTATGAATTTGGTAATGCAACATCTAGAGCTAGGTAGATCTGAATAGGTAGGTATTCGGCTGTCGTGACAGGGACTCTACATGTAATAAGTTCTTGATGTTTAGGCGTTTGTCGGGGTAAGATGTATGAGTGTGGATCTACCTGGAGATTCGAGTGTTAAATAGTGAGGGATTAAAGGTAACGCCCCTGTGAGTCTCACCTAGTAGTCAAACCTTTGTCCATTATGGCACTGCAAACCACATAAACATTAGTTAGGTCCTTAGCGCAACATTAAATAATCCCCTTTCCCTGACAAGGACTTCGTATTAAATTGACAGGAAACCAGGTCAAAAACACCACCACAATTGGCCGCCACCGTGTACACCTCCAAAGGCCTACAAACCTGGCCGGCACGTGTTATGCCAGGACCGCGGGGTCACGGACGGGAGATGTCAGGAGTCGCGGGAGGCTTTGATTGGCTGAGGAGTGCGCGAATGTGACGTCATCGGCCACCAATATAGGCGACGGTCGGACGCCATTTCGTGGCAGACGCAGGCAGGCACCAGAGAGTTGAGCGGTGGTGGAGAGTTGGAGAGGACACGCCATTCCAGTCGCAGTTCGAGTGCAGTTCGGGTTGTAGGGAGTCGCAGGAGACACACGAGAGCACACCCAGTTGGCACTGAGCAGTTCGTTGGCACTTGGCTGCCAGCACTCCCGCGTCGAGTCGAGTGGAGTTGAAAGGAGTCCTTCCTGTCCCTGGTCAAGTGGAGCCGCTGGCCTGCGTCGGACGCGTGGTGCTTGGAGCGAGGGGCCTCGTGGTGTGCGATCGGGCCGGAAGGAGCGGTGCTGGACACCAACAATACAAGACGACAAAGACAGATAAGCCCGATCTCCGCGTATATTTTGAACGACGGGACGTGTTATTTTCGTGATTAATCTCCCTCGTTTGTGGTTGCTGTCAGTCGTGTGGGGACGTCCCGATTTAGGTTTATTAGAGTTATTAGATTTACCGGCGGGCTTTTTCACTGGCTTTACTTTTCCTAATAAACCCTTATATTACTTTTTGTACATAATATCTGAACGCAGTTTTCCTGGGTGTTTGATTTTAATAGATAAGGTTGCGGAGCCTTCGCTGCGTCCCGCTATTCCGCGCGTTGGTGTTGAACTTGAGTCCGCCATTGAGTGTTCGCCTCGGGAGTTAAAGTCTCGCAAATCGGTCATCCGTAACTGTGGTGTTAATCACGGTTACGCGACAAGTGGTGTCAGGAGTGTAGGATTTGAACCCGTCGGACAAATTTTTTGTCCGCGGCGAGACATCGACACGGTCGGACAAATTTTTTTGTCCGCGGGGAGACATCGACACGGTCGGGCGTACATTGCGCCCGACGTTCGAACGCAAAATTTTTATAGTCGAGGCGGAGAAATTTAATAATCAATCGGGCAAACGGAGCGCGATATCGCGTCTTCGTCAAATTTAAATTGTTTCAGGAATTATTAAAATAAATACGCGCGCGGGAAACAATCTTCCGGAAAGCGGATGTCGGAAATTGATGAGATGGAAGTACGCAGCGAGGCCTCCGTCAGCGTCGGGAGTGAGCCGGAAATAGGGGAATTAGATGCAGAGGTGAGCCTTGGAACCTCCCTCGTCCCGAGCACCAACTTATCCCCCTCCCCCACCGGGGAGTCGGGAGCAGTAGGAACGGCCCCGACAACCGACCAGATGTTGGGTCAATTGCTTCGAAAAATGGAAGGGATGGAAAATAACATTAAAAAAAATATGGGAGAAATGAGTGATCGATTGGAGGGACACATTGAAGGAATGGGAAATAAAATTGATGGGTTAAAAGGGGAACTGAATGCCCAGAGTGATAAAATTGAAGGATTAAAGGAGGGATTGAAAGAACAAATCGAAGGGATGGACAGCAAAATCGATGGATTGGAGGGAAAAATGGAGGTGATGAATGAACAAATGAATGAACAAGGGAATGAAATAAAGGAAAGGAATGAACAATTGGAAGGAAAAATTGGGGAAATGGCACAGCAGCTGGGGGAACGAATTGATGGCATAGAAGGGAGAGTGCAAAACCAAATTACGGACAGACTGGGGAAATTTGAGGGTAAAGTAGAAACTCAAATGGGGGAGATGGAAAAAGCCATAGGGGTGGAAATTGAATTGAAACGGGAAGAATTAATGTCAAAAATAGAGGAGGGCGTGACGCAGGCTGTCCAAATGGGGGAAAAGTTGGAGGGTCAGATTGGTGCCACAAATGCTCGAATTGATAAAGCAAATGGGGACCTGGAAGGCTATCGGGGCCGGGTGGATGCCAGAATGCTACAGCAGAGTGAGGAATGGGGATTGCTCAACCGACAAGGGGGCAAATTGGCCGAGGAGGTGAGGGGGTTGGAAACCCGCATAAAAGAGCAGGAGCAAGGGTTAATTGAGAAAGGCCTGTGGGGGCCACTAATGGATAATGAAAGGGTGAGTGATTTTATGCAGGAGCGACTGGAGATCTGGGACAATACCATCAAGAAGGAGGTTGGTCGGGTTCAAGAGAGCCTGAAGGAAGAGGTGAGTAGGTCGGTTAAACATTTTCAGGACCAGATTAAGGTGACCCAGGAGACCCTCACCACGAGCCACATTTGGACACCAGAGGCTCCGAAACGGAATACCCAGTTGGGGGGGTGTTTTGGCCCCGGACTGGATTTGGACAGAGAGGAATCGGGGAATAGAGTCTCTGGAAAAACAATCCCCCTCGTACATTTTGACGGATCAGGGAGCCTCGAGGCTTTCCTGACACAATTTGAGTGCGTGTCTCAGCTCAATGGTTGGGGAGAGCGGGAGCGCATGGGGAATCTGGTGGCGACACTGCGTGGGTCAGCCGCCGACGTGTTGAACGTAGTCCCAGAGGGAATATTGACCAGCAAGGCCATTTGTGAGGCCTTAAATAACAGGTACGGGACAGGCGCAAGGTGCGACCTCGTCAGGGCACAGCTGCTGCATCGCAGGCAAAAGCCTAATGAGACGTTGCAGGAGCTGGCCCAGGATATATACCAGTCTGTGAGGATAGCATACAGGGACCTACCAGCACAGGCGTGGGACAAGCTGGCGATAGAAAAATTTATGGCGGCTCTCCCTGATCCTGAGGTCCGGACGTTGGTGGAGTTACAGGACCCACCCACGGTGCACCGGGCAGCGGAATGCGCGGCGAGACTGACCTTTTTGAGAAGGTCGAACCGCGCATCGGAGAGGGCACCTGTGACGGTACGGCAGACCGAGGTGCGGGATCGGGAAAAGCCAGAGGATGACATCGGGCGAATGTTAAGGGGAATCAGCCGCCAGCTGACAAATTTGATGGGGGGACAAATTGCAGGGAGCGAGTCACGACAGGGTGGTCCAGGTTGGCCATCAGGACGGCCTGATTTTTATCGGGCTGGGCCGGGAGAAAGGGGGGGCTCCACCTGGCTACCAGAGGGGTCCGTTCTTGGGGACTTGTTTTAGATGTGGGAGAAGAGGGCACAGTCAGAGGAATTGTCGGCAACCATATGGGCCCCCACCTCCTGACAGGCTTCGCAGTCCAGAAAGGAGGGGGCCCCCAGTAGGTCCACAGATGCCAGACAGAGGACCACCACCTCCGCCTGGGCCAATAGAGGTAGAGTGTGCGGGAAACTAGGACGAGCCGAGCATATGGGCCATGCTCGGCTGGCATGTGTATGGCAAAGCATCCTTCTTTGGTGAGGTGAGTGAAATGTGACAAATGGTTGGCATGGGTAATCTGTGGGTTAGATGCAAATTTAAGGGTGGATTTTGAAATGCCATGGTGGACACTGTACAGTGACGCCATTATTGATCCAGGTGTGTAGACCAAAGTGTTGGAGGCTGTGATGAAATTAATAGGGTAGCAAGACACAGCTTTCAACTGGTTGCGGGGGCAACTGTGCTGATATTTGGGACGCGGGATGATGGGGATGTAGTTGTGTAGCCTGAGGGTCAACGTGGTGCTGTGCGTGTCCGAGGTGTGTGGACCATGTCTTCTGGGTGGGTCTCCTGGTGGAGCATGGCTGTTGACTGGACCTTGGTGTGGTCAAGTGTGGGTGAGCACTGGGGGGCTGCAGTTCTGTAGTCGGACTGGGGGATGATGGGGAGGTGCAGGGGACGTGGCTGTAGGGATGCCACGCACTGCGACCGTGCCCCCCAGGGCCGAGGTTGTGTGTGCGGTAGTGGGTGTTGTGGCAGCAAGTGCTCACCACATTGGCCAGCTGGGGCTGCTGCAGCTGTGTTCCTCGCAGGGGGGGCCGAAGGATGGATGGTGGGTCGCACCCTTATGGACACTCATGGGCCATGTTGGCGTTTTGACTGCTCACCTTGTCCCGGTGACCCTTGCACGGTAGAGGTGCAGAGCTGTCGTGGCCACAGGTAGTTGTGTAGTGATGATCACCGTTGGATGCGGAGCCACATACCTGCCAGTGTAGTGGGGACAAAAGAGAAATTTGGAAGGATTTGGTAGGCCCAATGTGAAATTTGGGGAATTGTATGGGTGGATTGCACTTTGAACCTGACCAACCTGCAACTACCTGCACTTGAGGTGAGTGTTTTGAGGAGTACTGTCCCAGGCTTCAGGATTTGCTTTGGGAAATTGGGGACATGTAAATTGGAGTTGGGAGGCGGGTGAGAGTGATGACATGGCCGGTGAGGGGATGGAATGGGAGCCACAGTGTCTTGTGGGTGGCGTATGTTTTTGTGTTGTGGTTAGGTGTTTTGATGTGGTCGTGAGAGTGGAACCTGGAGAGTGAGTGATGATTATTGGAGATAATGAGGGGCGATAAATTGTGCTTTTTGGAAATGTGCTAATGGAAATGTGTAAGGATTCAATGATTCGAACTGTGAATGGGATTTCACATTGGCAGGCCATGGCAAGCCTTGTAACACCTTTTACACCATCTATGAATTGTACTGAATTGTGCTGAGTTGTGTGGAGAATTGAATGGCAGCGGGGGGAGGAAGTGTGTTTTGGGGTCTTGTGGGTGGGGAAGGTGTGTGTGTCCGCAGGTACAGAGCAAGCTCTGAGGAGCGATGCCTGCGGGCCCCCCTCTGCGGCAATTACCCCTGGCAGCCGGTGGTAACTGGAAATTGGAGCTCGTCGGTGGAGGGTCTGGTTGGGCGCCGCGGGGTGAGGAAGTCCCCCGGTGACCCGTGTTGCTGCGTGAAAGCAGGAGGCAAAGGAGCCTGGTGTGTGTGGAGACCCTCACCGGCGAGGTAACGGCGGAAAGGGGCTGTTGGGCTGTCATGGGTCCAAGAGGTAAAGGGGGGGGGGCAATGAACTTGTAAGTCGGTTGACTTGTTTTTGGGACTGCGGGCACCACAGCCTGATGCGCCCCCACCATCTTTTTGTGCGGTACCTCCCCGCTGCCTAGTTGAGGAATGCACACACACGTGAATGACATCAATGCCATGGTCCTGCAGGGGGGTGTATTGAAGAAGAACCTTATTGATTTTTGAAATGCCTTGATGACCTATGGAATGAGAATGAGTGGTTAAGGGGTCTGTGTAGCATGAATGTGGGCGAAATCCACCGAGCCGTGTCACTCACCTGTAACATCTGGACAGGGCCCGTGGAAATTTAGGGGGGATGCATTGGGGATGGCCCCGCAGGTAAGGTTGAGTCTTGTGGCATCCACCGGGGGACGCGGTCTGTAGACCGGGGTATGTACAAAGGTTAGAGTTTTGAGTTTGGAAAGATGGTTAAGTTTTGTGGTTAAGTTAGTGTTGTGTGTTGTTGTTTCCTCCCTCCACAGGAACAACGAAGAAGATGTACATACTTGCATGATGGTTAAGGGGTTCAGCATGTTAAGGAAGTGTAGGTAGGTAGTCCGACTCACTTCCCACAGCCCTTCCTGATTTATTTCATAGGTTAATTAAGTGTGTGACAGTAAGTGTTAAGGCTGGAATGGTAGCCCTGCGGTGAACCTTGCAGGAGCTACGGTTCCAGGGGGGGGGCTGTGTTATGAATTTGGTAATGCAACATCTAGAGCTAGGTAGATCTGAATAGGTAGGTATTCGGCTGTCGTGACAGGGACTCTACATGTAATAAGTTCTTGATGTTTAGGCGTTTGTCGGGGTAAGATGTATGAGTGTGGATCTACCTGGAGATTCGAGTGTTAAATAGTGAGGGATTAAAGGTAACGCCCCTGTGAGTCTCACCTAGTAGTCAAACCTTTGTCCATTATGGCACTGCAAACCACATAAACATTAGTTAGGTCCTTAGCGCAACATTAAATAATCCCCTTTCCCTGACAAGGACTTCGTATTAAATTGACAGGAAACCAGGTCAAAAACACCACCACAATTGGCCGCCACCGTGTACACCTCCAAAGGCCTACAAACCTGGCCGGCACGTGTTATGCCAGGACCGCGGGGTCACGGACGGGAGATGTCAGGAGTCGCGGGAGGCTTTGATTGGCTGAGGAGTGCGCGAATGTGACGTCATCGGCCACCAATATAGGCGACGGTCGGACGCCATTTCGTGGCAGACGCAGGCAGGCACCAGAGAGTTGAGCGGTGGTGGAGAGTTGGAGAGGACACGCCATTCCAGTCGCAGTTCGAGTGCAGTTCGGGTTGTAGGGAGTCGCAGGAGACACACGAGAGCACACCCAGTTGGCACTGAGCAGTTCGTTGGCACTTGGCTGCCAGCACTCCCGCGTCGAGTCGAGTGGAGTTGAAAGGAGTCCTTCCTGTCCCTGGTCAAGTGGAGCCGCTGGCCTGCGTCGGACGCGTGGTGCTTGGAGCGAGGGGCCTCGTGGTGTGCGATCGGGCCGGAAGGAGCGGTGCTGGACACCAACAATACAAGACGACAAAGACAGATAAGCCCGATCTCCGCGTATATTTTGAACGACGGGACGTGTTATTTTCGTGATTAATCTCCCTCGTTTGTGGTTGCTGTCAGTCGTGTGGGGACGTCCCGATTTAGGTTTATTAGAGTTATTAGATTTACCGGCGGGCTTTTTCACTGGCTTTACTTTTCCTAATAAACCCTTATATTACTTTTTGTACATAATATCTGAACGCAGTTTTCCTGGGTGTTTGATTTTAATAGATAAGGTTGCGGAGCCTTCGCTGCGTCCCGCTATTCCGCGCGTTGGTGTTGAACTTGAGTCCGCCATTGAGTGTTCGCCTCGGGAGTTAAAGTCTCGCAAATCGGTCATCCGTAACTGTGGTGTTAATCACGGTTACGCGACAATATTATACATACAGTTTTGAGACTTCCTATGATCACTATCTGGGCAATTTTCATGCATGTTTTGTACAGGTTCCCGGGGTCAGGGGTACGCTTTTTTAGTGTGTAATATGTAGGCCTAACTTATTGAATGTGGCTCTTTTGTAGAGAGTGACCCTGTGGAGTAAGAATTAACAGGATTTTACCCACATTCTTGCTTATTTTGCAGATATGGCATGTGCTAGTACCAGTGTTTCATTGAAAACTCGGGCTCAGGATAATGTGTATCTCATTGGGTCCACTTCTGGAGATGCCATGAAAGGTGCCAAGCTCCCGACTGTGCATCAATCTCTTGTCCTGTTTTTCCATCACCTGAAGAAGGAGAATCGCACTGCCCGGGAGAGTGCAACCCTCACCATTGAAGAGGTTGTGAAGTTCTGGGAAAAAGCTCACCTACCTACAACGACGAAGCAGCACTGCATCCATCGTTTAGAGAGGCTATATGAAGAATGGAGGAGCCTCCAAAAAGGTGCAAAGCGGGGTGGTGCGACCCAAGAGAAAAAGGAAGCATCCTTCAAGGCCTCCTTGGAGAAGACGTTTGATCTTAGGCATGCAGATTCGGAGGCCATAATCACCAACCCCGAGGACAGGAAGTTTCTTCACGATCAATTCTCAGAGAGGAAGGCTTCAATGGGATCTGTAGACACTGTGTTGGAAGCAAAAACGTTCTTGTGTGTTTGAAAGATCAGCATCCACGAGATGATTATCGTGAACTCCTAGAACTGACTGTCATCTACATGGGAGGAATCCCACCTCGTGGAATCCGGATCATGGCTCCAGGAGCAATGCACAGAGCCAGATGGATGGCAAAAGCACTATATTCACTACAGGTGTTCATGTTTCGGTCAGAGTTCCACTTGACACTTCGAGAGGCGAGAGAACTCCGAGCCTTCAACATTTTTGTCTGCCTTGTGTATGTACAGGCTTGGTTTCGGGCTCCACAAGCTATTGAGGCTCCCCTGAATGACATTAACCTCTTCAAGAAGTTGGAAAAGTTTGAACAAATCAATCAGAAGATGGCTCAGGCAGCCTTGAAGGCACTTGGCCGCCACACGTGGTACATGAGCCCAGTACTAGTGGCATTTGCATTCTTTGACACCAGAATCGACAAAGAAAGCAAGATCAATATGATTGAAGCATTGAAAAATGACGGTGAAAACCCCTCTCCAAAGAGACCAGCTATCAAACGAGGAACCGCCCTGTCAATCGCTGGCCTCATAACAAAACACACCAAGCATTTCTTCAGCATCCTAGGGACCCCAACTGATTGGATGGATAAGGATCCTGGTTCATGGGAGCAAGAAACCAGCTTTCAGGAAGCAAAGAAAGCCGCCAGTGGCTTAGTCGTGGTGAACGACAGGGCAGAAAGGGGTGTCCCATTGATACAAGACTACAATAAGCTCCTTACAAAGGATGAAGAGCAAAAGCAAGCTCTGCTCCAAGTTGTTGCTGCTCACAGGAAGATGTACCCCGATGCCAAGAAGGCAACAGTGGTGAAACAGGCCCAGAAATAGGAGTTACATTTCTCATTATATTTGGGTTTTTTAATATTATGTGAAATGGTGTCTCTTCATTTTATGAACTGAACATTTGGATTGTTATCATTGAATTTGAGTTTTCATAGCAATATAGTGCTATTTGTGCAGCTATTGTAACTTGTGTTTGCTAGAATACAAAGAAAGTGAGTGGAGGGTGGATTTTCATAAAACAAACTTCTGGTTTTGCTTTCAATCCATATATAGAAAAGTTTTGTAGACACCTTTAGTTTGAAGGCTGATGTGGCACCCCTAAATAAAATCAGATTGCTTTCATATTTGGTTTCTTTTCATTTTGGAACAAAAGGAACAACATAAAGCCATGTCCCAGTAAATATTTTAAAAAGATTATTTTGAGCACCACCCTAATATATATATATATATATATATATATATATATATATATATATATACATACATACATACATACATACATACATACATACATACATACATACATACACACTACCGGTCAAAAGTTTTAGAACACCTCAATTTTTCCAGTTTTTATTGAAATTTACGCAGTTTAATGTCTCAATGTACTCTGAAATTAAGCATCGAACAAATAAACAATAGGAGATAAAAAGAAAATCGTAGAATCATTTTGTTTAACAAAATTGAATTTAAATTTTTGACTCAGCAAAGTAGCCACCTCTTGCAGATATAACCTCCGAACACACTCGTGGCATTCTTTCTACAATGGAAATCAAATATTGTTTGGGAAGTTCTTACCAACACTGTTGCAGAAGTTCCCACAAATGTGTTGCACTTGTCGGTTGCTTTGCTTTCACCCTTCTGTCCAGTTCATCCCAAACCAGCTCGATGGGGCTTAAGTCTGGAGACTGTGCTGGCCATTCCATGATTTGAAGCCTACCGTCTTGTTCTTTTCCTCAAAGGTAGTTTTGACAAAGCCTGAAGGTGTGTTTAGGGTCATTGTCTTGTTGTAGGATGAACCCCTGACCAACTATACGTACACCAGAGGGTATTGCATGGCGCTGCAAAATGCTGTGGTAGCCCTTTTGGTTCAGGGTGCCAGTCACTCTGTGCAAGTCGCCGACTCTGGATCCAGCAAAAGAGCCCAAGACCATCACGCTTCCTCCTCCATGTTTGACAGTTGGTGTCACACACTGAGGAACCATCCTTTTGCCTACTCGACGGCGTACAAAAACCCTGCGTGATGAACCAATGATTTCAAATTTTGATTCATTGGTTCATAAGACCTTCTTCCAGTCTTCAGTAGTCCACTGGCGGTGCTTCATGGCCCAGGCAAGCCTCTTTTTCTTATTTTGCCATCTTAGCAATGGCTTTCTTACTGCCACTCGACCTGTCAAACCTGCAGCTCGAAGTCTTCTCTTCACAGTTGAAACTGAGACTTGCTTACTTCGACCAGTGTTGAGCTGTGCTTGAAGCTGTTGTCCTGTGAGCCATGTACCACGCAAGCTGTTGACTCTCAGAAACTTGTCTTCTGATTCTGTTGTGGCTTTGGGTCTGCCAGACCTCTTCCTGTCAGAGTATCCTCCAGTCTCCAATATACTACTTCGTGCATGCAATATTGTCCAAACAATGCTTCAGAGTGTGTAATAACAGTCTGTCCCAATACTGCTTTTACACAGATAGGGGGTTTGTAATCAAGAAATCAGCAGAGGTTGGGACACCTGTAGGAAATGTTTGCATCAACTTTCAAGGCTTAATTTACTTACATTGCTGCAGAACAGCTGTAAGTTGTTAACCCATTACTTGTTCCCTGAAGAAGGCCTTTTTTTTTTTTTACAATATCACTGTGCAACTTACATTATTTTCCCATTTTTGCTCACCTAGACCTTTTTTTTTTTAACCTCGAGGAGTTTACTGCTTACCTTTGTTCCATTTCAGGTTATTCACTGGACTTGAATTGCTTAAATTTCAATAAAAACTGGAAAAATTGAGGTGTTCAAAAACTTCTGACCGGTCGTGTATATATGTGTATATGAAATAAGTGTAGGTCCCAGTATGGCTGTCCAGCAGTCAAGGTGTTCAGGTTCTTGGCGTTGGGATTTCTTTCTTGGCATTGGGATTAACTGAATTTCATGATAAAACTTCTCGTTTGGTTGCTTACAATCACAACAGTCGCAAAAGGCAACCAGTCATTCATTGTGTATGGTTGGCTATGGCATGTGCTGCTGTAGTGGAAAATGAATGTGATGGTGAGAGTAAGGATGTGAGATCAGGAGATTATTCGATTTCATGGTTTTATGTCTCAGGTGAGATAAATTAGTTGTGAAAGGTAGCCTTGAGCCCAAATACTCAGATATATGTCTAGATAGCACATCTGTACAATACAGGGGGTATAGAAGGGATGGGTGGGCAAGGAGTTGGAGGGAGAGTGGTGGGTTAAGGGAAAGTAAGGGGAGGAGCAGCACTTTACTTCATCTCTTTGATGCAGGATTCCAAGCATAATTTGGGCTTCAGAGGTAAAACTAATGGGCAGCCGTGACGCTCCCTCTTGCCAGTGTGGCCAATTGTTCACCTTCTCTCATCTTCACCTTGTCTTCACCCTGACAAGCTGCACATAAAGGAACTGACCTGGTGAAGAATAGAAAAATGGATTCTCCAGAAGGGAAAACTAAATGAAAAAAAATCAAAACAATAATGAACTCAAACAAAACATAGTGAATAATAATGATGAAACATGGATATATATACAGTGCCTTCAGAAAGTATTCACACCCTTTGACTTTTTCACATTTTGTTGTGTTACAGCCTGAACTTAAAATGGATTGAATTGAGATTTTTTGTCACTGATCTACACGTAATACCCCATAATGTCAAAGTGGATTTTCATTTTTAGAAATCTTTACCAAATAATTAAAATTGAAAAGCTGAAATGTCTTGAATGATCGTTTTAAGGCCATTTTTCCCCACTAGAGCAGGGGTTAGCCTTGCGGGCCCCATGACACTCATGGTTCCCTGTTTGAGGCAATGTTTTTTTTTATGGCCGGATGCCCTTCCTGACGCCAACCCTTAGTCACGCTCTTACGATGCGCAGGGATACGGTGTACCTATTCTAAATAGGGGTACACACCATGATCATTCATCCCAGCAAGCTGGTACTCAATTTGCAGACCTCAGAAGGATGACAGGCTGAGTCAACCCCCCTGGCGTTAATTCAGCGATCGACCGGGATTACGAACCCAGGATCCTAGGATCCCAAGCCGGCACCCTAGCCGCTAAGCCAACACCAGGGATAGTCAATAAGTCTTGAGTCAATAAGTATTCACCCCTTTTCTATGACACTCCAAATTGAGCTGAGGTGCATACAATTTCCTTTGATCATCCTTGAGATGTATCTACAACTTCATTGGAGTCCACCTGAGGACAATTCAATTGATTGAACATGATTTATAAAGAAACACACATTTCTATATAAGGTCCCACAGTTGACAATGCATGCCAGAGCAGAAATTATATCACGAAGTCCAAGGAACTGTCCGTAGAACTTTGAGATAGAATTGTGAGGAGGCATAGATCTGGGGACGGGTATAAAAGATTTTTCTAGAGTGATCAAAGTTCCCAATAGCACAGTGAGCTCCATCATTAGGAAATGGAAATAATATGGAACTATCTAGACTCTTCCTCGTGCTGGCCGTCTGACCAAACTGAGCAACTGGGAAAGAAGAACCTGGTCAGGGAAGTGACCAAGAACCCAAAGACCACTCTGACAGAACTACAGAGTTCCTTGGTTGAGATGGGAGAACCTGATGAAAGGACAACAGTCTCTGCAGCACTTCAAAAATCTAGGCTTTGTGGGATAGTGGCCAGAGGGAAGCCACTCCTGAGAAAAAGTTACATGACAGCACGCCTGGAATTTGAAAAAAGGCACGTGAAGGACTTAGAGCATGAGGCAAAAGATTCTGTGGTGTTACGAGATGAAAATTGAACTCTTTGGCCTGAATGCAAACTGCAACGTCTGGTGGAAACCAAGCACAGCTCATCATCCATCTAACACAATCCCTACTGTGAAGCATGATGGTGAAAGCATCATGTTATGGGGATGCTTTTCAGCACAGGAACTGGGAGGCTTGTAAGGATAGACGGAACAATGAATGGAGCCAAATACAGGCAAATGCTTGAGGAGAACCTGCTTCAGAGTGCAAAAGACCTTGGACTGCGGCGAAGATTTATGTTTCAACAGGCCAACAACCCCAAGTATACAGCCAATGCAACATTGGAATGGCTTCAGAGCAAGAACGTGAAAGTCCTTGAGTGGCCCAGCCAAAGCCCAGACTTGAATCCCATTGAGAATCTGTGGAAAGACTTGAAGATTGTTGTTCACTGAAGCTTCCCAAGCAACTTGACAGAGCTTGAGCAAATCTGCAAAACTCTCGAAATTGAGATGTGCAAAGCTAATTAAAGACATACCCAAGAAGACTCGAAGCTGTAATCGCTGCCAAAGGCGCTTCAACTAAGTATTGACTTGGGGCTAAATACCTATGTGAATTAGATATTTCTGTGTTTCATTTTCTAAAAGGTGCCCTGGAAATACCGCGCTCGGGGATATTTATTTATTTGGCATGGGGGCAGTGTACTTTGAATGTATCTCTTCTTGTTTTGATTCATTGATCAATCAATTTATCGCTTAATTCTTGAATTATTCGATTAATGTCTTCATTATTTTTTTTTAAATTACAGATTCAGATGAAATGGTGGTGGTATAGGTATTATATTGGCCAATTGATTAATAATTTCATTATTTTACCAATACTATTTATTTATTTTCATTATTAATCACTTATTTATTTTCTTTCTCATCTGGGAAATATCTCAGGCACCTTTTGAGCGAGGAAGCTGATATTCAGACATGACAGTGACCAATGTGATTTGGCTATAAAGGATGTTTTTGATTTATTGATTAATCAATTGATCGATTTATTATTTATTGATTGATCAATTATTTATTTATTTATTTTCGATTAATGACTTATTTAATTGTCAAAAAGTTACAGCTTTGGATGAAACACTGGTGGTCGAGGTATGGCGCCCCGGCAATGCCGCGCTGGAGGATGTTATTTATTTATTTGGTATGGGTACTTTGAATGTATATGTACTTGTTTATTTATTTATTGGTCTTGGTAACGATCGATATTGAAGGATATTAATAAATTAAAATATTTTAACCCAAAATGTAACACAAATTTTCTTGAATAAGTTCTAGTGTTCAGGACACAAAAAGCTGTGGCATTGAGGACGTAACAAAAGGGTAAGTTTTTTAAGTGAAATGAAGGTGATCCATCTGTGGTGGGATATTGATGTAACGAGCATAGTTAATTCGTTTGATTAATACTGATCCTAAAGTTAAACAAGTTTAATAACAACGCTGGATCAAAGTGCCCGTCTGTGCATCATCCGCTCTTATATATATATAACTTGAGGCTCAGTGACGTCACGGCCTCATATGGGGAGGGTGACAGCCGTGATGGGGAGAAAGAGCAGGGGGATGGGGAGGGGGCTCCTCCGACTGAGTTTCACGGCAGGAAAAGACAAACAAAGGTGATTGGAGGACCATGAATGGACGACCGTGCGCCATGAACGCCGTGCCAGTGGGATTGAAGGATGGCTAGTCCGATCGGTGATCGCCAATACATTCAAACCACGCAGCGGCTGCGCCTCGGTCTCAAAATAAACGGCAGCTCTGAAGAAGCCAAAGGCACATGGAGTGGTGCCGATGGAGAAGGAAAAGGGAGGAGGATGCTGCCTGCCTCTTTCGGCGCACATCCCTGGAACCTCCTCAAAGGAAAGAGCCGCTGCCAAAAGCTGATCATCTCAATTAAACTTTGCGGTACTAAAACGACTTTTTCGGGAGAAGCTCATGCCTCGACTGCCTTTCTACGGAAATACTTTTGGAATGGAATGACAAGATGTTGCAGATATGTTTCCAAGAGAAGAACGTCATGGACAGAAATTTTGGACATTTTTCAAACCTTATTTATTAAAAACAAACGAACACATCTTCCTACCTCGAATTTCATTGCGAAGCCCGTCATTTGTTAAAATGACAAGGACAAATTTCATGGAAGGTTTAGAGCAATTAATCAGTTATTTTCGCAATTGTCGATAGAAATGATACAAAGCAGGCTGAAACCATTATGCTGTCACGTCACAGCCACGAGAGGTGGGACCAGCACCGAGCTGGGGGGCTGGGCACCGAGCTGGGGGAGCTGGGCACCGAGCTGGGGGGCTGGGCACCGAGCTGGGGGGCTGGGCACCGAGCTGGGGGGCTGGGCACCGAGCTGGGGGGCTAGGCACCGAGCTGGGGGGGCTGGGCACCGAGCTGGGGGGCTGGGCACCGAGCTGGGGGGATGGGCACCGAGCTGGGCGGCTGGGCACCGAGCTGGGGGAGCTGGGCACCGAGCTGAGGGGCTGGGCACCGAGCTGGGGGAGCTGGGCACCGAGCTGGGGGGCTGGGCACCGAGCTGGGGGGATGGGCACCGAGCTGGGGGGCTGGGCACCGAGCTGGGGGGCTGGGCACCGAGCTGGGCGGCTGGGCACCGAGCTGGGCGGCTGGGCACCGAGCTGGGGGGATGGGCACCGAGCTGGGCGGCTGGGCACCGAGCTCGGGGGCTGGGCACCGAGCTGGGGGACTGGGCACCGAGCTGGGTGGCTGGGCACCGAGCTGGGGGGGGCTGGGCACCGAGCTGGGGGGATGGGCACCGAGCTGGGTGGCTGGGCACCGAGCTTGGGGGCTGGGCACCGAGCTGGGGGGCTGGGCACCGAGCTGGGTGGCTGGGCACCGAGCTGGGTGGCTGGGCACCGGGCTGGGGGGCTGGGCACCGAGCTGGGGGGCTGTGCACCGAGCTGGGTGGCTGTGCACCGAGCTGGGGGGCTGGGCACCGAGCTGGGTGGCTGGGCACCGAGCTGGGGGGCTGGGCACCGAGCTGGGGGGCTGTGCACCGAGCTGGGTGGCTGGGCACCGAGCTGGGGGGCTGGGCACCGAGCTGGGGGGCTAGGCACCGAGCTGGGGGGCTGGGCACCGAGCTGGGGGGCTGGGCACCGAGCTGGGGGGCTGGGCACCGAGCTGGGGGGCTGGGCATGTGACGTGCTGTCGCTGTTTGGCCTCGAAGCCATTAAAAAAACACTTCTGAAATAAAACCTCCCTGAGGCTTTTAGAGCCTTCGAGACCCCATTCCAATTGATGGCTTCTTTGCGAGTCATGTGGTACGAAGCAATCTTTAAGTTTGAACCCTGTTCTCGAAACGCATCATTTTGCTCGTTACCCTCGCCAGAGTAAAGGATATTGCTTTTGAGTCTGTTTGTTATTTCGCCAAAAAAAAATTTGGGACAAGTATGTTGATCACTCCGGTTTGTGTGTTTGTATGTTTGTCTGTCCGCTCACTTGTACTTGCCTCCAGGTCACAATTTAAAACTGATCTTCATGAATCTTCACCAAATGGTAGAGTTGGGGGTCCAACAGAATCCTATTTATTTTTGAGGTTAAAAGGTCAAAAGATCAACATAGGCCTAAAGTCAACCACCTTTTCAAATTTCTAAAATCTTCAATTTTCATCTGATTGACTTGAAATCTGAATAGGATTTGCACATCAGCTATCTGAATTCAACCACCAATTATATGAGGTCAACATCCGCCAAAAGGTCAACATAGGCCAAATTTCTAAAATTGTCAATTTTCATCGAATTAACTTAAAATTTGAAGACGATGTGCATATCAGGTCAATTAATTCAACTACCAATTATTTATGAGGTCAAAAGGATGCTCTACCGAGTCCCATTCTACTTTTTTCTCTTTGCCAAGTGTCGCTCTATGAGCGATTTTTCATTTGTTTGTCTGTCTGTGTTTGTCTGGGGACGGGTATAAAATGTATATATATATATATATATATATATATATATATATATATATATATATATATATATATATATATATATATATATATATATATATATATATATGTATATATATGTATATATATATATATATATATATATATATATATATATACTAGCTTGGCTCGGCTCGCTACGCTCGCCTCACCAAGCGTCGATACTGAGGAACGGGCTTATTTTAGCTGAGGCTAATGACTGTACCTGAGTTGCTGTGTTGTCATGATTTTCACCGATCATAATACAAACAATTACTTTGCACAAATCTATTTGTTGTGTTTGTGATATTACATTTTAAAAGGCAATTTAGGTTGAAGATTTAGGTTGAATGTTTTTTTTTCAAGAAAGAACCCCTCAGCACATACATAGGGGAGGGGTAGGTGCAGACTGGAAGTTTGGGACGATTTCACCTCACCACCACGTAATTCAAAACACCTCACCACCACGTAATTCAAAACACCTCATCACCAAGTAATTCAAAACACCTCACAACCAAGTAATTTAAAACACCTCACAACCACGTAATTCAAAATACCTCACCACCACGTAATTCAAAACACCTCACAACCAAGTAATTCAAAACACCTCACAACCACGTAATTCAAAATACCTCACCACCACGTAATTCAAAACACCTCACAGCCAAGTAATTCAAAACACCTCACAACCAAGTAATTCAAAACACCTCACAACCACGTAATTCAAAACACCTCATCACCAAGTAATTTAAAACACCGCACCACCACGTAATTCAAAATACCTCACCACCACGTAATTCAAAATACCTCACCACCAAGTAATTCAAAACACCTCACCACCATAAAACACGTAATAAAATCACCTCACCACCAGGAAATTAAACACACCTCACCACCACGAAATTGAAAACACCTCACAGCCATCAAGCACATAATACAAACACCTCACAGCCATAAAACACGTAATAAAAACACCTCACCACAACGAAATTAAAAACACCTCACAGCCATAAAACACGTAATAAAAACACCTCACAGCCATAAAACACGTAATAAAAACACCTCACAGCCATAAAACACGTAATAAAAACACCTCACCACCACAAAAATAAAAACACCGCATAGCCATAAAACACATAATAAAAACACCTCACAGCCATAAAACACGTAATAAAAACACCTCACAGCCATAAAACACGTAATAAAAACACCTCACAGCCATAAAACACGTAATAAAAACACCTCACCACCACGAAAATAAAAACACCGCACAGCCATAACACACAAAATAAAAACACCTCACAGCCATAAAACATGTAATAAAAACACCTCACAGCCATAAAACACGTAATAAAAACACCTCACCACCACAAAATTAAAAACACCTCACAGCCATAAAACACGTAATAAAAACACCTCACCACAACGAAATTAAAAACACCTCACAGCCATAAAACACGTAATAAAAACACCTCACAGCCATAAAACACGTAATAAAAACACCTCACAGCCATAAAACACGTAATAAAAACACCTCACCACCACGAAAATAAAAACACCGCACAGCCATAACACACAAAATAAAAACACCTCACAGCCATAAAACATGTAATAAAAACACCTCACAGCCATAAAACACGTAATAAAAACACCTCACCACCACAAAATTAAAAACACCTCACAGCCATAAAACACGTAATAAAAACACCTCACCACCACGAAATTAAAAACACCTCACAGCCATAAAACACGTAATAAAAACACCACACAGCCATAAAACACGTAATAAAAACACCTCACCACCACAAAATTAAAAACACCTCACAGCCATAAAACACGTAATAAAAACACCTCATAGCCATAAAACACGTAATAAAAACACCTCACCACCACAAAATTAAAAACACCTCACAGCCATAAAACACATAATAAAAACACCTCACAGCCATAAAACACGTAATAAAAACACCTCATAGCCATAAAACACGTAATAAAAACACCTCACAGCCACGAAATTAAAAACACCTCACAGCCATAAAACACGTAATAAAAACACCTCACAGCCATAAAACACGTAATAAAAACACCTCACAGCCACGAAATTAAAAACACCTCATAGCCATAAAACACGTAATAAAAACACCTCATAGCCATAAAACACGTAATAAAAACACCTCATAGCCATAAAACACGTAATAAAAACACCTCACCACCACAAAATTAAAAACACCTCACAGCCATAAAACACGTAATAAAAACACCTCACCACCACGAAATTAAAAACACCTCACAGCCATAAAACACGTAATAAAAACACCACACAGCCATAAAACACGTAATAAAAACACCTCACCACCACAAAATTAAAAACACCTCACAGCCATAAAACACGTAATAAAAACACCTCATAGCCATAAAACACGTAATAAAAACACCTCACCACCACAAAATTAAAAACACCTCACAGCCATAAAACACGTAATAAAAACACCTCACAGCCATAAAACACGTAATAAAAACACCTCATTGCCATAAAACACGTAATAAAAACACCTCACAGCCACGAAATTAAAAACACCTCACAGCCATAAAACACGTAATAAAAACACCTCACAGCCATAAAACACGTAATAAAAACACCTCACAGCCACGAAATTAAAAACACCTCATAGCCATAAAACACGTAATAAAAACACCTCATAGCCATAAAACACGTAATAAAAACACCTCATAGCCATAAAACACGTAATAAAAACACCTCACCACCACAAAATTAAAAACACCTCATAGCCATAAAACACGTAATAAAAACACCTCATAGCCATAAAACACGTAATAAAAACACCTCACAGCCACGAAATTAAAAACACCTCACCACCACATAATTCAAAACACCTCATCACCAACTAATTCAAAACACCTCACCACCACCTAATTAAAAACACCTCACCACCACGTAATTATAAATACCTCACCACCACGTAATTATAAATACCTCACCACCACGTAATTCAAAACACCTCACCACCGTGTGATTTAAAAACACCTCACCACCGTGTGATATTAAAACACCTCACCACCACGTAATTATAATTACCTCACCACAATGTGATTTAAAAACACCTCACCAACATGTGATTTAAAAACACCTCACCACCACGTCATTTAAAAACACCTCACCACCACGTCATTTAAAAACACCTCACCACCACGTCATTTAAAAACACCTCAGCACCACATAATTCAAAATACCTCACAACCACGTGATTCAAAACCACCACAACGTTATTAAAAACACTTCACAACCATGGAAACAAAAGTTTGAGGGAGTCGTTAAGTGACAACACAGACACTGCCCAGATGTATAGATAAATGACTATACCCGAGTTGCCGTTTTGTCATGGTTTAAATTAAACTAATCATAATTCAAACAATTATTTTGCACAAATGTATTTGTAGTATACGTGATATCATATTTTATAAACAATTGAAGTTGAAAAAAAAAAATTCTCCCCAAAAAAATTCCAAAAAATAAATAAATAAATTGCAATTTAAAAAAAAAATAAATAAAACCCCTTAGGACATACCGACGGGAGAGATATGTGCATACCAGAAGTTTGGTACGATTTCACAAAAGTTTGAGAAAGTAGTTCAGTGACAACACAGGACAACACAACACAACACAACACAGGACAGACGCTGCACAAATATATATATATATATATATATATATATATATATATATATATATATATATATATATATATATATATATATATATATATATATATATATACTGTATATATATATATAGTTTGTATATAAGTGGGTGTCCTTCCGTCCATTTGTACTTGTAGTTTGTCCGCACAGAATAAATATGATTTTCTCTGCAACCGTTGGTCCGATTGACAGGAAATTTTCACCATTGGTGCACCTCCTCCTGTAGAATTTTCTAATGATAATTATGACATCACAGGTCACGTGATATGGGTGCCATCTTGGAAAAACCGAAAAAGCTTTTCACCTCTATATCTCTGAAAGCGCTGCAAAGAAAAAAATGAGACATGGCACATTGTAAAGAACTCTCCATGGGGAATAACATATGTTAATGATGATATCATCAGTGCCTCCATTATGACGTCATAATTCGACAAGTACAAAACTTCATCCGATCAAGATGAAATTTTTTGAGCGTCATCTCGGGATAAATTGGTGGAGATAAAAAAAATGAAGACTACATCGGTCACGTGGTTTGGCCACCATATTTGTTTCCACAAAAAAGCCTTAAAAACCACTAAAAACACGTCCTGGCGAGAGTCTGCAATCTGATTGCTCGTTCTGTATGTTTCATACACTTTGTTGGTATTTCTATTCAAGTTAATCTGTTTGTTTATGGTGCTTTATCAACTCTATAAAATAGTATTGATTTGTAAACTATTTTTGTAATACAATTTTTCTTTAGAGCTGGTAGGATGGCTTAGGGCCCTAGCCCTAGGTGTGAATTATTGTCAATCATCAATGTGATGATGTGTGTGCTGTCCATCATAAGGACTTTCAGCAGGAGATCCCGTCTGCCAACACTGGCCGTTGGTTCATGTTAACGATCGCACGGAATGTTAAGCGAAAAATCGGCGAGGTATCGTCGACACCCTGAACAAATTACAAATTCCTGCAACTTTTATTCGAATATCACCATATCAGGCCTGGCCAGCCGGTTCGTGAAAGTCTTGGGCTAAAGATGTTCCCCGGGTAAACCCAGAAGAAGGTGGGAAAATTCAGGCTGCTAAAGAAGTTGTAGTATTTTTGCAAATTTGTACTTATAATTGCTATTTAGGGTGTACTTCCATCTCAAGTATACAAGTTTTAATCTTGGGAAGGAAAGGTAGGCATAATGGTCCACACTTATTAACTTGTTTGTCTGGTGATGAAACTCCTTTTGGGTTCGATCCTTGATTGAGCTAAATATGACTAAAATCACATTTGTGATGAGGTGAAGTAAATAACTAGTCAAATAAATGTAATTACAATTAACTCCATTTATTTTGAAGTTAAGCGAGATGGACCGAACAGTCTCCTGCGTCTCCAACACCTTTAAAGTCCTATAGAGTATATCTTCCTTCGAAAACCTGTGATCTCACCATCAAACACGCAACGAAATTTTGTCTCGAGCAAAGCGTCAGACAGCGGGTGTTAAACAGGTACAAAAATCCCACTCGGTGTCGGGAACGGTGTGCAGGGCATCCGTGATGTCCAGCCCGCGGAGACCTCGCGCTGCGGTTTAACTGCAAGGGGGGCGGATGGGGGGGCTTTGTGGGGGCGTGGATCAAACAGCGGCAGCGACGGGCTCTGGGACTCGAAATCCAGATTCCTCGCCCTCCAGCAGGCAATCCCGGGGGTCTTTTTCTCCCAGAAAAGAACAAAGTTTTGGGAAAACGAGGCTCCTCCATCTCCAGAAACTTTCCGCGCACCGCATGTCCCCCGCCGAGATGAATCGATGGGCCGAGACGGAGTATCTCTCCCTCCATCATCCGCGTTTCAGGAGAAAAAGTCCTTCTTTTTTTACTTTTCCATTTGTCATTATTCTTTCATGTGACCGTGTGAAAAAATAATGAAAAACTGAAGTTGAAAACTGATTTGTAGGGGCGCGTTATTTCATGAGGTATACGTGGTCATTGACACGACATACCATGCACTTATAATATGCAGAGCACCTGATGGGAGCAAAATTTCAAGGTTAAATAAACTAAGGAGCAAAACAACCATTATTTTGGGATCAGGATTGTGTTGTACCCCATATATGATACTGCACCTATATCCACAACCAAAGGTCAATTATAACACCGGTGAGTTTTCAACTGTGGATGATTGATTTCCATAAACTCGACAATTGATACTGACCGAAACGTGCACGTCCCTTCATTTTGGTTTTACAATCCAAATTGGCTCAATGATCCGAGGAAATTCCAACTCCAACTTTCCAACATTCTGTCTCGCTGTTCAAATTCCTGGGACACTTCAAAAGCGCCTCGTGTCGCGGCTCCGCGTCTTTTAACGTCTTGATTCGCAGGGAGTATACAGTGAAAGATGGTTTGGCAATTGATAGGTGCCGTCGGTCCCTTCGTCCTTCTGTTGAGTTATGTGCGGCTGCGTTCAGTTTGGTCGACTGACAACAAATCGCTGGGAACTTCAAAAGAACCGCTGCCTCCAAGGGAACAGAAAAGGTAAATCTATCTGCTGGTGATACCTTTACACTCTCTTACTCAACAAATAATTATGGTAATACTAGCCGAAAGCACCCGGCATTGTCCGGGTTCTTTTTGAATGAATTTACTACTATAATTCAGCTTTTACTCGCGGCCGTAGAAGATTGACTACTATAATTCAGCTCAGCTTTTAATTGCGAAATGGGCCCAGCCCAGCCGAAGCGGCCTCGACCGGCCTCGCCACCGAGCCTATAACCTTCCCGGGGCCCATCCCGATATTTTTAGTTATTTTTGAATGAATTTACTACTATAATTCAGCTTTTACTCGCGGCCGTAAAAGATTGACTACAATAATTCAGCTCAGCTTTTAATTGTGAAATGGGCCCAGCTCGGCCGAGGTGGGCCTCGACCAGCCTCGCCGCCTAGCCTAAAACCTTCCCGGGGCCCATCCCAACATTTTTTGTTTTAGAGGTTTCCTCCTATCTTTCACCGTTCAGGAGATTAGCGTGCTCAGACAAACAAACAAACAAACAAAAACTTTCTTTTATATATATATAGATTAGTAGTAGTAGTAGTAGTTGTAGTAGTAGTAGTAGTAGTAGTAGTAGTAGTAGTAGCCAAGATAAAATGGACCACCCTTCTCCCTATATGTACATGTTGCCATGTATCCCACACTGCACCCTGAATTTCACAACCGATCCTTTCTGCTAATCGCACCTGGCACCAGTCTTTGTTACCTTACACACGCAAAGTTAAAAGTGGGGTTAAGTAATTGGGTCACTTCAGTCTGTCCATCCGTCCGTCTGTCTACAAAGATCAGTTTATGACCAAGGAACAACTTAATTTAAATTGAATGGTATATTTTGAAAACGAATCGGAAAATGAACCTGTAGTTTCGCAGTACTTTGGCGCTGAACTCATCCTGATCACGCATCCGCAGAGAGGAGAGAGATAATTTTTCAGCAGTGAAGCTGCTTCAATATTTGGCTATGTCCTTCCGTCCGTCCGTAAAAAATGAAGAAGAACCTTTATAACCCACCGTGTTTAATTATAAAGTGTTCTAATGGGTTCTAAAAGGTCATTCTTAAAGGTGATTCTAAAGGGTAATTCTAAAGGGTAATTGTAAAGAGTAATTATAAAGGGTAATTCTGAGGGGTTCTAAAGGGTAATTCTAAAGTGTAATTTTAAAGGTAATTATAAAGGGTAATTCTGAGGGGTTCTAAAGGGTAATTCTAAGGGGTAATTCTAAAGGGTCATTCTAAGGGGTAATTCTAAAGGGTAATTCGAAAGGGTAATTCAAATTGGTTCCAAAGGGTAATTATAAACGGTAATTCTAAAGAGGGGTTCTAAAGGGTAATTATAAATGGTAATTCTAAAGGGTAATTCTAAAGGGTAATTCAAATGGGTTCTAAAGGGTAATTAAAAACGGTAATTCTAAAGAGTAATTCTAAAGGGTAATTCTGAAGCGTTTTAAGGGGTAATTCTAAAGGGTTCTAAAGGGTTCTCGAGAGTAATTATGAAGGGTAATTCTAATGGGTAATTCTAAAGGGTGATTCTAAAGGGTTATAGAGAGTAATTCTAAAGGGTAATTGTAAAGGGTGATTCTAAAGGGCGATTCCAAATGGTGATTCCAAAGGGTGATTCCAAAGGGTAATTCTAAAGGGTAATTCTAAAGGGTAATTCTAAAGGGTAATTCTAAAGGGTAATTCTAAAGGGTAATTCCAAAACGTAATTTTAAAAGGGAATTCTGAAGAGTTTCATTCATTTATAGGCTTTACCTATTTCATATTTAAAATGTCAATCTGAACCGCTTCCTTTGGACACGGGTGCAAATTTTTTGTTTAATTTTGCTTTGTCTGCCTCTGGCAGTCAAACAAATTTTAAAATCATTCCAAACAGGAAACTTACTGTTTTAAGGATGTCATAAAGGACACAAACAACACGGATGAATAACTAATGTAACGTGTTAAATAAGGTGGTGTAAAACAAGCTACGCTGCATTAATGACGTTAAACTTCCAGGTTTTTTTCTACAATCTCTAAAACCTTTATTTTATTTCAATTGAATTATATACGTAAACACAAAATAACGCAAATCACCTCTTTGCCACTTTCAAAATCATTCCGTTTAGCAGTACTTGGACAAAATATTATGGATTTCTTCATCCCAACCAATCAAATTTGCTGCTCACAGACCCCACCCATGTCTTTGTTTCTCAAGACTGCATGGAATAAGGTGTCCGATGAACTCTAGTTTGTTTTTGTGGGTTTTCTTCGACAGAAGTGTGAAAACGTTTATTTTACAGGGTGTAATCACACTTGGTAAACTAGAATGACACTCGGTAGAGAGCATACCTCCACCAGGTGACCAGTTTACATTTTGTATCCCAGTGATAGACTGGATCTACATCTGGACCTGAACCGAAATCTCATTGGCTCGTTATTGTCACCTCACTTACCCAACTCATTCACCAAGTTTTGTCACAAGTCATCCATAACTTTTTGAAATATCGTGCTATATATAGTTTTTGGCCCGATCACTCAATGGTGAAGAATCACTTATAAAATTTAAAATTCCTCGTATCCGTCTCCGAACTGCTGCTCATCAGGCCAAAGACAACGACCATGTACCATTCCCTCTCCCCCAGCATCTACCTACGTTTTATTCGATTTATTCGATATACGCACTGCGTAAACACCACCACCAAATCCCCAATAGTGATCCAGGGTTTCAATAAACTTTTCAAATACCATTTTATTTAGCCGATGTGATCTGAACATTATTAATCGTCAACACTAGGCCAGTTAACTTGGAGTCGATATTTAAATATATTTACACCATTTTATATACCAGCAAAGAAAGTATTTTAGTTGGAAAGGGTCATGATTCTCATACATTTGCAAGCCATGAGCCAACATTTGTAAAATGAATAAAATCCTTCCAAAATTGTGAGTCAATAATCACAGATGATTCCCAACAGTAATTACCCCTTTATCCGATGTGATCCGATGTACCATAGTCTGTTACAGGGCGTTGGTTCTGCCAAAGCAGTTTCTTAGCAAGGATCATTCTGCACAGTTTGCTATCCCTCTCCCAGCAGTAAGTAGTTAAGATAGGAATTTGTAATTTGTTCATGGTGCCGGCGATAGCTCGCCTAGTCTTTGTGAAGGACACCGTAGGATCTTCAACGTTCACCAACTAAAGCTGGAGACGAGACACCCGTTTAACGTCCATCCGAGGTATGACGCACACACTGATGAATCACCCTGCCAGCGAATCACCGGGATGACAGTTTATAGCTGGGTCGGGATTCGAACCCAGGCTAGTCGGCTTAGAGGCGAATGTGCAAACATCTAGGCCATCCCCTTTTTAAAATACATCTCCCATATTATATTTCAAAGCAACTGCTCTCAGCAGCGATGCAAAGTTTTGCCACAGGACTTCTCAACACGGTGTCAACATACATTAGTTTCCTCTAAACAGAGAGCTATGTAGTCAATGTAAAAGGATTTGCGAATGCAAGTCTTATGGCAGTGTTCAACCGGTGAACGACTCCATCACTAGCAGTATGCAAAACCTTCAAATTACCGTCCAAATGAGTCAGAAGGTATGCCTCCCTCAACAATGTGTTTTTCATCCTCTGGATTTTCCCACAGCCTCAAGATGCTTTGTCTGTGGCACTCCACTTTAAACTGTTGGCAGCAAACTGTTGGCAGTTGAAGAGTGGTGGGGAAATTTGAAAATACTCAGTGACCAATATGGAACTTTTAAAATGATGTATGAACGCAAACATTGCCTTTCACGCATGTGCTGTGTGTGCGTTTTCAATGACTCGCTTCTACTAAATGAGGCTCTTTTACTCTGCCGTTGCTAGGGTGACAATATTCAGCATTTAAATGAAAGTGTGAATTTCAAGATGGTTAATTGTAATGGAACTGTTCTTGAATGCAAATTTGGACTTACAAAAATATAGGCAACTAGCGAAGGTACCCATGCTACACACGCATGGGTGGGAGCGCAGTTACAAACGGACAATGCAGAAACGGTGAATGCTAAACCATGAACCAATAAATTCCACATTCCATGGACAACAGGTCCGTGAATGACTTGGGCAAAAAAACGGTGAATGCCAAACCACGAACCAATCAATGTGGGTAATGTTTCCATACGTATTCAAGGTCGAAACTGCAAATGCTGAATCCGCGAATAACACGGGTGGAAAACCTCATATCATTTCCTTATTCTCCTTTAAACTCAATCTCTCTATATTTTCATTCCAAACAGCATCATTCCAATCACAAATGAATACTTTACCATTGATATAACAAAATACAATGTTACAAACACTCGTGATGTAAATGAAGATGAACAAATGTAACCAGGATATGCTGATGTGATGTGATAATCAATACAGACAAATCTGCCGGCGAGCAAGGGCGGATATGTAACGCTTCATCTAGACGGATCAAAACTCAAAATCATAATTGTATTGAGAAATTTATGAAACCTCTCACCCACCTTAGGACACAAAAAGGTTCCACCGAAAGTTTGGCAGAGCTAGCCTCAAAACTGAGGAAGTAGTTTGGGGACAGATGGACGGAAGGACAGACAGAACTCCTGCTTTATTTATTATATAGATACAAGAAATATCCGTGTGGATGAAAGGTGTGTATAAGACGTGCACACACACACACATACACACACACACGGACGCTTCTCATTTTAGCAATACTGTATATCCAAAATTCTAGTATAATTTATTTTGTGGCCCAAGATTTAAACAAATAATACATTTAATTTAAACATAAAACAAATGTTTTTATAACATTTAAAAACCAAACAAACAATAGTCACAGCACTCTCAGCTCCCACTCCTCCTCCCTCCCCTTCCTCCCAACATAATAGTAAATGTCATTGTTTTAAACCTACCTTATGCATTCACAATCCCCAGGTATGACCTTCCCATCGGTGTTCAGAGCCCCCAGACCATATGCAGTGTCTCCATCAGTGAAGTCTACCTGATAAATCTCACTCACACGTAAATATAGCTGGCACAATCTTTGTGTACTTTCACGTTGTGAAGTTGTCCTTCGTTGAAGAGTTGTTTGCCAGTATGGGCATCTGCAAGATCGCAGCCCTTTGGGTGAGCTGAGAAAGTTATCCAGGTCTTCCATTGTGGAGAGGCACGGCCCTTTCTCGCAGGTGCTTTTCAAAGTATTTTGGCTTCTTTTAAAAGCTTTGTGAAGCATTTTAAGTAGCAATCTTTATCTTGCACACGCAATATACTTTAGGGTGCCCTGAACACCGCTGTTTGCCTGTTTCTCGGGGTTTCTGCTCGCTGAGCATTCTGGGGCGGATTACATCATTTGGAAAGTCCTGTATTGCTTTGTGGTTGTGGCAGATCAAATACAAGTTGACGACTGATGGATGGATTTGTGATGTGAGCAGCTGGTTTGGCCAAGCATGATGAACTGCACTCCTGCTGTATTATACGGTGAAGTCATCAGGTGGGAGATGGTTCTACATCTAGATGGAAGACAAGAGGTAGTTGGTTTTAACAGGTCTAAATACAAATGCCTGTTGGGTGCATCTTATACCTCTTTCTATCATTGTTGCAGCAGCTTTGCAGGGAAAGCTTGAAAGAGCAATAATGCTCAGATCTATAGCAACTAGAGGAAGGGTGTATATCACAGCTTCCCTGAGACGAGCCTCATTATTCAATTCACCTGCACATCCACCAGCTTCATATTGGATGATCGAGTCCCCACTGGAGCACAATATTCAGCTATTCAGTAAAAGAAAAGTACTCCAGTTATTAAATGTAAGGTATTGTGTGGTGTTTGTTCCCTATTTTGAAACGCCTCGTTCAGGAAGCAAGGTGTTTCTTGTCTTAGCCATTACAGGAGTTTTAGGCAGATGGTTCTGATAGGTGAAGGTAAGATGGAAGTTGAAGCTAAGAATGATCATTTTCAGATCGTGCTTTTTACATATTGCGTATTCAATCTCATGCTTTTCAGATGATATTGATATGACGTCAATGAAATGCATTAAAGAAAGTCTTTGTCGTGGTTGAATTCAGTCACCATCTTCGATAGTATTCCTCCATTGCAGTCATGTCAGCATTAAGGAGGTTTTCAAGGTGCATGGAATTCCTTAACAGCACACTGGAGCAGACATGACCACCATAACTCTATTCTTGATATGTCATGTGTGTAAAAGTTGCACAGTATTGGGGTAGGAAGCAAACCTTGTGGCAGACCAGTGATATGGCTCCTTCACAAATTCCTTTGGTCATCCATGTGCATCCTGAAATGATGCCCTCGCAGCAGTTGCTCAGCTGAATTGATAACAGCCGTCAGGCAGTATCCTTCCTTGATAGCCTTTCAAGCAGACCAGCATTCCATACAGCATTGCATGCTTCGGTGGAATCCAGAACCACAGTGCCAGAATAAAGATTATTTTGGAAACCTTTTTTCAATAAAAGTCATAATAGCTGGGAATTGGCCACATGTGTTCCAACCACAGCAGAAGCTGGCTTGAGGCACGCTCAGTGTGGTATCCACTGTTTGTGCTATGTGTTCTTCGGATTAAATGCTCAAGAACCTTTCTATACAAGATTGAGGCTCACTGAAGAGCGGTGACAGAAGTAAAAAGGTAATGAATGACCTGTCAGTTTGGCAGTTGGGGAACAGTTCCACACAACAAGGAAGAAGAGCATGAATAAACAAGAAAAAATAAGAGAGAAGAGGAGGGGGGACTGTAACCTGTGAGTTGATAGGGTTAGGGTTAGTTTGGGTTAATGGAAGTTGAAAAGATCATGGACAGGGATGAAGGATGACATGATATGGTGGTACACCACCTGCTTGAAGCACTGGAGGGAAGGGTGTGATTGAACAGGCTCAGGAAGGCAGTTATACAAGCGAGAAAAAGGAGCAACAAAAGAGTTGAGGTGTTTTGTAAGGTGAGCCTTTCGGAGTTTAACCAGGAGGGGGTTACCGAAAGAACATGTGCATCCTGGAGTTGCTGGGGAGTGTCAGAGAGCTGAGAGGGAGCAGAGGAACCTAGACTGGAAGAGAGGCCAATAAATAGAAAATAAATACTTCAATAAAACTAGAACGGCACTCGGTAGAGCGCATGCCTCCACCAGGCTGAACAGTTTACATTTGATATCCCACTGATAGGCCAGATCAGGATTCGGACCTGAACCAAAATCTAATTGGCTTGTTCTTGTCACCTAACCAACTCATCCCCCAAGTTTAGTCATAACTCATCCACAACTTTTTCAAATATCATGTTATCTATCGCTTTTCGCTCGATCTCTCAATAGTGAAGAATCACTTAAAAATTAAATAATTCTCGTATCCGAATCCATATGCAGATTTTCACCAAATCACCAAAATTGAATCAATTCTTCCTTGTTGCACACAAACCTCTCCACTAAGTTTTGTCCAAATCCGTCTACAACCTTTTGAGATATCGTGCTATGTATCATTTTTGGCCCTTTCTCCCAATGCTGAAGAATCACTTTAAAATTATACTAGCCGGATCCGAATCCAGATCTTCACCAAAATCGAATCATTTCGTCCTTGTCACATAAACTACCTCTCTGCCAAATTTCGTCTGACTCCGTTCACAATTTTTTGAGATTTCCTGTTCACAGACAGACAAACAGACAAACAAACAGACAGACAGGGGTGAAAACATAACCTCCATCCACCCTCGGTGATGGAGGCAAAAAGAGAGGCCATCGAACTGTCTGTGATGTGAGAACAACATGTCTTGTGCATTGGGCTCATTTCAGGAGATGCCAATGATGTTGAGAGTTTGAGATTCCACAAATTCCAAGAGACAGATGTCTTGTTTTTTTGCGTATATACTGTCGGAGTGAGTTCAGAGACAGATGCGATGCTGGGGTGCCAGCCTATCAGAGAGAGCAGTACTCCATTGATCTGTGGCCAAAGGCCTCCTTGTAGGCTGCGTCTAGTTCTGATTTCTTAAGGAACAATTTGTAACGACAGAGGATACCCAGTCTGCGGTTGGCGTTGGAGGCTAATTAGCTTGTGGATGTCCAGATGCCCAGTGCGACGGAGGATGCCCAGTCTGCGGCTGTGGCTGGCTTTGTCTTGCAACAGATGTTGAGCAGTGATATCAATGTGTAACTTTTTGAGTATTGTCCGAAGTGTCTTGTAGAATTATTGAAAAATTATTTGAATAGGTTATGTGAGTGATCCGAATTGCACCAGCCATACAACAATGCAAAAACACAGATTTGTCTGGATTTATGGTTAAGAGCTAAAAAATATTCTGGAGCTACATCGGATTCGAGACCACTCCGATTGGAGACCACCCCGATAGCATGGAGTCTCGTTAAATTGAAGTCCACTGTCCAATATTTACCTTAGTTTTGAAGAGGAACCCAACGCTATTTGGCATTCACATGTCATCTTATGATTGGTTTGTCAATCAGGGCCTTTGCTAATTGCATCAACTGCCTGTGCTCTCAGTTTGTAGATAAAACACTGGTACTTACAACTTGGGTGCATCAAGGATATTTCTTCTTCTCAACGAATTATATCAAGTTAGAAGTAATTATTGCTACCTGCGTAACCCTTATAAGGCACCAGGCTTATTTCTTGCACCATTAAGTTCTGAGTCAGCTACAATGGAATTGGCCAGAGAATAAGGAAGCAAGAATTTCAAATTTGGATAGGATACAAGCACAGAATGGCCGACTCTTAAAAAAAAAAAATACATGGTAGAAATAACATTGAACTATAGACCGTGTTTGCTATATTCAGGTCTTTGTTTCTTCGCCCTTTTGTTGGATCCAAATGATACAAGCGAGTTCGGTGTGATACCCTGGTGGACTGAAAGCAGGTTGAAAAATATTATATATAGATTGGAAATCAAAAGATAAGCAAAACATGTAAACTAGGCCTATTATATGTGGTTTGGTGGAAGATGGTTCAAAGCTGAGCAAGAACCAAAACCGTTGGTATCATTTGTCCATGAATACCCTACTTCATCAAGACTGGCGTCAGCCTGTGTCGGCAGATGATTCAAACTGTAGGTTTTATCAACTGAAGGTTGAGAAAGGTATGCAAACTGCAATGGCCGGCAAAGTGAAGGTGACGTTTCAGGCATTAACCCTTCGTCGACAGATCCACTTATGTTACTTATTGTAGTTTGCGTACCTTTCTCAACCTTCATTTGATAAAACCTCGTCGCAGGACGATTTGTGAGCAGCCTTTTCATCAAATTAGGAAAAGTCATTAAAGGTGAACATTTGTGAGACCGCTGCCAGGGTGGCTTTGGTCTTGTATCACCAACACTATTTTATTTTGTTATAAAGTGGGAATAATTACAGGGAATAGCTATTTGCAGCTGCTTGTTTATTGAGGTTTTTCAATCCTAACAGGATATGTGACTCCTGCAAATAAGCTGTTTTATTTCCTGAACTGATATATACACATCCGATATATACTAATGCAAAAAGCATGGTAGACCTTGAGCAGAAAAGTACAATTTAAATTCCGAGTTGCAAGAATACACATCAATAATTATTTTCGAGGAAAAATCGAAAAATGTTTTAGATGTTTTGCACTGTATATTTTACTTGGACCTCCTAGCTTGTGTGGGATCAAATTAATTGCACCCAGAAAACGTTGGTTGAAGGAGTTTGGGACTGAGGAAGGAGACGATTACACGTGAATAGAAAGCTGCAGGAGGTGAGATCCCCAATGAGTGGAAGGTGAGGTTGAGCTAGGTGGATGAAGTTGAGGTGTGGGTTGGGGCGGGGCTGCTGATGTCATGCTTTGGCGAGGCATGGAATCAGCATCTGATAGTAATCGCCCCTGCTTGCCAAAGCCAGGCCGGCTGCGTCAAGTGCCTTTTTATAGCAGCACCCTGGCCATGGATCAGAGGCACGGAGCCGACAGGCCCTCCCTCGGAAGTGGCCATGCATGGGAATGGTGGGGAGGCGGGGGGCCTGGAGGGAAGGGAGAAGGAGTAGGCCTACTCATAGTTTAGGAACTAGGCTTGAGAAAGTGCTGCTATTTTTGATGGTTGTACCTGCAAGGCCTGATCATTCCCAATGATTGAACTTGAACAGGCTCTGCCATTCCTAATGACTGGACTTGGGACGATTCCCACTATTCTTAATGACTGGTGGATATGTTCCTCATTACCTATGCTGTGAGAACAGGGATCAGCCTGCAGGTCCGTCACAATCGCTGAGCAATACTTTCCCGCGGTATTTGTCTAAGAACTTTATAAATGTGCTTCACAGGTGTGGAAATTTACCCTGGAAAAGTTTTTGATCGTGTGTTTAAAACTTACTTTTTTAGTTATATTAACACTTGGTTATCGAATTGAAACTTAGAACTTTAGCCTCGACCAATTCGTAATAACTGAAGTAATAACAATGTAGTGTTGGTGCTCCTCCACGGTTGTTGCAGCAACTTGGTTGTTGGGCACACTATAACACCTATAAGAATCATCTCAACAGGAGGTGATGCTCAGACAGGTGCTTTCCAATGTTTATGCACGAGTTTGTGGGTATGCACACCTCACATTGTTCTACCAGTTGTCATTAAATGTCTACGAGATGAAAATCTTCTTCTAAGCTATTGGAGAACGACTCAGGTAGTGGAACTATTCAACTGGTGGAGTACGTGGAGGTGTTCCTGGCAGAGCCTAAACGTGGACAGAAAAAATTCATAGCGGCCAATGCTCGTTAGCGAACAGGCCCAAGTTGTAGTAAGTACGACTCGAGTTTACAAGCCAAAAATGTTCTCGAATTCAATGGAAAGCATTGTTCGTTGGTTTATAAATGCGCAATTGCAGGTTATTTTCCAAATCCTGTTTTTTTGCTGAGGATGCAATGATTTTGCACATGGAGAGCCGCGGATACTGTAACATACCCGAACTCTATTGGGGTCAGAGGTTATGACCTTGGTTTTTGTGTCAGGGTAAAGGTTATAGTATAAATCGAAACCCATTTGATACAATGGACTGAACCTCAATATTAATCGATTCGCAGTTGAGTAACTCAATTGTGCCGAGAAGATAGCCAAGGCGTAGATACTCACCTTTAAGCTGTCTAGTAGTCTGGGTTTGATTGGTGCTTTGTAGACAGTACATTGCATCAAGAAGTGCGCCTCCTTTGGAAATCGCGTTGAGTCGGCCATCCCTTGTGCTAGCATTTACGTGTATTGTGTAAGGTAAAGATCCTGTGGTATCTTTCGAAACGAGCAGAATAGGTAAGTGTGTACCGGTGCCCTGTCAATATTCAAAATCCTTACCTTGATCTACAGGGAACACTGCATTAGTGACTTAGCCACGCCCAATAAATGATGCAATCAACAGTCAAATAAGTGATGCAAAGTGGTTATATATAATTTTCTTGGAACGTTGGCACTCCCGTCTTATTACCTTCACCACCAAAGGTTCATGAACGTTTTGTTTTCACCCCTGTATGTCTGTTGGTCTGTCTGTGAACAGGATATCTCCAAAGGTTGCGGATGGATTCGGACGAAACTTGGTGGAGAGGATGGGTAAGTGACAAGAACAAGCCGATTAGATTTTGGTTCAGGTCCGAATCCAGATCCGGCCTATCAATGGGATATAAACCATAAAATGTTCAACCTGGCGGAGGCATGCTCTCGACCGAGTGTCGTTGTAGTTATTTTTTCTACATTGAATATACTAGTGAGATACCCGTGCTAAGCACGGGTGGGAGGCCGGAAGCAAACAGGCAATGCAGATACGGCAAATGCTAAAGCATGAAACCAATAAATTCCACAGTCATGTAGCACCCTCAGTCGCACGTCAGACATGAAAGGCAAGTTCGTGAAGGACTTCCATGAAAAACGTACCCGTTCTCAAACGAACTGGTACTTTCACGTATAGAAACATTGATCATGGGTCCGTGGCGAATCTGCATATGGCGATCCGCGAAGTTCACGTTTAGAAGGGAGAAACCATCACGGCATGTCGTCATTTATTTAAACTCGATATCTCTTTTTTTCATTCCACACAACATAACTCCAATCACAAACTAATCACAAAATAAACTTTTAACAACATTGTTAATGTTTCCTTCATTGTAAAAACTACCAAGTCAACAGTTAAAAGGATTTTGAGCTGATAGGTGTTACGGCCTTGGCAAGATCGATGGAGACAGCGATCTGTGAACTTATACACCGCCCAAATAGCTATGTGGAATTCTCTCATGTAGAGATTAAACTCACGTCGTTTGAACTTTGGCCGGGGTCATTATTTACTTTTAATTATGTTTATATACAAATCAAAAAGAAGATAATTGGTTTTGGGTCGTCCTTTCCACATATCTCGTGGGATTGTGAGTTGGAGAGATGACCGTGATGGCGGGGAGGGGGTTGGCATTCTCTCAAGCAGGGATTCAACCCATGTCCTTATAAAAGGTCTTTGTGTGAGGTCACCGAGTCCGATCGGTGCAGCCGATTGGTGCAGCTGTGCAGCGATCGGTGCAGCCGTTTGTGCGGCACCCGGGAAAATAACGTTATGTGGGAGTTCAAACCTGAAAATGTTGGAGGCCAAAGCTGAAATTGGAAAAACAATACACCCTATTTTACTCCAGGGGATCCCAGGATTACCCACCCAAAATATCGTTGCGATCGGTTCAGCCGTTTTTGTGGTACCTTCGAACGGACGGACGGACGGACAGACAGACAGACAGACAGTCGGACATTTGGTGAATTATAGTAAGATAGCCAATGGAGTGCTCCAAAAATGTCAAAGTTTGTAATTTATTTATTTAATAAATGTAATAATTAATTAAGTAAATATTTTTCTTACTCATAAAATTGAAGAAGTTAAAAGTCTACTGTAACTGTCTCATCTCAATCCGAACACCCACTTATGAATTGAAGGTGACACCAGCATACCTATGCATGAACGGCCATTTTTGTTGGTATATTTTCAGGATTTTTTCTTAATCCTTCTTATTAACATTTTTCTTATTTAATGGCTGCCAATTAATCCCACCTTCTCTTGGTGAAGGCTGAGCAACGATTTTCGTTCGACTGAAGGTGATTTGGACCGGCCTCTGTGAAGGACACTGTGGGATCTTCAATGTCCACCAACTATTGCGGGCACACGTGACACCTGTTTAACGTTCATCCGAGAAACGGCACACACAAAACCTGCTGGGGTCAGAACGTCATGGAGGGCTGCCGATGCCCGTAAGGGGACAAATAGAGTAGCAGAACAAGATAGTAGAAAGTGAGACGATCATAAACCCGACTGTATACCTCCCAAAGTCCCATGGTGACTCCACCTACAAAGTGTCCACCTGGAGGATTCCCTGTCCAGCCGGTGCAGTTGCCATGGCGCGAAGCCATGTTTGTAAACTCAGACGTCCTTCTGATGGCTTTAGCAGTCCAAGCAGTCGGGATCGCCGACTATAGGTCTGTATGGATCGCACGTCGCGGTCTCTTTCATATCGGCCGCCTCGGGCAGCAGCTGCGGCCCTCGGGTCGTGTTCATTGAATGAAACATTTACCAGACGACTCTGCGAGGAAAAAACATCTACATGTTGCTGCGCGAAGTGGAGGCGAATTATCACCGGCATCCTCAACACGATCCGGAGCGAGTGGTCTGGAATTTTCAGGTGCTCCTGGCACCTATTGTTACACTACCTGCTATATCAGAGAGGTTATTGCAAAGGGTGCAGATTCTGAACTTTCATACAAGTTTAACCCCCAGGTGTTCAAATCTCACGTGTGAATGGCTTCTTCAGCTACGAATGGCAACCAGGACCACAAGGCTCGTTTCCTGCTGTTAATTCCTTGAGACCATGCCTTGAGCAGGTCGTATGGACTAACAAAAGAACATTCGATTCAATTCTGAATTCAGCCCGCTAATTGCATCACTTGCGAGGCACGGCCGTGATGCTGATGCAGTGCCATTTGTAATTTGTTTTCCAGGATGCCGGTGATAACTCGCCTACTTTTGGTGAATGATAGCGTGGGATCTTGAACGTACACCAACTCCCCCCCCCCCCCCCCCACCCCACTCTTCCCAGAGCTAGAAGATGGGTCCTCCTGCTTATTGTCCTTCCGATGGACGGGGCACAAATTGATGCATCACTCTGCATGCGAAACACAATAGGGGTGACTGCAGTTAATATAGCTGGGTCAAGATTCAAACCCAGACTGGACAGCTCAATGGTGAGCACACATACAGTAGCATACAAACGTCTGAGTCTACTTTTTTTTTTGTATACAAGATCGAGGCTCGTGTAAGAGCTAACATTAATGACAAAAAAACAAAAACGGACACATAAGACGAAATAAAGGGAGCGGGAGACAAGATGGGGAGAGAGGGGGAAGCACACAAGTAAAACATTTGAGAGCAGGGACATCGGGACATATGTTTAATGACTTAAATCAATGGGAAGCTTTCTCATACCACAATTTCATTGTATTGAAGGTATTTATTCATATTCTTTAATTTATTTTTGAACACAATAAATGAAGGGTCAATATATTTGAGAGAGATAAAGTTTATGTCCGCAGTCTTACTATTGTCTAGAGTCTAGACTCGAGACAATTAACACTTGATCATGGAAGGAAGATTTTAATGTTTTTTGGTATCCTTTTACGCTCGATTTGCCCCGCCCACCAAAAATCTGCGATTTGATTACGTCATACATCACGTGACCCACACGTCATCTTGAGGATACTTTTGCTGCGGGACTTGTTTACATGCTGCCTACCTACGCTCCGAACTCTGAAGAAGTACTCAGAATGGCAGCCGTAGATGTATTGTTGCTTTCTGTAGCAATATATCCAAAGGTGGTGTGAGTATACATATTTTCCGACAAGATCCAGCTGTAAAGGAAATATGGATAGCCAAGGTGAAACTGACCGTGGGAAAGTGGCATGGTTGATGGCCCAACTGCTTCAAGTGTCATTTGCAGCACCCATTTTGAAGATAATCCACATCTGGATTCGGACCTGAACCCAAATCGAATCGGCTTGCTCTTGTCAAACACCCAACCTGTCCACAAAGTTTCGTCCGAATCCGTCCATAACTTTTTGATATATCTTGTTCACAGCAAAACAAACAGACAGGTGAAATAATAACGTCTGCCCACCTGCGGTGGGGAAGGTAATTGACCTCCTCCATATTCCATTGTATCTAATATTGCTGTTTCGTATGCAGCCTATGGCTGCTGGTTGCATCATTTCTGGAAATATGACTGCGTCTGATGCAGTACCCCCTGTTACCAGTAAGCTGGTACTCATTTGGCCGATCTCGGAAGGATGACAGGCTGAGTCAACCCACGTGGTGCTAATTCAACGGAATGACAGGGGCTCAAACTCGGGACCCGAAGATCTTAAGCCAGCCACCTTAAACGCGAAGCCACACCAGACGATCTAATGTCGGTGGAATTGTCAAAATGGAGGTAAATTGAATACAAGTTATTGTTCATGTATTTTCAGCTTTAAAACTCGCTCTTCCATCAATCACCCTGAATATTGTATTTTTTTTTTTTTACGTTATAAATGTGCCAGGCCACAGAAATTTGCTCGAACCCATTGAACAGGTAAGAAGGTCAAAAATCGATCAGGAAAAGCAAATTTTATGGTAGTTGTTAGTATGGAATATGTTAATTAGCAAACTGCCCAGATCACTGGGATATATACATTCATCATCATCATCATCATCATCATAATCATCATCATCATCATCATCGTCGTCGTCGTCGTCATCATCATCATCATCACATACTCTTTACAGACCATCGGTGCTGCCAAAATCGTTTCTTGGTAAGACTTGTGCTGGATGCTTTGCCATTGCTTTCCCAGCATTCAGTCCGGGCAGGAATTTGGAATTTATTCGGGATGCCGGCAATAACTCTCTCACTCTTTGTAGGAGATACCAAGGGATCTTTAATGTCCATGAGCAACAACCAATGTTGGCAGACAAGCCCTTCAGATTAACGTCACCGAGTACACATTGGTGCTTCGCTTTGCATGCGGAATTCCAGGATCACAGTTTATAGCTGCGGAAAGATCCGCAACCAGGTTGCATACCTCTCGCGATCGTGCCAGCCCTTGGGATATTCATTAAAAAGCAACGAAATGTCAATGACCTGACAAAATGTTTATGCTGTTTAAAATAGCAATACAGACTTGGGACCTGCTTAAAACAAATATTCTATGATTTCCTTTTTAAATCCCATAACCCTAACAACTCGGGGGGGGGGGAGGGGGGGGCTGTGTTACGTTTGTGGGGGGTAGGCAATGCAATGCCTTAGTCCAGGCAGAAGTGTATAGATTACCATGCTCCGTATGTCGCGATGAAGAAGAAGAACCCCCATGTACCATAAGTAGGGAATCCGTTAGACCAGATGTCGTGTAAGAGTGTGTCTTTGTCCTCATGACGAGGGGTGGGGTTATGTTAATTAGTTAAGGATTAAGGGTAATTAATCCCCTGTATGTATAGTACCTCTGTTATCTTTTCCTCTGTTCCTTATGACACTGCAGCACACTGACATAGCCAAGCCAAGCAGTCATGCATTAAAACAGTAATTAAAACCAACCGGAATAGGACATTGAACAATAACGCTGGCACCACCACCTGCCACATCACAACATCATGCAGGTAGCTCCGTGAGGCCACACCCCGAAGAGCAGTGATTGGTCCGGGTACCAGAGAGCGATGAGATGGGACTCGCTGATACACACAGATGCACGGGGGATGGAAGGAAACGAGGGCACGTATGGGGATCGTCGGATGATGTCAGAGCCTTGAGAATAAAAGACTTGAGTCCCGACATTTTGGCCTCTTGGGTCCTGGCTATGGTGACGAGCGGCCGCATGCGCATCTCTCTCGGCATCTGGATTTCATCGCGGGCGGTCGACTCCCGGCATTTTGTCTCATGGTCCCTGGCTTTCATCGGTAACGTACGACCACTTTGTCCTTTCATTGGTTCGTCGGTGCCGACTGGGCGTCGTCTGGGTGCTGTGTGGAGCAGACGGCGAGTGGATGGGCGCAGCCTGCTCGCTATCCGCTCGGCGGCTAGAGGAGCGAACTGCGCGCCAAGGCAGGCCTTTCCCGCGTAGGGATACGGGACCCTCGACGGCCCCGGATGGTCATGGACGCCAGGCGGAGTGCAGGTAAACTTACCTCACAAACACAATGCATTATTTTCACCTTTATTTTTCCCCTTGTGTTGTATACGAGTCTGTATGGAGGGTCTCTCGTTTAAGAATTTAGTTTACCGTGCATTCTTTTGTTACCGGCATTTCTTTCAATAAAGCCGGTATTTGTACATTTTAATTCCGTGTCAGTTTGCATTGATTAACAGGGCCGAAAACGTCCAGTGGGGTCCGTAAAGGTAAGAGCCTTGCTACCACCCGCTGTCCTCCCCAGCGCATATAAAGAAGGTCTGCCATCATTGACTGAGCACCTCGGAGTGTAAAGCTTGCTCCACTATCTGTCTCCAAGGGTGTCCACCCCTGGGAACGCGACTTTCTCTCTCTCTC